>NC_080790.1:45925799-46290799 GCF_028018385.1 Neofelis nebulosa | reverse complement strand
TGTTGTTGTTGACCCTCATGGTTGTGTGGCTGACTGGGATTTGTAGCTCACTGTCGCTGCCCAATATCAGGAGAGAGTATTGTATCGTATATCACTAGCCTGGATAGATAAAAATTCAAAACTCAAAATACAGTTTGTACTGAATGTGTATCACTCTCACACCATGATAAAGTCAAAAAAATGTTAAGCTGAATCATCATAAATTGGGACTGGCTGTTACAGTAGTTCCCTTATTGGTAGGGGATATGTTCCAAGACCTCTAGTGGATGTGCGATATCATGGATATTACTGAACTCTCTATATATGTTTTTTCCTCTATATGCATACCTATGATAAAGTTTAATTTATAAATTAAGCACAGTAAGAGATTAACAACAATAATAACAAAATGGGATAATTATTAACAATTTATACTGTAGTAAAAGTATATGACTATGGGGTCTCTCAAAATATCTTTTTGTACTCGTTCTTCTTGTGATGATGTGAGATGATAAAATGACTACATGATGAGTTGAAGTGAATGACACAGGCATTGTGACATGCCACTAGGCTACTATTGACCTTCTGACAGTAAGTCAGAGGGAGAATCATATGCTTCTGAACTGTGGTTGTTTGGGGGTAACTGAAACTTTGGAAAGTGAAGCTGCAGATAAGGGGGGACTACTATACAGCATCTAAAAAAAGCCGAATGCATAGAGGTAGAACAGAATGGTGGCAACCAGGAGTGGGAAGTTGGGGAAAATGGAGGCATATTGGTCAAAGGACAGAAATTTGTAGTTATATAGGATGAATAGGTTTAGAGATATAATGTATAGCATGGTAATGAATAATACTGTATTGGATATGGAAATTCGGTAAGAGAGTAGATTTCATGCGCTCTCATTGAAAAAAAGTAACTGAGGAGAAAGATATGTTAATTAGCTTGATAGCAGTCATCATTTTACTATAAGTGAAATGTTACACAACTTAAATATATGTAACTTTTATTAAAAGTAAAGTTTAAAAACTCATTTTCAAGATATTTAATAATTTGGTATGTTTTCTCACAGACTTGCACAGGTATAATGGTTCAGATTTCTTTTGCAATCCATTTTTTTTAACTTGGAGAGGAATCATACAGGGAAATTATTTTTTATTGCATGTAAGTTAGTGGATAACATACATAGCAAATGCTTACTGTCTGATTGATATCCTAGGTACCAAAATAAATGTTAATATTTTTCCTCATTCGTATGTGAAAAAGAATAAGATCTCTTGAAACTGTTCAGAACTTGTCAATTGCTAAAAATATGCATGTGCACATGATTTATAAATGAAATTTATGCTAACGGAATATATATCGGGATATATAATTTGTATGTGGCTAAAGTAGACCTTTTCTGCATTCATATTACATATTTGTTCTCCCAAAATAATGTTCTAGGCATAATTCTATATAGATATGTACCCACAAAATATAGCTGCATAATGTTGGCTTGGGAAATTTCAGAGGTTGTGTTGTGTTTCTTTTTTCTTGAACTTTTTATTGATTAACTATACTACAGTTTCATTTCCCCCATTTCACATAATATATGCAAAAGAAGTGCCAAATCATGGCACCTGGAGCTTTATTGATTGCTTATATTCACAATTGGCTCAATCAAAGGGATGTAGAGGGTGAAAAATGACAGAAAGAATGATAAACAACCAAACAGCCAGAAACCATCATTAGCCCAATCTCTTCCTGTTGTCTAAAGATCTTACTTTAGTTAATGAGGATACAGATTAATGATACACAAACTGCTCATCCTTTGTTATTTTTCCAACTAAGCTTGGAGGGAAAAAGCCAGGCTAATTATAAAAATTGATGGAAATACATAAGTATTTGGCCATTTATTCTAAGTATTAAAAAAACAACAACAACAACACCTCAGTTGTCAAGCCCAGATGAAATGGGAGTGGGGGCAAAATAGCATGTTTTAAAGCACACTAAGCCACCTTAATTTTAATAAGGACCTGAAACACCTGGGCATCTCTCATCAACCTGATATGTGATATGAGGAACTAAAAACTAGGATCTGCATTGATATTAGACTTACTAATCTCTTATGAGTTCTCTAGGCACCTGAAAGTCAATAGAGCTGCCATACTTTGCATTTTTTGTATGATTATAAGCTTATTTATCTTGGTCAGTTACATTTTTTCCCATCAAAAATATTTTCTTTGCAGGGGTGCCTGGGTGGCTTAGTTGGTTAAACCACTGACTTTGGCTCGGTCATGATCTTGTGGTTGGTGAGTTCGAGCCCCACGTCGGGCTCTGTGCTGACAGCTCAGAGCCTGGAGCCTGCTTCAGATTCTGTGTCTCCCTTTCTCTCTGCCCCTCCCCTGCTCATACTCTGTCTCTCTCTCTCAAACATAAATAAACATTAAAAAAAATAAAAAAATTTCTTTGCAGTTATAGCAGTTGCTTCTATGAAATAATATTGAAGGTCTTCTCAAAAAAACCCTTTTCTAAAATTACCTTAACTTCTGAAAAATATTTATGCAAATGAAAAAGCAAAATGCACACATGTATATACATGTACATACAGTCTTTTGCTGAAATTACTTATGTAATGAGAGGGAAAAGTTAAAGGAAGAAACCAAGTTTTCTTCACCCTGCTAATGTCTTTTCATCTCTAGCAAATGAAGTGAAATGAGAACACAAAACCCTTCTCAACTTGGCTTCAGCTGCCTATGCCCAACCAATGGCGCCCTCTCCATGTATCCCACCCTGCTGGCATGCAACAGATTTATCATTTTTGTCATTGTTTTAAAATTTCCCTGTCTGCCAAGGGGCTGATTTCTATAGAAAACATCATGATACCTCATTTTTCTAGTAGGATGCTTTAATCATCAGTATACCCTTAGGAACTTACATAGTACCTACTAAATACATGTGTGATGAATGAGTGAATGAGTGCACAAATTTGTAACTCCATTTGTAACTTTAATGGTGTCCATTTCAGCTAAAAATTTAAGTCATGTCAAAGTGTTTTTTATTGGAGACTATGTCTTGGTTTAAAATACTAGTATCATCACTGTGTGATTCAAGTGACAATAAGTCCAGAGGAAAGCAGTTTGGTACCTGCATCTGCTAACATTAAAACAGAAATCTGTGCCCAGACATTCAGTCCAGTCCCTGGGAAAGGCTCACAAAAGAAAGTGATTAATGCCAGCATGTAATAATACTCCACAAACTGCGAGTGGGGTTTATCCTGAGCTGTGTTCCAGTACCCACCAAAATAATTAGCATGTACCTTCTACTTGTCATCTTTATGGTAAAGCAATTTAGAGGACATCTTCTGTATTTATGAGTTCCTGAGGAGAGGGGAGCCTAAATGAGGGCCAGAGCAAAAGATTCACAATGACTGTAAGATAGATCCTGCTACTGGATATTTGGTCAGATAGATACACAAAAGGAGAGGTCAGTTCAAGTGCCAATTGACTCACTTTGTTCAAAAGGTGCAATATTTATCCATGTTCCAAACTCACCCCAAATATTCTGGAAATCCTGAAGCTGTTGACAGACCTCAAATGCTAACAGTGATGTGTTAATGCAGATAACTGACAACTGCTTAATTTGTTTGGGAAGGAGGAGCTGTAGGCTGTAGTCCAACTGAGAAGTTATGGCCAATGGCAGAAATCAGATCTTTCATAAAGAGAAAGGCTTCCCTCTATATCAAAGATTCCTTCTTTCTATCTGGGAAAGACATTATAGACATTTCTCTTTGACAGCCAGTAAGGCAATGGATAGGAAATAACTGAGCAGTATCAAGATGATCCTGGATTGATCATCAGCATTATTAAAGCAAGACTTAATTTAAACACATTGTTGACATTGTGGATTACCCACATGTCAGCACTCTCATCTATTTTATGCTAAAAGAATCTTGCTTTGGATAAAGTAGCTATCTCCCTCTCATGGAACTGGGTGCTGCAATGGAAGTTCAACTCATCTTTAGTTTTTGGATTGAACTTTAATAGTCTAAAGCTGTAGTTCTCAACTAGGGACAGTTTTGTCCTTCAGGGATATTTGGCAAGTCTAGAAATGTGTTGTCACATTGGGGACATAAGTATGACTTTCATTGGGTGGCATCCAGGGATACTGTTAATCCTTCTACCGTGTGTAAGGTGGTTCCCTATAAAAAAGAATTATCTAGTCCCAAATGTCAATAGTGTCATGGTTGAGAAATCCTAGTCTACAGGTCGTCTACAGGTGTTGATTTAGGAATGGGTGTATGACTGAATTCTGGCCAATGACTTAGGAGAAGTTGAGTGTAATCTTTAGGGACAGTTCTTCCTCACTCGTAAGCAAGAACCACAAGAAGCAGAACAGCAGAGTGGTGAGAGACACCAAAAACCTGAGTCCTTAAAGATGTGCTTCAGTCCATAAAACACCTAGTTCTAAAATCTGCCTCCTGTCTCAACATGTGTGTTATTATGAGCTAAGGACACTCTGTTTTATGTTTATGTTTATGTTACTTGCATTTACAAACATGCTATCTGGGGCATATATGTTCTGTGTGAATGTTTGGTAAGATACATGTTGGCTCTGGGGATCTGAGTGTAATGCTAAAAAGGCAAGAGATAGGCATTCAGTCCAGAATCTTGATGAAGATCATGCTCCTTGGAATTAGGCAATGTGGTAAGGGAAGCTAGAAGA
Organism: Neofelis nebulosa; assembly: GCF_028018385.1. Taxonomy (NCBI): domain Eukaryota; kingdom Metazoa; phylum Chordata; class Mammalia; order Carnivora; family Felidae; genus Neofelis; species Neofelis nebulosa. Next base: position 46,286,115 of record NC_080790.1, on the reverse strand, counting down.
TAGGGGATAGGAGCTGAGAAGAATAGGTACCAGTTAGTCATTCTGTCAATAAGGCTTGTTTAGATCAACCCTATTTTACTGGAGGTGCAGGGGCAAGGGGGCAAGAAGGGGCATCAACACAAGCTCAAGATGGAGTATATCTTGTTATTTCTTTAAGAGAGAGACTTTCTAGACTCTCAGTTCACTTATGTTTTTATTGTAAATTCCTAAAGAATCCTTGGAATTAGCAGCATGAACACCACAGCAGCCATACTATGACTAGCCTAGAGCCTTTTGCCAAGAGTTCCTTTCTTGTTCATGTCTTCAGAAGCTGGGGTCTGCTTCCCCTGGCTTGTTCTGTTCCAGCTTATTTGCAAAACAAGGAATTGTTTCCTGTGGTCTCATTGATTTCCAAGATTGCTGAATTAGAATTGTGGGCTTCTATATCATTGCCCTAACTGCTTTGATCAATCATAGTTCAGGAAATTGTAGCAGTATTAGACATACTACTAGATATTTCTTAAAAGTGTGGGATTACTTTAGTTAAAATCACCTTTGTAGTAAACAGGCTTATCTAATAGTGCCAGATATTTCTTAAAAGTGTGGGATTACTTTAGTTAAAATCACTTTTGTAGTAAACAGGCTTATCTAATAGTAGTTTACTTTCTTATTTCCTATGGTTAGACAATTTTAAGCAGAATTGTGGTAAAAACCCTTCTTTAGGTAGTTTTCACAGTCCTGGAGAACAGTACTGGTGTTCATCTGATACATGCCAGGTCTTTCTCATAGGACAATACAAAACAAAGTACAGATAAATATATGACCATATTTATCAATGATATTCGTTGTTAATAGTTATAAGAAACACTGAATTCTGTAGTGAGGACAGCACTACCCTGGGGGATGATTACCACGGGTCCTGGTCCAAGTTTTGCACTAATTGGCAAATCAATCTGAAGGCCAGGGGTGGAGATGGACAGGTAAGTTCTTGGGCCCTAAGTTATGTAAACTTTAGGGTTTGGAGTAGATAATTTCAAAGGCCATATTAGTGGTGCTGTGATGTCTTCATTAAATTAATAGCCACACAAGTTGTGTGTGTATGAGTGTGTAATATGTACATAATATTCCTGACTTTTGAAACAGCAGCTTTATGGAAGTGTACCACTCAGAGGGAGGAACTATAGAATTTAATTCTGAAATATAAAATTTTGGAGGGAAAATCCTTTCCCCATAATTTAATGTTCCCCTTTTGAATAACCAAACTCAATTTGTATATTTCCTGCCCTTACCGTGTCTGGGTATTCTTTCTACTCCAGGGAAAGGAGGTGGTTTCCTTGGCATATTTGATATTAATAAATGGAGATACTTGGGTCAGCTTTTGCCTCCTTCCTTTTGGGATCACACTGCCTACTGAAGACCATTTTCTAATTTACTTTTCCATCAGTGGGCTCTTCTCATATGCATTGTCCCACTTGAGCCATACAGGATTGGGTTTGCCTGTGATTGGGCCAGCAATTTTGCCTAATTGGGGAATTTGTTTAGAAGATGTGCAGTTGAACCTTACACTGAGCCATTTCTTAAAACCTAACCTTTGTCAGTAATAAATGAGTAACTTCTCAGACAGAAGGGGCAAAAGGAAGCAAGCTATGCTCCCATGCTTTTCTCTCTGCTTTTCATAATGGAACTGGTGGCACCTCCCAAAATGAAAAGGGATAGAGTCTAAGTATGCAGTCCTCATATCAGTAAAAAATACTTAGAATGTAAACTGATAGTTTATTTTAAAGCTTGATTGTTGTAAAAGTTGTGGTTATAGCACTGCTATTATGAAAAATCTTATCCTTTTAATCATCTGTAGCAATGGAAAAGTGAGCACATAAAAATATAATTCATCACAATTTAAATGTTCCAAAGAACTTTAAGTTAGTATCAGAAGAAGATATTTCATGCTGACAATTGGGCCTAGGTTGAAATAGAGTCCCTAAGTGAGATATCATTAGAATCAGCTAGGAGCAAAAAGAGAAATGGAATAGGTACTCTGTATCATAAGTCAGTTTCTCATTCTGTTGTAGAGAGTGGTCATTAAGATTTATATATATATACATATACACATATATATATACACATATATATGTATATGTATATGTGTATATATATATGTGTATATGTATATATAAATACACATATACATATACATATATATGTATATATATTCTAGCTCAGAGATACTAATAATGTCAGTGATTATTTATCCTACATCTATTGCTTACTGTTGTTACTTGTTAACAAACTCTTATTGTTCCCTTGGTTGGTCTAAGCTAATCATGGTGAATACAGTCCCTGTTCCAGGAATGTTTTCCTCAATCTTTTCCAGTTAGTGTGGAATGCCTATACGACCAAGTTCTGATCAATGAGAAAAAAATGAGAGACTTCTCTCTAAATACTCCCTTTCTTCCTGCTTGGGATACTGTGTGAGAACATACTGCCTGAAACTGCAACATCCGTATTGGACCATGAAGGGGTAAGCACAGGTACAAACACCCTGAGGACAGTAGTAAAGAAAGGTGTAAATTAGGAGTCTGTGTTTTTTTGTTTTTTTGTTTTTTTTTTTTCAACGTTTGTTATTTATTTTTGGGACAGAGAGAGACAGAGCATGAACGGGGGAGGGGCAGAGAGAGAGGGAGACACAGAATCGGAAACAGGCTCCAGGCTCCGAGCCATCAGCCCAGAGCCTGACGCGGGGCTCGAACTCACGGACCGCGAGATCGTGACCTGGCTGAAGTCGGACGCTTAACCGACTGCGCCACCCAGGCGCCCCCGGGAGTCTGTGTTTTTGATGATATTATGGAATCGCCTATTTTGAGACTTCTTATAAAGTAAACAAGAGAGACTATTTTCCATAGTTTTGTTTCTTGGACCTGATTGTATCCTACTTAATATAGAAAGGTCCAGAGGTAACATCAGAGACACTCACTAAAACCCTTCACAATGAATGGGAGCAACAGCAGAGATTTAAGAAGTCTTCTGGTGGATATAGAGTTGAGTCTGCTAATTGCAGACTACAGGAAGAGAGACCAGGGGCATTTCCTCCACAAAATAGTAGAGCAAGAAGGACTGGATTTCAGCAAAGAGAAGAGAAGCCCTCACACCTATGAAGAGAAGCAGGGGGAATGTACCAAGAGGTTCAAAGTATATGTATTAAGAAAACAATTTAAAGATACTAATCCTCCACAAATTAAACTTTAGGGAAGAAATTAAAGTTCCATATTACATTTTCTTAAATCTTACTCTCTATTTGGAAAGTCCCTTTGGAAGAGTAAACAAGTTATCCAGAATAAGCAAAATTTGTTAAAAAGAATAATTTGGCTTTGCTCCATAAGACAATAAAATGATTTATAAATTAATAATGATGTAAACGTTAGTGTTGACATAGAAATAGACAGACATATAAAAGAGAATAAAAAGTATAAAAATGGAACCAAAGAGGCCTCAACAATCTATAACTTAGTTAATAGTATTGTGCCAATGTTAATTTGTTAATTTTGTCAAATATACTAATGGTTCTATACGATGTTCAATACTAAGGAAAACTGGACAAAGGATATGATGAGAAATTTTCGCACCACCTTTGGATTTTCTATAAATATAAAATTATTACAAAAATTTCTTTTAAAACCTTGTATGATAAAATTATACTTCAAGTCAGTTAAATCCCTAACTAATAACTTACTACAGACAAATGAGATATTTATTGATGAAAAATGAAACCACAGAGCTTCCAGGAGTAAGTATGGACTAATGCCATAAAGAGAACTATAAGTATTTTTATATAAACCTCAAAATATATACAATCTTTTTAGAAAACACTATGATGAAAAAGATAAAATATAAACTGAGAAACATGTTTTTATTATATATGAGAATAATTAATGGTAATCATCATATACAAATAATTCTCCCAAATTAATAAGGAAAAGATGAGCTCCACATAAAGAAAGAAGACCAAATATAGACAATGAATGCTCTAGGTGGAAAATGTAACTAGCTAATTTTATATCCAAAAGTATAAACAATTCCTAATATATCAGGGAAGTGCAAATATAATAGTTAAGAACAACTTTTAACTGTAGTATTGATGAGATTAAAAAGTATCCTTTTTGGCTGATCATGAATGGCAGCTGATACTCTTGCCTGTGACCCCTCTCCCTTTCTGTTTTACCCTATGGTTTCCATCTGAAATGTTTACCCTCAAAAACAGACCCAGACTCCTCTCTGGATCCCCAAGACCAGATCAAAACAAATTCTCTGAGAGCAGGGCAATGCTCAACTGTTGCCACACAAAATATGAAGCCAGTGGAAGAAATCTCTTCATCCCTTAAATCAGGGAAAGCACTTAGTTGTGGTTCTCCCATTTATTGGTTGTCAAGACTTTCTATTCAGATATTTTGTTGCATACTGAAAATATTTCAAATTGATTCAGAGAGCTTGAAAAAAATCCTAGTTAACTATGTAAATTTCATTCTTTTATAACCCGTCTTGTACCCTAATACCTCTTTTTGAGTTTTACATACAGTAAGAGGGAACTAACTTGGACATTCACAGAGGTGTCTGGTACAATGAAATGAATATAGCAAACATGACCCAGTACAAATAACTGATTAAATGTTCTCATTTTTAGAAAAGCAGAGCTAAAACCACACTCCCTCATTTAGCTGGCATTCAACTTAAAATGAACTATAAAATAAGCTATGTTCCTTTCCATGAAAGCCTATAGATCAAAGGAGAAATTTAATATGTAAGGAAATGTGGGGGAAGAACTGGGAAAAGAGGGAGATGTCATTGCAACAATTATGCAAATGTATTTCTGTAAAATAATACTGTTAAGGTCATTTTGTTGAGACCCTGAATATTGTTAATTCTAAATACATATTACATTTTAATCAAACTACCTACTTCCCACTCTTTCCTGAGAAATTTACATTCTGACTACATTTGGAGGGCAGTTAGGATCCAGCTAAGCTCTCAAATATAATAAGTATCAGGAAATTGTCCTGAATTATTCATGTTAATTATGCTGAACTAAACATTGTGGATAGGAAAATGTATTTCCCACTGAAATATGTTTGCCTTAGAGAGATTTCTAAATTGATCATAGTCTCCTTTTCTTATGATTAGACCTAAGGTCCCCTGCAGTGGTCAGAAACTACTGTAATGAATTTAATTCTAACCACCATCATGCTTTTTCAGCACAATTGGCATCATCTGAATCAATTCTGCATGTTTCCTTCAATTTCATAAATAATCATAACTACGTCCTACTCCAAACCAATTATCAATCATTGTAACACACATCTACTCAGATTATGTAGGGGGAAAAAAGTGTTCTTTGCTCACATTCTATTTTTATACCTACTTTCTATCTAATATAATAAACCTCATAGCACATAAACCACATATTATTCGTTCATTTTTATTTGCTCATTCACAAATTATTTATTCAATTGAAGAAGCAATCATTGAACAAACAACTATGTGTTAAGTACTGTGTTGGACATTTCCCCCTTGCTTCTGATGACATTTTGTGGTTCGCTTTTTATTGTTTGTCTAAAGGATTCCAGGGACTGGGAATTGTGCTAGCCATCATCCTTATTGAATGACATGCTATCATTATTTATCAATTTTCTCATTCATCCTGAACATGCAGTCCTATTTCTAACCTCATCATTTTTCTTATACAGACCCATTTTCTTCATCTATGCACATATTTTTAATCCATGGAAATTCTGTATTTAGTATTATTTTAAGTGTACATACACTTTAGTGTAGTGTTGGTGTTGTGCTGTATGTCTCATTCTGTTTCCTGTTTTTCACTCTACATATTGTTTAATGTGGATTTATTTAGTTGCTGTGACACTCAAGGACAGGTGTTTCCCACTTTTACTTTTATTAAGGTATGATTAACTATAAAGATCCTCACATATTTAATGTTTCCATGTTCATTGCAGCATAATTTACAATAGCAAAGACATGGAAACAACCTAAGTGTCCACTAACGAATGAATAAAGCACATGTGGTTGTGTGTGTGTGTGTGTGTGTGTGTGTGTGTGTATAGTTGGAGGATGTTATGCTAAGTGAAATAAGCCAGACATAGAAGAACAAGTACTATATTATCCCACTTATATCATAAATCTAAACTAGTCAAAATGCACATTCTGTTTCTCAGATGATGGACACCAGGGTTAACTTCAACTCTATTTAGAACGGGTCCGAGACAAATACCTGGTAAATACCTCTGTGTGTCAACGTTAAAGTCTCTTTGGTCTAAACTGATAGGACAAAATTGAAAACACTGTGTTTGTTATTTAGGAAGAAAGATTGTTTTACAAATTACCCATACTCATTAACAATCCTACCAGCATTTTAAGAGTATTTCTGTTTCTCTACCACTGCCCCAGAAGTTAACTGTCATATTTTCCCCCAATATAAAATTGAAGTGGTATCTCAGTGTTAGTTTAGTTTGTATTTCTCCAATAACCAAAAAAGTAAAATATCTCTTTAATTGACTTTAGACCTTCTGGTATTTCCTTTATGACTAATTATTCACTCATATTATTTGCAGTTTTAATTTAGATCTTTTATATTTTTATTGCTTGTTTCCCCAAGATTATTGGTGATTTATAGGCAATGCAAGTATGTATTCCAATCTGTCATGCGGCTTGTTTTATCCTTTCATAGAATTAGGGACTTGGGGGGGGGGGAATGTCTGGGCAGTGTGAAATTTGAGAGCGGACATAGGATCTATTTCTTAAAACAGAGTTTGAACCAGTCCTCCTGTTTTTAATCCCATTTTATTACTTCTGTTCTAATTTTAAAAATATGTCTATTATTTTTGAGAGAGAGAGAGCATGGGTGGGATAGGGGTAGAGAGAGAGGGAGACAGAGGATCTGAAGTAGGCTCTGTGCTGATAGCAGAGAGCCTGATGCAGGACTTGAACTCATGAACCATGAGATCATGACCTGAGCTGAAATCAGACTGAGCCACCCAGGTACCCCTATCACCACTTTCAAAGGTAACTGGTCTTTCCAAATTATCACACTTAATCTCATTATAGATATAGATTGTATTACAGAGTTCTCTACTTCAAATGTGGGATTCAGTTTTCACAGGTTTGCATTGCCACTATGCATCTGTTTTCCAGCTTCTGACATTTTATTGTTGGATTGTCGTTAGTCACCTTTTTTAGTCTCTGAGAATATATAACTTTTAAAACTCACTTGTCATCTAGTGAGTGTCAGAAAGAAGATACTTCAGTCTTCCATCTTTAACTAGAATTTCGATTCCCTTTCAGCTATTTTTTAAAAATTTGTCTCCTAAACTCTCTTTCTAGTTTATTATCTGTCAATAGGTTTACTCTCATCTTTATATTCTGCAGGAGCAAGCTCTGTAGCAAAATCTCTCCTTTAAAAATGTACAGAATTATGTATTAATTTTTGCTCCATCAAATTCTGACTTTTCACTATGCAGTTGAGACTTTTCTAAGAATGATGATGGATAAAAATCATATAATTAAGAAAATTCTTTTAGATAACTCTATCATAATAAATAAAATATATATTAGTAACTATCTTACAAAGTAGAATACTGAACAACGCTTGAGAGATTTGTAAGTTACTCATTCTCCTCTCTTCCTTTCACCTAAAGCTACTGGGGGGAATATGTGCAAAGAAAATAGATTATTTTCATGATCTCAAGACCTTTCAGTTTGTCAGATATGTAGTAGACAAGAAATAATTTTATTAAATATGTTGGCATAAAATATACACAGAAATAAAAATATTTAAAAGTTATATACAATTCTTTAAAGAATGTCCAACTCATTCTGCTTTTTTTTCTGATTGAATCGGAATTTTGACAATACTAGTGTATTTAATAAGACTTCTGATTTTTTTTGCTGGGATTTCTAAAACTCAAAAAAAAAAAAATATCGTCTCCCAAACACAATTTCAGCATTCACAAAATAGAAGAAATGTGTCCTGCTGCTAAAGGTTCACTGATGCACCTTCTCTAAGTTAACTCATCCCTAGGACTTCAATCCAATTAAGTGTTGCCCTAAATAATTTAATCATTAGAAGCCAATGCTTCTTTAAGACATTGCCAGAGAGATAGTAAAGGAACAAGCCTGGCAGAGTAACACGCATTCAGTTCCAAAAGCCCAACTGTGCCCTCCTTACCAATCCATCAACATTTGATCAAATCAGAACAATACTTCAGCATAGAAAATATCAGCTAATTCACATCCCATTTTGCCCTACAGAATCCCAACAGCTCACTAGAACCCCATTATGACCATATCCTTGAGATTGTCTGACATAAAAGCAAATTACTACCACTGTAGGAAAGAACCTGAACATAACTACTGCCAGATTTATAGTTCTGCCGCAAACCCTGTCATTTTGATCTAGTTGAATTTTGTCACTAAAACAGATTGATATCTTGAGAGATCTTAACCCAATGAACACAAGGAATGCCAATTAAAATGTCAAATCCTTATTTCTAATCTTACAAGGTAGAGTTTCAATGTGTGATCTGATATACTTTTTGGATAAAGCAACTTCCGTGTATTTCCACCTCCCCAGATGAAATCATTTTCTTTGATATTGTGGGAATCCAGTCTTCTAAAAGAGACATAAGAGCTCAGCAGCATTATTTATAGAGAAGTATTTAATGATGTCTTTGAGAAACTGGGCCCTCAGTGAAAGAAAATTAAGAAACAGCTTTATATAAAAAAAGAAAAGCCCAGTATTTGAGTTCAGAATAAGGTCAGAAGGGACAGGAGTATTTCTGAGATATTTAAATATGGAGGATGTCATTTCCTTTATGTAAATATAAGCAAGAGTTTCTCTCCACTGACCCTTACCTGGCCAGTCTCTCATCTTTGTTTCCAAGAAAAGAAATGGTTAATTCGATAAAGTCCTCTAAGCAGGTAAGCCAGACAGTGAGGTTTAGTTCTTTCTCAAACAGTGGATTCATTCATTATAAATTTTTTAGAAAGAAAAATCCTGAATGGAATACTTTAATATGAGAAGTCCCTGTGATGATAAGATTTCAAGTAGGATTATCAGGTCGGTGGAGGTAAAACACTGCCATGGAAATCCAGGTTTCAGAGTTCATTCAGTCAGGGTCGATGGAATTCCTAGGGAGCCTGCAAATCACACTGTGAGGAGTGCTGCTTACTTCTCTTAAACATAGGACCATTTCTGATGACCAATACCATTGGTCACAGTCACTCACTGTAATGTCTACTTGAGGACTCATTCTTGCTGCACCATCCCTAAAGGGCAGTAGAGGTGAACAAAAGTTGACTCACTAGATGGAGGTATGGGTTTCTGAACAGATCTTGATTACTAGAGAACTTCAGACCAGATGTGGTCAGGTTCATTGGTTAATATGTATCATTATTATCCACATGGAAAATAGTGACATCATACTAAATTGGTGAGCCAGAGGACTGGAATTATATTCTCACAGGGACAGTCTGAGGCCTGGGGCAGGTGATTTGAAGTAGGAGAATAATGTGTTGCCATGCAGCCAGATTTAAACTATTTGTCATCACAGAGGGGAAGAGCCTCTACAAGAGCATGCCAAACCCCCTCAAGCACCAGCTCCTTTCTCTTATGTTGAAGCTGAAAGATTATACAAAATGATAGTTGTCCTAGTATGTTATTAATGAATCAGTCCACTTATTCAGTGGCCTAAACAAACATGTTTTAAACAACCACAATTCATCAAGCACTCAGTTGGGCACTAGGTATACAAATAAGACTAAAATAAATTTCCAACCCTGAAATAACACCATTTTTCTCAGAATATTGATACGTTATACAAAAATACTTTCTCTTGTAATGTATGAAAAAATTAAAACATATCAACATTAATAGAAAATTTGGGTTTATTAAGTATAAAATTTAGAGAGAAATTCCCATATGAATAATATAAAATCAAATATTAGAAAAGATGTTTAATGCATCTAGTGGGGCTAGCTGGATTATAAATTAATATAGCATGGGACACATGAAGTCAACGCTACATGCAAATCTGGTGCGTTGTTGAGCTTGTGTCTTTCCTTTATTTTTAATGGGGTCAAGATTTATGGAATCAACTTTAGCTTATGAAAATATGTTGTGAGAATAGTAATAATAACAACAAATTTAAATACATTATATTATTTTGCACCCATTTTATTTTAGTAGTTCCTATCCTATCATATTCTATTTCATTTGGTTAAATTTTGGCCATGGCACACTGAGTCGATTTAATGACCCAATAACGTGTCACAACATGCACTGCTCTAGAACTTATTATCTGCATCTTCAATTTAACAAAGCATTTAATACAGCATTTTCCTGTCACAAGGTCACTTTTATAATTCCATAAATCTTTAGAAAGTGTGATTTATTTTACAGGAAAGGTACAAGATTAGAAAAGATCAGAAGCCGAAGGATGCTAGAATCCTTATTGAAGAGCTTCTTCTCTTATAATGCCAGCCATAAACTCATATTACCTAAGGGTCATGAGGAGAGGTTATCCTGGAGAGAATGGTGATAACTAGAAGTCAGCACTGGGCTTTATTAACTAGTAAGCACAAACATACTATTGAAAATAATGTCATGTTATTATGAAGTTTTATGTAATAATAACTCAGTTCTGAGCAGATTTTCTACATTTTTATTATATAATATGTTTATCACTGAACACCTGTGTACCTAAACTGTCCCAGAGCTATGTCCTCAGGTGACCAATTGGGACCTGACTTATCTACCCCTACTAGGCTACACTAGACCTTCCTACCACTCCAATCTATTACAAAAACATTACAATATTTACTGAATTGGTTTTATTTATTGTTTTTTTAAAAATTGTTTTAGGTTTATTTATTTATTTTGTGAGAGAGAGAACACAAGCAGGAGAGGGGTAGAGAGACAATCCCAAGCAGGCTCTACTCTGTCAGTGCAGAGCCCAACATGGGGCTCGAACTCATGAACCATGAAATCATCCACTTGAGCTGAAATCAAGAATCAAGATGCTTAAGTGACTGAACCACCCAGGCACCCTTGACTTAATGTTTCTGAACGTTTCATGTCCTCATCTATGCTATCTTAACTGCATGTTAATTTATTTAAGGATAAGAAATGTATCTATAAGTCCTTTTCCTACTATACTTGTGTTCACATAGATTCTCAAAAAGTATTCAGTGGGTCATTGAACAACATCTGAATCATGTACTGTCACCAAAATGATAACCAATCCAAGTAATATTAGGCAATTGCTAACATGAGTTTATCCTATTCTTATTTTCCAGAACCATATAATCAGTAACTGACTTGATATCTTTTTCTAGATATCTCAGAATTTCCCAAATTATTTGCAAAATAGCACTTATTATCTTCCTCTCTGGCTGTAGTTCTGTTCCTAATCTCAGAAAAGGAATCTGTCATTCATTTATCTAGTTGTGCAAATCAACAAGCTGGGGATTATCCTTGTCACTTCTCTTCTTTCTCACCTCTCTTACCTAATTCACCATTATGTTCTCTGTCTTAACCTCTGAAATCTCTCTCAGAGTTATGCTCTTCTCTCCATATTCGCCAGTACCACTATAGTCCAAGCTAGTGCTGTTTCTTGCCTGCATTGCTTCTTTGAGCATCCATTTTGTCCACTTGCCTCTACTCCAGCTCTCCTCTTATCTGTCCCTCATTTAGCCAGTGCTATGATAAAAACACACCTGACCATGATTGTCCCATCCTTAAAACCCTTTCCATTGTTCATGGGATAAAAGTAACACATTCTTAACATGTCCTGTGTGGTTTTTAAACATGTCCACGAATTCTTTGACTGTCTTCCCATCAAGAGCTGGAGTCTGTATTCCCTCTCCTTGAATCTGGGTGAGCTTGTGATTGCTTCACCTCCTGGAGTACAAGTGACACTATGTAATTTTCAAGACTATAATCTCAGGCAGCCTTCTTGTTGGTAGAACAATTGCTTCCAGAGTACTAGGGTGACAAGTCAGAAATTGGACAGCTCTAAGACTACCATACTAGAGGGCCCACATTTAGACACTATTTGACAGCTCTAGCTCAGTCATTCTTCAGTAATTCAATTTCAGATGCTAGATATGGGAATGAAGAGACTGTCTTTGAGGTGAGTCCTCCAGGCCTAGCCATTTCAGTCTTCATCCATTCAGGTCATTCCAGGTATAATACAGCAGAGGATGGCCATTGTTATTGTGCCTTTTCTGAATTACTCATATACAATATCTTTGAGCATTATAAAATGGTTATTGACTTATGCCACTAAATTATAGGGTGGTTGTTATATTGTAGTAGGTAACCGAAACATCCTGAAAGTCCTTGTAAGACATGCTCTTGCCTAGCTATCCTACCTCATCCAACATCATGTTCCTCTTCATTCTCTCCTCTCTAGACATAAAGGTAGTCTTTCTGACTCCTTAACTTGGAATACTCCTTTGCAACACAGAGCCATTGATCATGCAGCCTCCTCTTTTTCCTCTTTGTATTCATGTCTCTAAATCTTCAGAACACCCAAATTTCAAGTGAAAAAAACACTTCCTTATAAAAACTTCCCCTTACTTCTCTCACTAAGTCACTTCCAAAACTTATAGTCTGTAACAGGTCATGAACCTCCCTTTAGCTCTTTTCAAAATTATAATTTTATATCTGTATGTATGATTTCTGGATTAATATGTATCTCCCTATTCAACATTTACCTTCAAGAAGGAAGAGGTTATGACTACTTGTGCTAAACATTGGATACTTATTGTCTAAAATCCCTTATAACTATTATGGAGCCAGACACATGTTAGGTGCTCAGTAAAGATTTCTTTCCTGGCATGTGAAGTGTTAAGCAATTTTCAGAGGAAGGTATATGTTTGCCAGTTTTTGGAGAAGATTTTGGAAAGGAAAAGAGAATGTACATGTGTGAGTTTTTGCTTCTATTTATCACATTTACTCTGCCAGTCTCTTTGGAAAGCAAACATACTAAGTTTGAAGAAAAAAGGGACACTAGCGCTTACCCTTTTCCAATTCTAACCACTTCCACATTTGAAGACAATGAACAGTTTTGGATGTTCAGGGAATCAAAAAATGAAAATTATGTTCATTGGATCCTTACTTGCTGTCATCTCAAGTAATCCTTTCATCAGTCCCCAGAGGGATTATCTTTGTCTTACAGATGAGTAAACAGACTCAGAAAAGTAGATAGCCTGCCCATTGAAGGCTGACCAAGTGACAGAGCTAAAATGCATTCAGTCATTTTCTTTTTGCTATACTATAATGGTTCCAAATCAAGAGGCAAGCGAGGAGAGGAAAAGTGTTTTTTTTTTTTTTTTTTAAATTTTTCAACATTTTAAATTTATTTTTGGGACAGAGAGAGACAGAGCATGAACGGGGGAGGGGCAGAGAGAGAGGGAGACACAGAATCGGAAACAGGCTCCAGGCTCCGAGCCATCAGCCCAGAGCCTGACGCGGGGCTCGAACTCACGGACCGCGAGATCGTGACCTGGCTGAAGTCGGACGCTTAACCGACTGCGCCACCCAGGCGCCCCTAGAGGAAAAGTGTTTTAATGCAATCAGGAGAAACAAGTACAGGACTTCTGCCCCAGAACTAGTGTGCCATTCTCTTCTCCCATAGCTCTATAACAAAGTCAGGAAAGAACTAGGGAGAAAATGAAGTGAATAGTGGTATTCAAAATAAGCAAAATCCTGAAATCTGATATTTCTACAACAAATACTTCCTCAAGCGAATCTAATGACATCCCCAATCTATGAACACAAATGTAGCAGAGAAAAAGTGCCCGTAAGTTTGAATGCTGTATAATGAAAAATACCTGTATATCAGATAAGAAATTTTTTACAAATTTAATTAGAAGTTAATTGTAACTGAAATATCATTGAAAAGAGTCAAAGCAAAAACCAATCTGATAAATAAAGAGTCTGGAGGTAGTAAACAACAACAACAAAAATAGTCCTGGTAATACTATATGAGTGAAGCTAAGTTTTGGAGGGTTATTTGATTTTATTAATGTATTTTAACTGCTAAGAGTGCCATATAACTAGAGAGTGAGGAAGAAAAGATCTGTCTTGGGTCACTAAGACTATGCTAGATGAAAGTCTGACAAATTCCCTGCTTTCGCCTGGAGACTGAAAACTGGCTAAGAGATGTGCCTATATCTAGCTGTTTTCTGGCTGTAATTTTGAAAAGAGGATTAAAATAACACCAAATGCACAAGAGAGAGAAGCCAAGGGCAAGTCACACAATTTCTTTTGGCCACTATAGGGTCTGGATAGATTTCTCTCTCATTTTCTCTTTCTCTCTGCTGGAAGATGAGTAGACAGGAAAAGTCAGCATGCAGAAAGTGCATTATAAGGGAAAGGAAAATCATTCTGGAGATTAAGAGAAGCAGTAGCTTTAAATATGATTACAGAGTATTTTAGAGAACAGTTTAATATTGTCAACAGAATACAAGAACATGCAAGAACATGGCCTCAGTGATAGAGGAACAAAAAGTAAATAAAAAGTAAAGAAGTAGGATTAAAACAAAAATAGGAAAAAAAGAAAACGGCATTTTCAGATATTAATTAACCATGTGTATTCCTTTTATGTTGGAATTATCAAACCAAAGTACCTTAACATTTCCTTCTATAGAAGTATTTTATTTCTTTCCTTGTTATTCATGATATTGATTTTTTTGTGGCTAAATAACTTTTTGTATTACACTAATATAAAGTATAAGAATGTAAAACAGTGATCTATTTTAAACCTATTAAGTAAAGCCACTGTTTATATTGTCTGAAGTCTGAATTACAGGGTACTCCAATATTCATAAATCAGGAAGATGAGAGGTAAAGAAGGAAGAAGGTAAGAAGACTTCTGAGGAAAAAAAGAGAATAAAGGAGATACATACTCAACACAAGGGCCTTCACTTTTTGTCTAGTTGTGTACAAATCCTATACTGCCTAAATTGTGGTAGCTTTATACTAAGTTCCACTAACAGGTAGAGCCAGCGTCTCTTACCATGTTTGTCTTGCTCCAGACTGACTTAGCTATTCTTGGTCTTTGCATTTCTGGATGCAACAAGTTCCATCAGAGTTTGATATTTAGCTGAACCTGTATTTTAAGTGGTAGAACTAAGCATATTCTTCCCATCACACCACAAATGTTGCTACATCCTTAGCTACAATCTTGTTTATAGCCCTCCCCAAACAAGATAATTTGTTTCCATAGCATTGCATTACCCTTTTGTAAGGGTACCGGTTTCCTCCTCCTTTCCATATTGGTCTGAATGTCAGCTAGCACAATTATTCCTTTAGAAAATCAAAGATACCAATTATAAGATCAACTAAAGATGTTATATTTCTTCATAACTGCTTTAATAACCTTATATCTGCTAAATAAAAATGAAGGTCAGCCAAAACATTTAAATATAACTCTGTTGCCCATAGTAAAGAACTGGAACTGAACAGAGATTATTAATAATAAGTCTCGAAAGACATAATTAATTGCTTAATTTAACAGCCCTCATTAATTATCAGACCATAAGCATAGCTGAAATTACAGCCTAAGTTTGAATCTCAATAGACAACGTTGCCTTCATCTTATTTCAAGGCTCCTAAATTACTGACTTGAGACTTTTTGATTGGAATATGGGCAAAATCAAAAGTTAGATGAAAAAAATACCTAAGATGTAGCATGGTAACAGTTTCAATGCAGTATATGAAAGAAGTATATTTTTTAAACTTTTTTGAGATAATTGTTTATCCACATGCAGTTGTAGGAAATACCACAGAGAGATTCTGTGTACTCTTTATTCAGTTTCCCCCGGTGGTAATGTATTATAAAACTCTAGTACAAAGTCACAACCAGGATATTGTTGATATTAATTGGTTAAGATTCTATCCCCACTAGGATCTCTGGTATTGCCTTTTATAGTCACAACTCTCCACCGTCCACACCCATTCACCCTGTCTAAACCTCTAGCAGTCACTAATATTTCTCTATTTCTATATTTTTATTTCAAATATGTTACATAAGTGAAATTATATAGTACATAATTACATAAATTTTTTAATGTTTATTTTTGAGAGAGAGAGAGAGACAGTGCAAGTCAGGGAGGGGCAGGGAGAGAAAGGGAGACACAAAATCTGAAACAGACTCCAGCTCCAAGCTGTCAGCACAGAGCCCGACGCGGGGCTTGAACTCAGGAATGGTGAGATCATGACCTCAGCCAAAGTCTGATGTCCAACCGACTGAGCCACCCAGGCACACCTATAATTACATAAATTTATATATATAACATGTATATTTACACACACACACACATACATAATAAATACAGTATATAAACTTTAGATTGGCTTTTTTTCATGGCATAATTGACTACAGATTTATCTAAGTATTGCATCTTGGCCCATTTTCTAATTGGATTGTTTTTGTTTATTTTACTGTTGACTTTTAACAGTTCTTTACATATTTTAGATACAAGTTTTTTGTTGAATGTGTGGTTTACAAATATTGTCATCTGATATGTAGCTTGTCAATTCATCCTATTCATAGTATCTTTCACAGAACAAACATTTTTGACAAGGTCTGATGATGTCTTTTTAACTGAGGAACATTGTAAGATACTGTTTCCTTTTTGTTGTTGTTTTTGTTTTTATTTTTTTTTTGTTGTTCTTTGGGTTTTTTTATTATTTAAAGTCAAGTTAGTTAACATACAGGATAATCTTGGGTTTAGGAGTGATTCATCTTTTACATATGACCCCCGGTGCTCATCCCAAAAGGTGCCCTCCTTCATGGTCATCACCTATTTAACCCATCTTCCTACCTACCTCCCCTCAAGGAACACTGAGCTTGTTCTTTGTATTTAAGAGTCTTTTATGTTTTGTCTCCCTTCTCTTTTCATCTTACTTTTCCTTCCCTTCCCCTATGTTCATCTGCTGTGTCTCTCAAATTCCACATATGAGTGAAATCATATGATATCTGTTTTTCTCTGACTTATTTCACTTAGCATAATACACTTTAGTTCCATCCACATTGTTGCAAATGGTAAGATTTCATTCTTTTTCATTGCTGAGTAGTATTCCATTGTGTGTGTGTGTGTGTGTGTGTGTGTGCGTGTGCGTGTACACCACATCTTTATCAGTTGATGTTCATTTGGGCTCTTTCCATAATTTGGCTATTTTTGATAGTGCTGCTATAAACAGTGGGGTGCATGTGCCCCATCTAACCAGCATTTTTTGTATCCTTTGGATAAATACTTAGTATTGCAGTTGCTGGGTCATAGAGTAGTTCTATTTTTAATTTTTTGAGGAACCTCCATAGTGTTTTCCAGAGTGGCTGCATCAGTTTTCATTCCCACCAACAGTGCAAAGTGTTTCCCATTTATCCACATCCTCACCAACATCTGTTGTTGCCTGGGTTTTTAATTTTAGCAATTCTGACTGGTGTGGGGTGGTATCTCAGTGTGGTTTTGATTTGTATTTCCCGGATGATGAGCGATGTTGAGCATCTTTTCGTGTGTCTGTTGGCCATCTAGATGTCTTCTTTGGAAAAGTGTCTACTCATGTCTTTTGCCCATTTCTTCACTGGATTATTTGTTTTCTGGGTGTTGAGTTTGGTAAGTTTTGTATAGATTTTGGATTCTAACCCTTTATCCAATATGTAAATTTTGTAAATAAGATATTTGCAAATATCGTATCCCATTCCATTGGTTCCTTTTAGTTTTGTTAATTGTTTCCTGTGCAGAAGATTTTTATTTTGATGAGGTCCCAATAGTTCATTTTGATTTTATACTAAAACCTTTTTTTATCAGCATACTTTATTCTGGAAACATGCTTATAATCCAAAGCACTTGTATATCAAAGTGAATTTAACGAACCATTTGGCTTAGCATCACATACTACTCATATTGCAAGACATTGCACGGTTATCAAGTTAAAATTTATTAGTAGTGTTTGCTCATCTTGTGGAACACTCACAGAACAAGTTGTTCACAATCAAAGGTTTTATTGTATTTCCCTTGCCTTTGGAGACATGTCACGTAAGAAGTTGCTGCAGCCTCAAGAGGTTGCTGCGTATTTTCTCCTGTAGGATTTTGATGGCTTCCTGTCTCATATTTAGGTCTTTCATCCATTTTGAATTTATTTTTGTGTATGGTGTAAGAAAGTGGTACAAGTTCATTCTTCTACATGTTGCTGTCCAGTTCTCCCAGCACCATTTGCTAAATAAAGAGGCTTTTTTCCATTGGATACTCTTTCCTGCTTTGTCAAAGATTAATTGGCCATACATTTGTGGGTCCATTTCTGGGTTCTCTATTCTGTTCCATTAATCTACGTGTCTGGTTTTGTGCCAGTACCATCCCATCTTGATTATTACAGCTTTGTAATACAGTGTAAAGTCCGGAATTTTGATGCTTCCTCCTTTGGTTTTGTTTTTTCAACATTACTTTGGCTATTCGGGGTCTTTTCTGGTTCCATACAAATTTTAAGATTGTTTTATCTCTGTGAAGAATGCTGATGTTATTTCTATAGGGATTGCATTGAATGTGTAGATTACTTTGGGTAGTGTCAACATTTTAACAATATTTGTTCTTGCACTCCATGAGCTTGGAATGTTTTTCCATTTTTTTTGTGTGTGTGTCTTCTTCAGTTTCTGTCATAAACTTTCTATAGTTTTCAGTGTACAGATCTTTTACCTCTTTAGTCAGGTTTATTCCTAGGTAGATAAGATACTGTTTCTTGGAGATTTCCTGCAGTATTTATGTTTATCAGGTTCTATAAGGTTCAGTTGTATTCTCATGTTGGTGTCATATCTAGTAAGCCAAATCTCTAAACTAAAGGGCATGGAGTAGTTCCCGTGGTTTATCATTGAGAAAAATTACCTACACTTTTTGATTATAAACTGAGCATGCCTAATTGATCCTTATTTGGCGATATCAGCCTGTAGCAGAGTCAAGTTATGAATGGGAGATAAGATTCTACCATGTGTGGGCATCCAATGATGAACTTTTCCATTTTTCCTTGCATACTGTTATGGGCTAGGTAATGCACTTGAGTCTGACAGAACTGGAGTCTGTCCATAAGATTATGCCGAAAAAAGTAAGAGAGTACTTCTTAAACCCTTAAGAAAGCATTGCTCACATATACTGTTGAATTCTTACTATGTATATAAGTAGATATTATGAGTCTAGGTGCAAGGATATGCTAAAGTTTGCTGGGTAGGACTGTCAACTTAATTTGTGGGGCCCACTGCAAATGAAGATGTGGAGTTCCTTTTTCAAAAATTACTAAGAAATTCAAGATGATGATAGCAGCTGGAAACCAAGCTCAGGGCACTTCTCAGAACAAGGGCTTGTGTCACTGCACAGGTTGCATGCTCATGAAACTGGCCCTAATACTAAGCATAGATTCTCTACTTTAAAATAAGTATTTGCCTCAGAGATTGACGATAGGATGATATTAGGTTTGGCACTTAGAGGGAAGTGAAGAAGTACAGACCTATCAATATATCTTAAGTCTTGTACAGAGCAATAACCTCACCCATTTGCCTATTTGACAGACAGAGGTAACATTTTTAGAGATAACACAGAGGATAGTAAGTCCTTTCTGGAGGTATAAAGACAGTGAGCATGGGACTAGTTTTAAGAAAATCATAGCCAGTTTAATTGCTATTTTCAAGTTTGTGTACACAGCCACACCTGGGCCGTCTTTGTCTCAGAGACTGTGTGGGACAGACATACCAGTAGAGACAGTATTAGAAAGTGAGTAGTCAGTCTGTGTCATCACATGGCTAAGGATTGTTTTTCTGTGACTTCAAGAAAGAAACCATATGTTCACATTTACAGGCACCCCATATAGATAACAAATTTCCTCCCACTATTCTGACTACTTGAGTGGCTTAAGGGAACAAACAAGGAGGTGATAAAGGTGGAATTTGAAGAGTGATTGAAATTGATTTGACTAAAACAGTATGATTACTTCAGGGAAGAAGTGACAGAGTGGTGGTAATATTAGTGATAAAATTATTGCTCATTTGTCCACTAAGAAAGGGATCCTTTGTCCGTTAATTGTACAGATATTTTCCCTTTGGAAGATAGTGGTAAGTGTGGGCACAGGACACACTACTTTGGACAACAGGAAAAAGACATCATCCTGCTTACTTTCTCCATGTTTGAGTAAATGCGGGGGAATTAGTGTTTCAGTGGTCCTTTTCCTTAAAATATTGCCAAATGCCTTTATCTGTTTTTCACTCACATATGGGATAACTCATTTCATCAGTTATCTAATTGTTTAATTTAGAGAACCATTAGTTTTGCCTTGAGTTTTCCCTTACTTTGATCAGTTCTGTCCTCAAATGTTCTGCTAACTCCTGCAACGTACTTGAAGAAACAGAAAGTCAGGTGATATTCTGTTTTTTAACGATTCCATTTATTGGAAATTTTTGAACATCTATACAGAAATTGGAGAGAACAGTGGGAGTGTCTTTTCCCTCTTCTAGACCTTAATATTCTTTATAAATTTGTGACAGACCAGAGGGGTCCCTATAATCAAAAACAGATTGTTTTTCTTTGTAAGCTTGGATTTTGGACCAATTATTACTAGCAGTTAAGACCTTGGAAATCAGCAAGGGGGTCCTGTCCTATTTCAACTTTCTTATATATACCATATATCTTTTTCAGCTAATGCTAGATCAGGTTCAACTAAATCTTTTTAAGTATGTTTAATTGGCTTTATCCAAGTTTTAGCCTCATGGGCTGATTTAATTTGGTTCTGCCTTATGCCTTTGAGACAAGAGTAGTTATAATGGAAATCAGCAGCAGCAGCCATCTTGGAAATGTACACTTTTAAGCTTGCAAAGCTTGCAAGTCCTGCTGGGAATACTGCAGTTGGATCTTAATAGATGAACATGAGACAGGATATATGGGGAGCCCTTGAAAATAACATATGGTTGGATTCTTTTAAATCTTGACTTGAAAATCTCTAATTTAGTTGAAAGAGCCAATTAACATGAACAAGTTTAAGTTAAATTTGATATTGAATTTGATAATTCTGATAACTACCATGGTATGAAATCCATGTTTTCCTGATATCACATCCTGCATATGTTTTTCAAAATTAGTAGTTGTGATGTAATTTGTAAAATAAAATAAGCATTTCAGAATCTTCAGGTAAATATTACTCCAAGGTTGGTTTGACAAACATGGATCCATTAGATAACGTTAACAAATATGTAGTATAAAATCATCATACCCAAATCTCTTAGAAATGAATTCAGTCATATTTGTGAATAGTAAAAATATATTTGTTATCCTGAAAGAAAAGTTGGACAAGTTCTTTATAGAAAGATACTAAATCATTATTAATAATCTGATGACCAGATTTTCAGCTATAGAAAGCTATGGTATGTTATACATGTCAGTTGTCTCCATACAGATCTACACAGAATCCATACACATACAGAATCAACACAATTATATATAAAAAAAGATGAAATTATTTTTCATTGGAACTTAATAATATGATTTGTAAATAAATATGGAAATTCAACAGGCCTGGAATGACTATGATATCCTGAAGAACAAAGACTGAAACTTGCCCTGCCAAACATGATGATATACAACAACACTATAATAAACTATAAAAATCAAGGCAATAGAAGAGATAAATAGACCACTATAACAGAATGTAGTGCCAAAGCACACATATGATAAATAAGAATGTTATTTGCAGATACATCATGGTCCTTGGATAACTAATTATCCATAAAAGAAATAAAGTTTCAGCTCCGCATTTGCTTTAAATTGTGTAAAGCAACTTTAAAACTTTTATCTCAAAATATAGGAAATATGATAGGAGAATATTATGACTAGGATAATGATGAAAAGTGATTCCTTTGGTCATTAAATTGAGGTACATGGTATTTTTTAATTTTTTGAGCAACCTCCATACTGTTTTCCAGAATGACTGCATTCCCACCAGCAGTGCAAAAGGGATTCTCTTTCTCCACATGCTCGCCAACATCTGTTGTTGCCTGAGTTGTTAATTTTAGCCATTTTGACAGGTGTGAGGTGGTATATCATCATGCTTTTGACTTGTATTTCCCTGATGACGAGTGATGTTGAGTGTCTTTTCATGTGTCTGTTTGCCATCTGGATGTCTTTGGAAAAGTGTCTATTCATGTCTTGCCCATTTCTTCACTGGATTGTTTTTTGGGTGTTGAGTTTGATAAGTTCTTTATAGACTTTAGATACCCTTTATTCGATATTTCATTTGCAAATGTCTTCTCCCATTCTGTCGGTTGCCTTTTAGTTTTGTTGATTGTTTCCTTTGCTGTACAGAAGCTTTTTATCTTGACGAGGTCCCAATAGTTCATTTTTGCTTTTGTTTCCCTTGCCTTCAGAGACATGTCAAGTAAGAAGTTGCTGCCTGCTTTCTCCTCTAGGATGTTGATGGCTTCCTGTCTTACATTTAGGTCTTTCATCCATTTTGAATTTATTTTTGTGTATGGTGTAAGAAAGTGGTTCAGGTTCATTTTTCTGCATGTCACTGTCCAGTTTTCCCAACACCATTTGCTGAAGGGACTGTCTTTATTCCACTGGATATTCTTTCCTGCTTTGTCAAAAATTAGTTGGCTATGAGTTTGTGGGTCCATTTCTGGGTTCTCTATTTTGTTCCCATTGATCTGTGTGTCTGTTTTTATGTCAGTACCATACTTTCTTGATGATTTAAACATTTAAATCATCAGCTGATGATTTATAATATAGCTTGAGTCCCAAATTGTGATGCCTCCAGCTTTGGTTTTCTTTTTCTTTTTTTCTTTTTTTAAAATTTTTAATGCTCATTTAATTTTGAAGGAGAGAGAGACAGAGCATGAGTGGGGAGGGGCAGAGAGAGGGAGAATCAGAAGTGGGCTCCAGGCTCTGAGCTGTTAACACAGAGCCTGACATCGGGCTCAAACTCCCAAACCATGAGATCATGACCTGAGCCGAAAATGGACACTTAACCAACTGAGCCACCCAGGCACCTCTGGTTTTCTTTTTCAAGATTGCTTTGGCTATTCAGGGTCTTTCCTGGTTCCATACAAATTTTAGGATTGTTTGTTCTAGCTCTGTGAAGAATGCTGGTGTTATTTTGGTAGGGAATGCATTGAATATGTAGATTGCTTTGGGTAGTATTGACATTTTAACAATGTTTGTTCTTTCAATCCATCAGCATGGGATGTTTTTCCATTTTTTGTGTGTCTTCAATTTCTTTCATAAGCTTTCTGTAGTTTTTATTGTGTAGATTTTCACCTCTTTGGTTAGGTTTATTCCTAGGTACTTTATGGTTTTTGGTGCAATTGTAAATGGGATTGATTCCTTGATTTCTCTTTCTGCTGCTTCATTGTTGGTGTATAGAAATCCAACTGATTTCTGGACATTGATTTTATATCCTTTGACTCTGCTGAATTCATGGATTAGTTCTAGCAGTTTTTTGGTGGAGTGTTTTGGGTTTTCCAATTACAGTATCATGGTGTCTGTGAAGAATGAAAGTTTGACTTTCTCCTTGCTGATTTAGATGCCTTTTATTTCTCTGTGTTGTCTGATTGCTGAGGTTAAGACTTCCAACAGTGTTGAATAACAGCAGTGAGAGTGGACATCCTATGTTCCTGACCTTAGGGGGAAAGCTCTCAGGTTCTCCCCATTGAGGATGATATTTATAAATAGATCTTATGATCTTGAGGTATGATCCTCTATCCTTACTTTCTTGAGGGTTTTTATCAAGAAAGGATGCTGTAGTTTTCAAATGCTTTCCTCTGCATCTATTGAGAGGATCATATGGTTCTTGTCCTTTTTTTTATTGATGTGATGTATCACACTGATTGATTTGTGGATATTGAATGAGCCCTGCATCCCAGGAATAAATCCCACTTGATCATGGTGAATAATTCTTTCAATGTATTATTGGATTTGGTTTACTACCATGTTTCTGAGAATTTTTGCATCCTTGTTCATCAGGGAAGTTGGCCTGTAGTTCTCCTTTTTTAGTGGGGTCTTTGTCTGGTTTTGGAATGAAGGTGATGCTGGCCTCATAGGAGGAGTTTAGAAGTTTTCTTTCCATTACTATTTTTTGGAACAGATTCAGGATAATAGTTGTTAATTCTTCTTTAAATGTCTGCTAGAATTCCCCTGGAAAGCCATCTGGCCCCAGACTCTTGTTCATTGGGAGGTTTTTGATTACTGAATCAATTTCTTTACTGGTTAGGTGTCTGTTCAATTTTTTTATTTCTTCCTGTTTCAGTTTTGGTAGTTTATATGTTTCTAGGAGTTTGTCCATCTCTTCCACAGTGTTCAATTTATTGGCATATAAGTGCTCATAATATTCTTTTATTATTGTTTATATTTCTGCAGTATTGGTTATGATCTCTCCTGTTTCACTCGTTATTTTATTTATTTGGTTTCTTTCCTTTTTCTTTTTGATCAATCTGACTAGGGCTTGTTCTGTTTTGTTAAACCTTCCAAAGAACCAGCTCATTGATGTGTTCTGTTTTTTTTTTTTTCCCAGTATCATTTATTTCTGTTCTAATCATTATTATTTCTCATCTTCTGCTGGTTTGGGGCTTTCTTTGCTGTTTTTTTCCCAGCTCTTTAACATGTAAGGTTAGGTGGTGTATTTGAGACCTTTCTTACTTAGGAACCCTTGGGTTGCTATATACTTCCCTCTTATGACTGCCTTTGCTACATCCCAGAGGTTTGGGGCTGTTGTGTTTTCATTTTCATTGACTTCCATGTACTTTTTAATTTCCTCTTTAATTTCCTGGTTAACCCATTCATTTTTTAGTAGGATATTCTTTAATCTCCAAGTATACATGGTCTTTCCAAATTTTTTCTTGTGGTTGATTTTGAATTTCATAGCATTGTGATCTGAAAATATGCAAGGTATTATCTCAATCTTTTTGTACTTTTTGACAGCTGATTTGTATCTCAGTATGTGATCTATTTTGGAGAATGCTCCATGTGCACTCGAGAAGAATGTGTATTCTGCTGCTTTAGGATGAAATGTTCTGAATATACTTGTTAAGTCCATCTGGTCCAGTGTGTCATTCAAGGCCAGTATTTTCTTATTGATTTTCTGCTTAGATGATCTGTCCATTGTTGTATGTGGGGTGTTGAAGTCCCCTACTATTATGGAATTATTATCAATGAGTTTCTTTATGTTTGCAATTAATTGATCTATATATATTTGGGTGCTCTTATGTTGGGGACATAAATATTTATAATTGTTAGATATTTTCTATTATAGACCCCTTAATTATAATATAATGCCCTTCTTCATCTCATTACAGTCTTTATTTTAAAATATAGTTTGTTTGATGTAAGTATGGCTACACCAGCTTTCTTTTGGTGACCACTAGCATGATAGATGGTTCTCTATCCCCTTACTTTCAATCTGTAGGTGTCTTTACGTCTAAAACGGGTCTCTTGTAAGCAACATATAGGTGGATCTTGTTTTCTTATCATTCTGATACCCTAGGTCTTTTGATTGGAGTGTTTAGTCCATTGACATTTAGAGTGAGTACTGAAAGACATGAATTTAGTGCCATTGTGTGGAGTTGGAGTTTCTGTGGTGTTCTCTGGTCCTTTCCAGTCTTTGTTGATTTTGGTCTTTTTTGTTTTGTTTCATCCTTTCTCCACTCTATGAGTCCCCCTTAAAATTTGTTGCAGGGCTGGTTTAGTGGTCATGAACTCCTTTAGTTTTTGTTTGTCTGGGAAACTCTTTATCTCTCCTTCTATTTTGAGTAACAGCCATGCTGGATAAAGAATTCTTGGCTGCATGTTTTTCCAATTCAGAAAGTTGAATATATCCTTTCACTCCTTTCTGGCCTGCCAAGTTTCTGTTGGATAGGTCTGCTGTGAACCTGATATGTCTTTTCTTATAGGTTAAGGACTCTTTTTCCCTTGCTACTTTCATAATTCTGTGTATTTTGTTAATTTGACTTGCTATGCCTTGGTGATGGTTTTTGTTGAATTTAATGGGAATTCTCTGTGCTTCTTGGATTTTGATGTCTGTGTTCTTCACCATATTAGGAATGTTTTCAGCTATTATTTGCTCACATAAACTTTCTGCCCTCTTTTCTCTCTCTTCATCTTCTGGGACTCCTATGATTCAGATGTTATTCCTTTTTAATAAGTCACTGAGTCCTCTAAGTCTTGCATTGTGCTCCTTTCCCTTAGTTTCTCTCTTTTTTCTTCCTGCTTCATCATTCTCCATAATTTTGTCTTTTATATCACTCATTTGCTCCTCTGATTCATCCATCCTTGCCACCATGGCATCCGTTTGAGATTTGCATCTTGGTTATAGCATTTTTAATTTCATCCTGACTGGATTTTCCTTCTTTTATCTCCACAGAAAGGGATTCTGTGGTTTTTTCAACCCCATCTACTATTCCTATTGTGGTTCTAAATAGTTCAGACATCTTGCTTAAATCTGTGTTGATTAAGCCCCTGGTTATCATTTCTTCCTGTTCTCTCTTTTGGGGTGAATTCTTTTGTCATTTTGGAGGAAGAAAAAAAATTAATACAATAAAAAATTAAAATTAAAAAATTAAAAGCAACAAAAAAAGCCAAATAAAGGGAGCTAGATCTTAGGTGTTTTTTGGTCCTCTTGTTGAAAGAAGCTTGATAAAATAGAGAAAAACAGGAAATAAAAGAAAGAAAAAAAGTACTAATTTTTTAAAATGTGTGTAATAAAATAGAAGAAAATTAAATAAAGGAGGTGAAGTAGAATTAAAAATGACAAAAAAATAAAAATAGTAAAAATTTAAAAAAAATAAAAAAATAAAAAATTTTTTCTTTAGCCAATAAAAAGAAAAGAAAGGAAAGGGATAATAAAGAAAAAAAAAAACAATTTGAACAAAGACAGGAAAAAAATGAATAGTTGAATCCGCAAACAGAATGAAACCTGAATGAAGTTACATCCAGTTTCCCCTAGAACCCATACTAGGAAGCACTCTATAGTCTGTACACTAAGCAGATGAAAGACTTGTGCTGGTCTTCTAGGGGACGTGCTTGGAAGGCACAGTCATGCAGGGCTTGGTGTAATGGCTCCATTCCCCACTAGGTGGCACTGCTTAGCATACTGAGGTGGATAGGTGTGGTGTGCATGTGTGTGTGTGCATGTATGCGTGTGTGGGGAGAGGTGGAAATGGCTTCACCCAGCTTCATAGTCTCTGGCATAGGAATTTTGCCCTCTCATCAACTGGCATTCAAGCACCCCTCCTTTGTCTTGGGGTTCCATTTACTCCCTGCTTCTACCCTGTCTGTGTCCAAGCTGTCAGCCTGTTAGGCAGTACCTCCCTCCAGAATTTTATCTCTGATGGGGCTGTGTTTCAAAACCCCTCACTTCAGAGACCCCCGAGGCTTGGACCTGTGCTGATCTTCTGGTAGAGGGTCTCAGTGAGCACTGGCCAGGTGCTGGCTTGCCCCAGGAAATGTTCATACGATCACACAGCAGCCGAGTTTCAGAGATTATGGCATGTCACAACACAGGCGGCACCAGCTTTTACTGCACTCTGGTGTCTGTTCTGATATGAGCAAGCATGGCTGCTCTCCAGGGTCCACTGGGACCTTTGATTATGGGGAAGCTGTATGGCCTCTACTAACTGCTCTCCAAGCAGGGGAACCACTTCTCCCCATATGGCACATGGACCTCTTAGACCCTGCTGCCTGCTCCAGGGGATTCACCCTGCTTCCTCACCAGAGCACCGCTAGATACTGAGCTCTGGAATTTCTGACTCTGTGCTCCACTGTTTATAGAATCCTAATGGTATTGAAACCCTCTCCTTTCTCCCTGTCAGTGGTTTGTGGAACAGATTTCTTGTTCAGTCTCTTGTGAGTGTTTTCACTTTCTCTTTCTCTTCAGCTACTTTTGGGGGGGCGCTCTTCCTGTACTCTCCTGTCATACCACACTCTTCCCTCTTTTTTGTCCTCTGTCTGCAAAAACAGCTCTCTACCCACTGCAGCTTTTCTCTCTCTCAGTTCACCTCTCTGCTTTACATACCTGCGGAGTTCTGGGACTCAAGTTATACAGATTGTTGCGTTAATCCTCAGATCAATTTCCTAGGTGTACAAAATGGTTTGTTTCTGATCTAGCTGCATTTCAGGGATGAGACAAGCTGAGAATTTCCATGCTGCTTCTCCATCTTGCCTAACTGCCAACCCCCTTAGATTTTACTAATGCAGACTAAGATGATTTCCTAATTGATGAATTTTTTTTTTTTTTTTAATTTTTTTTTCAATGTTTTTTATTTATTTTTGGGACAGAGAGAGACAGAGCATGAACGGGGGAGGGGCAGAGAGAGAGGGAGACACAGAATCGGAAACAGGCTCCAGGCTCTGAGCCATCGGCCCAGAGCCTGACGCGGGGCTCGAACTCACGGACCGCGAGATCGTGACCTGGCTGAAGTCGGACGCTCAACCGACTGCGCCACCCAGGCGCCCCCCTAATTGATGAATTTTAACTATACATTCTAAACCTGCCAAAGTCCTTTCTAAACAGTGTCTTTATAAGAACAGTGGCTAAAAATATGTCCAACCTGGCTTATGTCAAGGCTGTGGGATATCAGAGAAGAAACAATGGTAAACATCACTGGTTTAATGGCACTTTGATTTTCAGTCTTTCCCCCTGATTGCCTGATCATATTCATTTTTCAGTCTTCAAATAGCTGCTTTCTAGTTTTCTAGTTGCATTTAGTGGAAGAGATAGGCTGGAGTGTGCTTACTCTATCCTACCTGTAATGGCGTATATTTTTTATAGCTTTGATAATTGGAATTTTGTTTTATTGTTTTCTGGAGCATAGAAAAATTTTAAATTATGGTTTTTTTATTTAACATATATTTAGCACCCTGGTAACCTACCTTATTCATTCTAATATTTGTGAAACATTTAGGGTTTTATCTGTATACAATAATACTATCTATGATAATGACAACTTAGTTTAATCTTTTCCTATCTTTACATCTCCTTTTCTTTTCCTTTTTCTTGTTTTACTGCATAATCAAGGACTTTAGAACAATGTTGAAACAGTGATACTGGACATCACTGTCTTATAAATGATTTGAAAATGAATGCTTATATTATTTTACCACTAAGTATAATATTTACTATATTTTTTTATTTCTAATTTGTTAAAAGTCTTATTGTATCATGAATAGGTTTTAAATGTTATCAAGTGAGTATTCAGTATCACTTTTTTTATTCAATTAGTATAATAAAACAGTGAATTCAGTAATAGGTTTTTAATATCCCACTAACCTAGGGTTCCTGAAATATAAACATTTTAGCATCATTTATTAGATTTTCATATATTATGGTAGGATTCATGTAATATTTTGTTTAGGATTTTTTAAAACCTAGGTCATTGAATAGATTGGCCTGTAATATTATTTAATAATTCTTGTCTAATTTTTCTGTTACAACTATCTTAGTATTATAAAATGAGAGGAGTGTTCTCACATCATTTATTGTTCAGATACTTATGTATGAGACTGAAATCATCTCTTAACCTATTATTGTATGGTACTTTCCCATAAAATGACCTAGGTCCAGAATTTTCTTTGTGGGAAGGATTAACTAATGATTCATTTTTTTTAATGTTCTAATATTATTCTGATTCTCTATTTATTCTAGAGTCAATGTGTAAGGATATTTTCTAGGTGCTTCTAGAAGTTTTTGATTATAAAAGCATAAAGTCATATATATAATCTTTATAATTTCTACTACATCTATATTTCTTTTCAGTTCCTAAAATATTTTTGGGTGTTTTATCATTTTCTTGATTAGTTCTAATGGAGTCTGTTTATTTTATTACTACTAAAACCCATTGGTTATTTTAATCCTCCTTATTATGTATTTTTCTGGTTCTTAGGCTTTTGCTCTTATCTTTATTACCTTAAGTATACTTTTAAGTCGGTTACTCTTTTCTCAACATCTTAACTCTGACACTTCATTAAATTTGATCCTTCAACTTTTTCTTATATGTACTTAAAAATACTTGTAAAGACTTTTATGTATATTTCCCCTGAAGTACCATTTAACATACATATCATGAGTTTCATTGTATGTTATTTTCATTAGCATTTAGTTCTAATATTTTCTCTGTTCCCTCAGGATATCTTCTTCAATCAATTAGAAGACTGTTCAAAATATTCTTCAAACAGGTAATGCCTCCTCATTGTCTTTGCTGCTACTGTCCTTTAATTATGTTGTAAGGACACACTGGTGGGATATGTGATACTGATTCTTTGATATTTAAGATTTGTTTTGCAACTTACAGTGTGAATATTACTCATTAAGTATTTCATGCATGGTTGAGAAAAATATATATTCTGTGATCGTTGTTAGGTAAGGATTTTAAAATATGTCTATTAAATTAAGCCTAATTGTGCTCTGCAAATTTTGTGTGTGGTGTGTGTGTGTGTGTGTGTGTGTGTGTGTGTTTCTTGTCTACCCTCTCAATTACTTAAAGAGAAGTATGGCTGATTGGTAGTTTTATAACACTTTACGTTATATATTTTGAGGTGACTTTTTACATCTCCTAAATATAAAACTTTCCCCGCCCCCGGCTTTATTGAGGTATGAATGACAGATTAAAATTGCATATGGTTAGGTTGTATAATGTGAGTTTTTTAAGGTGTACAATGTGATGATTTTATATTTGTATCTATTGTGAAATGATTACAGTCAACACTTCCATCACCTCACATTTATTAACATCCGATGGAGAAATACTTGCTTTTGTGCATTCTGTCTCTCTGGCTTTAAAATACTTCATTTTTATTTCTACTTTGCTGATGTTCTATTGGATTAATTAAGTCCTTATTTACTTAGTCTAAGTTTTACTTAGTTTGAAGTATTACATACATTGCTATTTAGTCTTCTAGTGGTTATTTTGAAATTTTACCATGCACACTTAAATTTATAAAGTTCTAGTTAATACTTTGTATCTTTCTCTTAGAAAATAAAACGATATTGGAACATTTAAACTCTGATTAGCTTACTCCCAGGATATACTCTATGGTCCCCAGTAGATTTTTCCATAGGTTTGCTGGTTTCCTTACTTACGTTTACATTTGAAAGCTTTTTTTCAATTAGGAATTGTCTTTGGTTTCTGGTAACAGTGACTCTGATTACAGTGACTTAACCAAATCAGGAGTTTATTTTATCATGTCAAAGAAATTTGGAGCTAGGCAGTGCAGAGATATACTTGTGGTTCCACAAAGTTATTAGAGTTTGTTAAAGAAAAATCGCACTACCCTAGATGAGCAGAAATAAATTGATTAATTCTGATACTATTGCCAGCAGTAGAGGAAAGAGCACAGACTAAGTTCTGATATTCAGCTCCACTGAAACAAAGAGCAGGAGAGTGTTTTAAGGACTGTTGTGGAGGCAGGGAACAAAGTCCATCTGTGCTAACTAGCTTTACCCAAGGGAAAAGTAAACTGTCTCCACTTTTCTTGGCAGGATGTAGTTTTAGAATTTGAAGCAAGATGCCTACTGAAGTCAGGCTTCTATCCTAAAACAGGCAGAGATAGGGCTCTTGTCTTCCTTTGATCTTTACACTCCAAATAGATGCTTTACAGGGCCTTGAGAAAGACCTCCTTGATTCTTAAAACTGCCAAGAGGCTTTAAGGAAATTTAGGTACATTTCAAAGGGTAGAGAGAGGATTTTCAGTTACAAGTTTTCTAAATTAACGGTGCTAAGAAAAGTATATTATAATCAGGAGAAATCCTACCTAAAGTTTAGTCAATTTGAGGGGAACATTAAGACCATCTTGGTCATGATCCAGAACTTTTTCTCTGTTTTCCAACATGTCTTTAGTGTGTTGCTTCTAATTTCAAAGTCACACAAAGGCTGCAAGATTCCAGTCACAATGCTTGCGTTCCAAGTTAGAAAGAAAAGGGTGAAAAGCCAAAATGTTGGCCCTCATGTTTGAGTCAGTCTTAAACAAAACTAATAGAACTCTACACAGCAGTTTCTGTTTGCATTTCCTTGTCCTGGGAAAAAGAAACTGGGAAATGTATACTTGTATCTATGAATAAAATCAGCCCAGAGTAAAGTAAGAGTTCTGTTTTGAGGAATTAGGTGAAATGGGATTTTTGATAGCCAATGCAGTCTTTGTGACAGCTCCTATTTATTTACATCTTTAAGTATCTTTCTTCTAGTCATAAATGTACTTATTTCCCTGCCAAAAGGTGAGAACTGGTTTCTTTTAACTGGTACAGCTCAATATCCAGGTAATGTACAGCCCTCTTCATCAGGTCTACACGAAGCTTGTGTGGTCTGGTCAACTATAAGTTAAAGATATTTTATCTGCTTCCTCACCCTGGGATACCTAATATAAGAGGGAAAACAATGTAAGAAGGAAATAAGTAGCTATAATAAAAACTTCCATTTGGAAAAAAGAAAAAAAAATGGAATTACACAGCCATCACTGGGCCAGAACAATTAACCCATCCTGTTTGGAAAGAATAGTGAGAACTTATTTCCCTGGCAATGGAGTGCTTTCTATGATTAACCCATCTGGTGACCCCTGGTTCTGCCTTCTCTTTCTCTCCATGGCCCCTGGCTCTTCCATCTGAGAGGTGCATCTGTCCATTTTCTCTCATGGTCGCGACAAGGTGGGCATTGGCAAGGTTATCCTTCCTAGAGGCCACACAGCTTTAGCTTTGTGCCTGTTGGTGGAGGTTTGGAGGTGTAGGATTGTTTGGGTAATTTGACAGCAAGAGGCTATTATAAACCTGGCTTGGAGGCTCTTTAGAAATATTATTTCCTTAAAACTTGGTATGTTCTGAGTATATCTGCTTCTGGTCTGGCCCATGCTCAAGTAAATATAGCCAAAGGCTGAACATTATTTTTAAGGCTAAGAACTCATCTTTCATTTATTCACCTCTATACTCTGTCTTATGCCATCAGTTCCTAAATTAATGGTGCTACTTTGAGACCATTTGCAGTAAAAGGCTCTGTAAAAAGCAATATAGTTAATTTGACCATTGCCTCTATTCTGTATTGGGTTATGCTATCAGAAGTTTCATCATTTATTTCATTAGATTCTGAAGTATTTATATTTTTAAAATATTCCTGCTATATGGTCAAGTGATGTCCTTGAGAAGTGTTATGGAACCGCAGGTAGTTCATCTGTGACATGCAAATAATCCCATCCTAGCATTGCTGCTGTATTTTATATGCTTTGAAGTAACACACAAACAAAAAAGACATTATTTATTCTAAGATACTGGCCAACTGAGAGAGCAGTGATGAGAGAAAGAAGAAGTGCAAATAGTTTCAATTTCTGAAAAACTAAAATCACATTGTATATTTTTTTCTCTTATTTGTAATCTTCTAGGTAATAACTAAAAAGCACACAACTGAATTTATGTGTTTTATAGCAAATTATTTCTAATGTAATTATGATGAGAGTGAGGGATAAGACATGTCTCATAGCTGAGCACTGCTCTGAGATCCTCACATGGAATATATCACTCAATTCTCATGACAATCTGCTGTATTATGTTTTGGAGGGGGCTACTAGAATCCGGTGTTGTTCAGGAATAAAACATTTAAATTTTTAAAATTTGGTACGGTTCCTATACATTCACATGAAAACCAGGTTTATGGTAAAGAAACAAAAGGTATGACGTTATACTTTTGACACATCCTGAAATGTTTCTCATCTGTGTCCATTTTTTGTTGCTATTTTAACTTTAGGCATCTGTGCAGCACTTTGAGACCTTATGATTCTCTAAGGGTTTTTTTTATTAAAATCCATCTAATGTTGATCTTTTTATAATGGACAACTCTGCCTGCTCCAGCTGTCACTGTAGCAACAAGATGTGTATTAACCATGACTTTTAAGCCAGAAACTTTCACATTTGTTTTGACAGCCTACAGTGAATTCTCTACCAAAAGCAATTTCTTGTGAGAATATCATGAACAAGTCCTTGCAAAGTGTAAAGTTTGGGGACCTTTCAATGTAAGAGCTTGCCTTCTCTGTATGGAATAGCATTATATTATTGACTAAGGCTGTTGTCTAACAAATGACCCATTTTATAAAGCCAGCTGGTTTTCAGGATGGTGGGTTTAGCTTTCAAAATATCTTTTTGAGGTTAAGACAGCATAAATGTTGTAGAAAAGACAAATCGTTCTGTCACTTGTAAGGCATAACCTGTGCAAATGATTTCTTTGTCACAGAAAATTTTCCTATAGAAAATAAAATAAAGACTGGTAAAAGAGACGTATGTTACCCTTTATGTAGAGAAATGCTGCATGATGATGCAAAAGGCAGAAATCACATGAAAGAAAACTTGGAAATATTTGGCTGTACCAAAAATGAAAATGAAAGAGTGAACTTTGTGTGTGTGGTGTGTGTGAGAGAGTAATGCAAATAATAAACAGGAAAAAATAGTTTCAATGTTTTGCATAAGCAGAATGTCCCACTTAATATCAGGTAATTTATTCAGTATTTACTATGTGCCAAACTTTAGGCGAAATACTTTTCGTGAATCATTTTATTTTATTGAGTCTTCACAACTCTATGAAGTGGATGTTATTGGTTATACTGTGTGCCCCCCCCACCATCCATACATAGAAGCCCTAATCAGCAGTATATTAGTATATGACTTTATTTGGATATAGATCATTACACATATGATTAGTTAAGACTTAAATTAATATTAGTTAAGATGAGTTCATACTGGAGTAGGGTGAACCCCTAATCCAACATGACTGTGCCTTATAAAAAGAGGAAATTTGGATACAGAGATAGAGAAACCAGGGGGATATCATAATGTTAGCTGAAGATTGGGAGTTGTACTGCTGCCATAAGCCAAGGTGTGCTAAAAATTGCTGGAAAACCATTAGAAATTAGGACAGAGCTATGCAGAAGTTTTCCCTCAAAGTCCTCAGAAGCAATCAAACCTGCTGACATCTTGCCTTCAGACTTCTAGCCTCCAGAACTGTGAGACAATGTGTTTCTATTTTTTACAACACCCAACCTGTAGTACTTTGTTATGACAGCCCTGAAAATGAATACAGTAGGTATTACCATTACTCACATTTAGTAGATGAGGAAACCCTCAGAAAATTTAAATAATTGTTTTATGATCATATAATTAGTATGTGCCTAAGTGGGTATTCAAACTAGGCCTTTCTAATGCCAAAACAGCTGTTATATCCAGTTTTAGAATAGAGAAAAGAATATTCCAGGTAGTAAGAACAGCCAGTGAAAAATATGGGAACAAGAAAAGCAAGGCATTTTGTGGAATTGGAGGGTAATTCCATATACAGAGAAACTAAGCTCAAGAGTTTGGAGAAGTGAGTGGAGAAGGGAAGAGAGCAATATTTCTACTTGAGATGACTCTTCTTTATGCAGTACTCAATGTTGGATTCTCCACCAATTTCCTGTGTGGTTGGCAATGATTTTCTTGATATTACCTCATGTTCGGAGGGAGACTTCCAAAGTCATTATCTTGGTGCCACATTTAAAACACCAATCTCTTTGCTATTAAGGGCCTTGTTCAGATGGTTCCTTGGCCAGTGACTCTTGTTTATACAGCAGGCAATCTCATTGTTCCACAGGGCAGACACGAAACAGAGAGCAAATCCAAATATTTACTCATGATTCCCAGTTTTGGACTCTTCATGGAAGGTACCGTCTCATTTTTTTCTTATGATGGTGTTCCTGATTTCTAGGCATAGACAATACTCTGGCATTCAGTCTTCAGTACCTGCTTACTTAATCCCCTCATTAACTAAATTTTTGGGTGTTTTTTCCTGTGGCCTTTATATAGTCAGGCTAGAAGACATCTCATTCTATTGTTTGGCTTAGAGTTTTTTCAGTTTGTCTCAAACACAAATTTATATAATTTTACATGCTTTGAAGTTGATTACCCAAGGATTTTTTTCCTTTCTGAACACCACCTTAAATGAAGCACACCATTTCATTTCTGATATAAGCATCTCTGTACGTTTTTTCATTTTTTGTAAATTGCAGCATGTATTTTTTTGTGCATCTTATGCACCTAATAGAATGGCGTGGCAACAAGAAAAACAAGAAATCTCTTTATGCATAAAGAAAAGCAAATACTCAGTTATAGCTATTTATGGAAAAATATTACAAGATAATCAAAGGAAATTAGTAATCCTATGGCATAGGAGGTAATCATTGGTCTTAGAAATCTCCTTAATTGCCAAAGCATTTAAAGTATCTAAGTGATCATTTCAACACAATTTGTGGTAGTGCACAAAATATTTTATATTATTTGTGGTAGTGCTTTAAAATATTTTAAATTTGTGGTAGTGCTTTAAAATATTTTAAGTTATCCATAAGGTAGTTTATTTAAGGTAAATGTCAAGTTACCACAAGCAATATTTATTCACTCAATTCAACAAATAAAGACTGGTGCTACTGTGTATTAGGCTCAGAGTTACAGCAAGAAAATCAAATGTTACCTGCACAGATTTTACAATCTATTCACAGGGAACATCCAATAAACAAGCTAATAAATAAGGTTATTGGAGACTGACACATTGTCATAAGTACAGTGCTGAAAATGAACAGGTTTATGAAATAAACAACTGGTGGATGTATCTTTAGTCACATGGTTAGGGACTTGAAGGATAAAACCGGTGCACCCATTCAAGGAGTTGGAAGAAAATAATTTGTACTTAGTTTTCTATAGCCGCTAAATGTGTTAGCACAAACTTGGGTGCCTTAAAAATACCCATGTATTAGTTAGCTCACAGTTCTGTTGGTTGGATGTCTGGAAGGCTCAGGTGGATCTCCATTTAGGTACCACAAATTCTAAATTAAGGGTTTGGCTGCCTGAGTTTTTATCTGAAGACATGCAGGAAGAACTGCATCCACGTTCATTCAGGTTGTTGGCAGAATCCAGTTCCTTATGGATGTAGGTTTGAGGTCCCTGGTTCCTTGCTGGAATGGCCCTTAGCTATTTTCATCTTCCAGAGGTTACCTGCATTTCTTCTGATGTGACCCCTCCATCTTCAGTTTATTAAGAGTGCATTGAGGGGCGCCTGGGTGGCTCAGCCGGTTAAGCGTCCGACTTCGGCTCAGGTCATGATCTCACGGTCCGTGAGTTCGAGCCCCGTGTCGGGCTCTGTGCTGACAGCTCAGAGCCTGGAGCCTGCTTCAGATTCTGTGTCTCCCTCTCTCTCTGACCCTCCCCCATTCATGCTCTGTCTCTCTCTGTCTCAAAAATAAATAAACATTAAAAAAAAAGAGTGCATTGAATTCTAGGAATGTTTTAAATGTCTTTTACCCCTGCCTTTTCCCCCTCTACTAGTCAGATAAAATCTTCTGCTTTATAAGCTCATATGATTAAATTAGGCACATCTAGATTTCTGTTCTTTTAGGTCAACTGTGCCATGTAGCATAACATAATCAGAGGAGTGATATCTCATCACATCCATAGGTTTTGTGGATTTGGAGAATTGAATTCTTTAGGGGGCATTTTTAGAATTAACCTACTAGGGGTACCTGGGTGGCTCAGTCGGTTAAGCATCTGACTTCAGCCCAGGTCATGATCTCACAGTTTGTAAGTTCGAGCCCTGAGTCAGGCTCTGTGCTGACAGCTTGGAGCCTGGAGCCTGCTTTGGATTCTGTGTCTCGCTCTGTCTCTCTCTGCCCCTCCTCAGCTCATGCTCGCACTCTGTCTCTGTCAAAAATAAAAATAAACCTAAGAGAAAAATTTTAGAATTGCACCTACTACAGAAGTCTAAACACTAATGGACACAACTAAAAACCTAGTTTGTTTTGCTGTTACTTTTGCTTACTTCTGTCTTTTGCAATTCTGAAGAAAGGGAACCACTGTTGGTTTCTGAAGCTGTGATATCAAAAAAAGAAAGAAGAGGGAAAATTACTAGAAAAAAAAGGAATTGCTGATAGTGACATCTATGAATTTGTGGTACAGGCTGACTGGAAGTCCTAAACATAAAATCCATGAATGGGTTAAGAGTTGGCATTTATTAAGATTATATCCATGCTGTGTCATAAAATTCTGATCTAGTTTCATTTTATTCCAATTTGATCGGGATAACAGGACTCAAGTCCACTTGTAAAACCACTAAGCTCTCCTCCAAGAAAAGCAAGAGAGTTTGGCATTATAGATACTACAATAACTATTTGTTAGTAAAACTTCTGTTTGATATTATACGAGTGTGAAACTGAATGAAACCTTTGATAGCTATGGAAGAAGGAATATCGAGCTCCTGGGTGGTTGAGCAGTTGAATCTTCTTTGTATATAATTGAAAAACCAAATCTTCCACATATTCTACCCAGTTATGTTGTCTGCTTGCCTGGTTTCTTATCTTTAAAACAGAACTATACGTATTTCATAGGACTTTAATAAGCAACACTTTGTATACAAGTTCATATATGTGCATATGCCCTGCATTATGCCTGACATATAGTTTGTACTCCAGATGGTAAGTCCTATCTTTTTTTCCCTCTATGAACCCAAATCCTTCTTAATGAGAGCAAAATTGCCCATTTTTGTAAGGCATTGTATAAAGCTGCGTGATCTTAATGTCAAAATTTATCTGAAAGTATGGTTTAACATTTTTTTGGTTGTGTTATATTTTGCTGTGCTTTCTAATTGAAGCCTTCCAGGTTGGAGTCTGTAATCTATTGATTGACAATTTAAAATAACTCCAATAACAACAAAAACGACAAAAATACGTGCTATGGAGAAAACCCATCATGAAACCAGTTCTTCCCATGCTGGGTAGCAACTAGAGATAATTGATGTAGGTATGATAGAAAACAGGAAAAGTCAATTTTTACACTGGTTTTCTGGGCCTAATGATCAGATTTTGAGCATTAAGTTGTTAACAGGTGGTCACAAACCAGGAGATATGTTTGTGTTCCACATAAAGTGTCACTGTGTATAGTTTCTACTTTGAATTCAAAGTGGAAATGACTCATTCCACAAGCACAGATAATGTGACTTTCCAATCACCACAGTTCAGCAGAGCCCCTTAACAGCTGGCCAGAGCTTCATAACTACTCTGGCTCTAGAATCCTGAAATGTAATTAATGGTGTAGCACTTAATATCATTTAAGACTAGTTTAGTTTAAATGACTAGATTTTCTTGGTGGTTGCTTTTCCCAGATGAGAAAGAATCTGGTATGGAGCACCCAAAGTTGGGCAGTGTTTCATGCCACTCCTATTCAGAGATGCTTAGGATCCCTTATTGTAGATGGTTGCATTTAGCTCAAACTCACATCATTAATTCAATAACCTGAGGCCAGAATAGCTATACTCATTTCATCAAGTATTAAAGGAATTAATTATTGTAATATAATATGAAAATTACTGCTTAGGTTCCCTTTTCCCAGAAGTAGCCTAGAGTCACTTCATGATTTACCTTCCAGTTCAGGAAAATCTTCAGTAACTTTTGCATGAGTAAGTACAAGAACAGGGGGTGGAGTGAATGAAGCCATTGGGTACTTATGAATGAAGGAAATGAGGAAAAAGGAGACATCATGAAGGCACTAAATTGCCAAGGCAGCATTCTGTACAAGTTCTTAGCTGATTTGCTTATAGAGAGAACCACAATCATGGTCCCATAGTTAGTTGAGGATCCATTTGGTCTGTCTTTTTAATATCTTTTTAATTCAAGGATAAGGGTGTAACTTATTCACTTGTTTACGTCTTGATGCTATCCAGAATTTTAAAAAAAGGGGAGAGAAGAATTAATTCAAAGCCCACACTTTGCTGTGAGTCATTAATGCAACAAATATCTATTGAGGTCTTAGTATTTGCTCAGGTGGGGACAAATGTTTCTAGAAATCACATATGATAATAATGGGGGTGCCTGAGTGGCTTTGTCAGTTAAGCCTCCGACTTCAGCTCAGGTCACAATCTCGCGGTCCGTGAGTTCGAGCCCCGCGTTGGGCTCTGGGCTGATGGCTCAGAGCCTGGAGCCTGCTTCGGATTCTGTGTCTCCCTCTCTCTTTGCCCCTCCCCCATTCATGCTCTGTCTCTCTCTGTCTCAAAAATAAATAAAACGTTAAAAAAAATTAAAAAAAAAGAAATCACATATAATAGTGGGAAATGACTTTGTGGCCTAGAGCTATGACTTGTCAAGCAGTTATGACTTCTGAATCTGGGAGTAGGAGGAGGAATCTCACTTTCTGAAAAACAATGAATTTTTTCCTGCATGAAATAAGCATATTAACAAAGAGTCCTTGGAGTGCCCTCCTAAGACCACTCACTCTGCGTTCAGAGATATTGTCATTTCCCATTTCCTCACATATCACTATTGACACAAACCCATGCATCTTTCTTTCTTCTAGGCCAGTATTGTATAGCTGAGGGACCCTTGCCAGGTTCTGGGGAAATGGACATATTCCCCATCGTATACATATAGACATTGCTATGAATCTTCTGAATTAGTTTTTTTTTTCCTCCTAGCAATTAATAATGATAAAGTCTAGACCAGACTTTGAACTACCTCTAAGTAAGTGGGATAATTCTTGTCTTTATCCCTTCCATAGCTGAGTTACTGAAAAAGGAAAGCAGACCATTCCTACTCCTGTACCAAATTAGATAAAATTGATCAAGGTTGTCCATGCCATAGTTAGTTATATTGGAGTTTCAAGGCAAATCATAAATAAACTCACATATAACACACCCAATAAAATAAACACTAAATAGAGACATAAAAAAGGAAAATAGGGGGGTGCCTGGGTGGCTCAGTCAGTTGAGCATCCAACTTCAGCTTAGGTCATGATCTTGCGGTTCGTGGGTTTGAGCCCTGCATCAGGCTCTATGCTGAAAGCTCGGAGCCTGGAGCCTGCTTTGGATTCTGTGTCTCCCTCTCTCTCTGACCCTTCCCCTTCCTATGCTTGCTCTCTCTTTCTCTCTCTCAAAAATAAATAAACTTTAAAAAAAAAAGGAAAATAGGCTTAATTTTGGCAAATGGCTAGCTGGCCCCTAATTCATCCTTTCCCAATATCTCACAAAAACACCATCAAAGTAGATAATAAGAAGAAAATACAAAACATCACCAAAAGAAGAGACAATACCAGAAGTGCCATGGCAGAACCTTGGAGTAATTGCAGGAAAACATGGAATCATGTAGAACCAGCAGAGGCTCATCTTTGTAGGCACACAGCTGGAAGATGGCCATACTCTTTCTGATTACAACATCCAGAAAGAGTCAACTTTATACCTGGTTCTTTGAGGGGTGGTGGTTAATTTTTCAATCTTGAATTCATAGTGCCCAATGATGGCATTACTCTGCCCTCTGGCCTTTTGCCCCAGGTTAGGGTTTGCAAACCCTTACGCTGTTTCGGTAATAGCGTAATTGCTGGTTTTCTCAATAGCTGTTCAAAATGTTAATAAAGGTTGTGTTTCATGGTAGAAAAAAAGGTAACTAGAACATGAAAAACCTTTGCCATCTTTAGTCTAGCTGTAGCTAAACTCCACGCAACAGAAACCATTTTTAAAAAGCAGGCCTTTTACTGGGTTCTGAATTTACTATCGATCCTTCATTGTTGGTACATATGTGTCCTTACAGCAAAAACCTCTATTTGAACTAACTTGAGTGAGTTTCTGTAGTACCTTATAACCCAAATCCCTAATTTCTTGTTCCTTTTTTCTTTTTGTGCTTTTAATAGCTCTTAATGGTATTAAAAAGATTCTAGTTTAAGCATGTTGTGTGTGCACAATTATACACAGCACACAAAGCAGCAAAACTACAGGAATAGCTCTAAGGCCTGCCCTAGTGACTCACTCAGGGATTCAACAGTTTAGAGATACGAAATGGTATAAATCCTACAAGTAGAAGTTTCATGGGAGAATTGAATACTTTAGAAGCCCTCTCCTTATCTTACTCTTTTGTCAGACAACTTTTCATTATTTGTGACTCACCTTGGGTATCCTCTTTTCTGGGAAGACTGCTTTGACAGCCTCCTAAATGTGACACACACTGAGCTGGCTGCCCTATATTTGCACCATGGAAATCACAATGGCAATTTCAAGGTCAGTAGGTAACAGTTTTGAGTGGTTGAAACATGGCAAGCAATGTACTAAGTGCTTTACATACATTCCCTCACTCACTCTTCACCCAAACTTCATGAAGTGAGATTATTTTACAGATGAGAAAACTATTATTTTACAGATGAGAAAACTCAGGTTTTAAGCACTGTACTCAGCACTTTACATTTATTGCTTCATTTTATCATCACAGTGATAGTTTGAAGCTCTTGTGATCCCTACTGTAAAGATGAGACTATTAATGTTCATAGGACTTAATTGTCTAGTGCCTTGCTTTTGTCTCCATTATACCTATTATAGAATTTATTCAAATGGACATGATCTGTTTATGTGTCCGTCTCTCCTGTGACACAGTATATTCAAGGATAAGGGCTGTACCTTATTCACCTATGAATTCCAGATTTTGTGCTCACTAAATACTTGTCAGTGCAGACTCTTCCTTGTTGTTTGTCCTAAGATCCTTAAATTTTAAATGTGTTTCAGTAAATAGATAAACACAACTGTACTTCCTGTGAAAAGGGCTCTAGCATTTTTATTTAGCTACCGTGCTCTGTCTTCTCTGCAAATGATCCACAAATCACTCTTCTTTTGGATACAGACAAAGCCACAGTTTGCTGCTGCTTCCCCTGCAGACCTTAAAGCAGGAACTCTGCTCTGCTGGAGACCAAAGCATCCATTCTTATTGCTCTTAAGCCCACTAAAGGCTCTAAATCATTTCCATTAATGCTAGTTGCCCCTAACAAGCCATGAGCAGTGCTGCACTGACGCAGATAAAGCTGCAATATTAAGAAAGTAGCAAAAAGCTTGTCCTACTGACCACTCTAAACGTACCTCTGAGAGGCTAGGGAAAGCTCACCCCGTGCACTGGACCTCTTCAGGCTTCTGCCAGCTTGGCCTCAATCCTCCTCCTCCAAGAACATAGCAAAGGAACTCCAAAGGCTTGCCTCATCAGTGTCCTCAGATTAGTTTCTTCACAGCATGGCGAAGAGCAGGACCATCATTTCTCTTCAGGGCAAAAGGGTGTGTCATTGGCAATGACCCCCGAAAGGGAACCAAAAAATATTAACACAACCTCAAATCCTTCCATTTTATCACCAGTTACCTTGTCACAGTCCTATAACAGCAGTGGAGGGGAGGGTGAAATGGCCATACCTAACAGTGTGTAATGAAAGTTAATGTGAAGAACATGTCAACAGACTGCTAACTGCACAGTGGATAATGAAGAGAAGCCCTTTTCCTGTGAGGCACAAATGTGGGTGATAAACCACCAAGGCACTCCTGTGCTGCAGGGTGATTAAATTTTGCCACTGGTGCCAGGCAGCATTAATTAATTAATTAATTTTCGGTGGCAGAAATCACGTCATCACACTGTCAGAACGTCACTGAATTTCCCGAAGTGCTTTTCCTCTTTTCTCGATAGAACATCTAAATCTTTTCTCTACAGGATAAACAAAAATGAACGGATGAAAAATGGCTTCAAATCTCTTTCCAGTAACCATGAGCATTACAATCTTATGAATGAAGCTAGGCTTCTTGTGCTTTCAGAGTCTATAGGGACTGATTTATAAATGAACTGGTAATGCATTGATCTTTGCTCATTACTTTTTCGATAAATCTCTTTTGGTGAGTTATCTGCACCCTCAGCTCAGAAAGGCACCTTTCCATGTCTGGAGTCTGGCTCTCTCCGTGGTGCAGCCGTCATCATCCCTGCATAATAGATTACTATAGACCTTCCTGTCCTCCAGATAAATAATCCTAAAATCCCTTCACACATTTGTCTCATTATTTCTAGGTCACCAGTAGATAATTTATATGGCATCAGAAAACGAAGATGTTAAATGTATTTTATACATTTAGTCCAATATATTTTACATTATAAGAGATTTTGGATTTAAGGAATGGATATACTTTCAACAATTTGTATTTTTTAATGTTCTCAGTCACATCATTTCAGTTCTGAAGGAAATTGTGTAGGGATTTGTTAAACAGATTTAAAATTAAAAGCATTACTGCTTCACAGTTATGCAAATGAAAGATTCAAGGAGATAGATGTTCAAACTGAAGTTGAATGTGTTCCTTGAGGAGGTATATTTACACTTTATGGCATCACTAGGAAATTCTTCTGGGGATGAATCTTTCCTTCTTCATTTTACAGTTTGGGGAGGAGGAGAGGAGAGGTTTTCTGTTTTGTTTTTTTTCTTTTCTCTGCCTTCTTAACTTTTCATTAGAATGCTCTGATCTGACATTTAACATGAACACAAAGAGCTAGATGCTCTTGTTGACTTCCAGAAAATAGGATGAAGGGAATATAGCAGTTCTTGGTAAATAATGGTTTGATTTTTTTTTCCCCACAACCTATGCTCTTTTGCCCAGTGTTCTTATCACTTGCTGTAGGTGGCATATTTTGCACTGGCTTATTTGGGATTCATGAAGACTATGTTGCACGTTTGTTTCATCTAGTGAATGTAAAATTATTGCCTAATCAAAAAAAAATCAAAGCTGGGGCGCCTGGGTGGCTCAGTCGGTTGAGCGCCGACTTCGGCTCAGGTCACGATCTCGCGGTCCGTGAGTTCGAGCCCCGCATCGGGCCCCTGTGCTGACAGCTCAGAGCCCGGAGCCTGTTTCGGATTCTGTGTCTCCCTCTCTCTGACCCTCCCCCATTCATGCTC
Source organism: Neofelis nebulosa (assembly GCF_028018385.1). Classification (NCBI taxonomy): domain Eukaryota; kingdom Metazoa; phylum Chordata; class Mammalia; order Carnivora; family Felidae; genus Neofelis; species Neofelis nebulosa. The sequence continues at coordinate 46,241,339 of NC_080790.1, read as the reverse complement.
TGTCTCTCTCTGTCTCAAAAATAAATAAACGTTAAAAAAAAAAAAAAAAAAAAAAATCAAAGCTTTGAAAGAAGAGCTGTAGTGGTACAAGTTGCTTACTGTTGTTGTTGTTACTGGTATTATTGTTGTATTGCTCTTCCATTCAAAGATGCTAACAGAGTCAGCCTCACCACCAAGCCCAGTCTGGTTCATGGGGCTGCAAATCAATCATTTTAAGAAGATAGATAAGTGGAACATCAAGTTGATGTCAGAATAGAATACAGTCAGCAACACTTCCAAACAGAGGTGGCAGCTTGAAGAGTAGCACTTGTTCCCTCTTCTTTTCTTCTCTTCATTTCTCATCTTCCTGGATACAGCAGGTATGGCATAGGACATGAAAAAGTGCTGAAAAAATATATAGGGATAAAATTTAAAAATAAAAACAAAGAAAAAACAATCACAAAAATTAGAGTAGATGTAAATATTCATGTCAAAAACCAGGGCCAGCTCAGGGTGACATAAAATTATAAGGAAGGAAACCAAGATCCTTGGAATTTTTATCTTACTTCAATGAATGTGGATTTACTATAATCTCTCATCAAAGTTTGAGAAAGCCTGAGATATGATTAGGGTATTTTCAGGGTGGGAGAAAGAGGGAAAGGAGGCAGGGAGAGAGTCACTTAGTTATACAATAATAGATTAGAGATAGGCACTGAGGATTGGGGCAAACATTCTACTTAATAATCTAATATGAATTTGTTTTATTTTCCCCATATTTGTCTCCCTTGTGAAACTTATCAGGGAATAGATGACCAAAGTATAGGATAAGAATGAGTATATTGGCCCCTGTTGCTTAGGGCTGGGACGCTTTAGGCCGTACTTCCAGGCACAGGAAAAGACAAATAGATTATATCCATTCATTCAGTCCATAGTGATTTGTTGGGGCCCACTCTATATCAGTAAATGATTTAGGTACTGGAGATACATGGCAAACCAAAGGAGACATGGTCTCTGCTTTCATGGGCTGCTCTGCACTGACCTTTTCTTTTTTCTCCAATTACTCCAATTACTTTTCCCTAACTATAGCAAAACTGTCATCATTCCTTACCTTTAGGGTGCTAGGGTTGGAATAAGAAATAAAGAAGAAATCCATAGGATTTCTTTAGCAACCACTAAAAGCCTTCCAAATGATTAGGGGCATAAGAGCAAAGATGGAAAACAAGACACTATAAGCCACAAAGCATAGCATTAATGGCAACAAATACAAACAGGTTAAACTTTTCTGAATGTCAGTAACTATAAATTGGCCAAAAATATGAAATTAAACCATATATTACCTATTTAGAATAAAAAGTAAGAGACAAGGATGGCAGTGAAATATTAATTAAATCAAAGGAAAGGTTGAAATATTAACTTTAAATAAAGTTGAGGTAAACACAATGCATATATGAGAAAGTGAGGATCATCAATATATGAACAAAAGCAATGCCAAAAATAAATTCATGAACATAATTGCATATTTTAAAGATAAATGAAAAATTAATGGAAATGCCAATGGGAACTGACAACAGTACTATTTTAAAATATACTTTTGTCACTCATTGCTCAATTATTGTTAGATAATCTAGGCACTCAGCAAATATCTCCTGAAAAGATTCTACACAGGTAATGTGTTAAGCTTGGAGACAACGATGAGCAGGACAGGGATGGCCTTTGTCTCATGAGGTTTAGAGTTAAGGGGCTGAGACATTGATTAAGCAATTAAGAAGTAAAAAAATGGTATAAATAAGAAAATACCTAAGGACAGGATACGAGAGAAAGCATGAAATAGTCAAATAAAAATGGCCTCTCTGGGGAAATAAAATTTAAGTGGGACCTGAAGGGCACGTAAGAATCACACAGGTGAAAAGCCAAGGAACAATCCCTCCAGGAATAGAAATAGCATGACCAAGGCTAGAAAAGACCATGTGCCTAGAGTGCAGTGGAGGGTGGGAAAGTGAGATTGGAAAGTTAAACAGGAACCAGATCACAAATGCCTTATTGGGCTTGGGGAAGGAGTTAAAATTTTGAATCCTAGTACATCAGTAAGCCTTCAGAATGTTGAGCAGATGGTTGAATTTATACACTACTTATTTTAGTATCGCACTGGGTACTGCAAGGGGAAAGGACAGAAGTGGAGCAAGGGTGGGGATAAGGGTTCTAGGTGAGGCTTTTTCAATATCCAGAGGAGAGATGTGAACAGTTTATAATTTGATGTGAAATTAATAGGACCTTAAGATATTTCAGGTATACCAAGTGAGGGGGGAAAGATGTACCATGTTTTCTTGTTGAGCAGGGAGGTAGCAGTGATGCCACTAGTGAGATGGGAACTACTGGAATAGAAACATCTTAGAGTTTGAGAATCTATGATTCACTTTTGAATGTTTTAATTTTGTGATGCCTAACAAATAGAGAACTGAAGTACAGATTACAAACACAAGGGAGAGGCATGGAATAGAAGTAGAAAGGTCTAAGTCATTGGGATATATTTGGTATTTAAAACCATGGGGACTAATTACTAAGGAGAGAATGAAAATAATACAAGAAGCTAATCTAGAATAGAGACTGAGAAGCTCCAACATTTAGAATGTAAGTAAAGGTGGAAATTTCAAGATATACCAAGAAAGATGACTGGGAAGATGAAAAGAAAGGTGAGAGGCAAGAGTATTTTAGGGGGGAGAGATAGTCAACTCAATAGAATGCTAGTGAGAACTCAAATAAAACTATGATAGGGAAGTGCTCACTTGCCACATGGAATACTTGAAACAGGTGTTGCAGTTGGATGCCGACGATGACAATACCCTCAGTGAGCCAAAAAATTATCAGAAGCCTTTAAACAGAGAAGGCATATGGGATTCTGTTGAAAGAAATACCCAGGCCTAAAACTGTGTGGAAAAAGACAACTACAAATGGTGTGTGTGTATGGGGGGCGGGGGTCCTCTGGATTTCTCCAAGCTTAGAGGTAATGGGAAGCAGAAGTGAGTCTTAGATCAATCTAAAATCTAGGTCTCAGTTTGGTTTTCATATTCATACCACTCAATGAGCATCCATCTCCCACCCCCTATCTTGTTCTAAGAAGCAGGAAGCAGAGGCATCACCAAAGTCTGTGAATATTATGAGATATCACTCCTATGACTATATTATGTGGCATAGCAGAGTTGATCTTAAAATACAGAAATTATCCTAGGAGACCCAGTATAGTTACAAAAGCCCTTAAAAATCTGAGACCTGGGGGCGCCTGGGTGGCGCAGTCGGTTAAGCGTCCGACTTCAGCCAGGTCACGATCTCGCGGTCCGTGAGTTCGAGCCCCGCGTCAGGCTCTGGGCTGATGGCTCGGAGCCTGGAGCCTGTTTCCGATTCTGTGTCTCCCTCTCTCTCTGCCCCTCCCCCGTTCGTGCTCTGTCTCTCTCTGTCCCAAAAATAAATAAAAAATGTTGAAAAAAAAATTAAAAAAAAAAAAATCTGAGACCTGGCTTCTGGGATAAGGGTAAACTAGAGAGATAGTATTAGTGAGAAGTACTCCACTTCCCCTTCCTGGTTGGAAGATGGAAGGGGCCACCTGAGAAGGAATGCAAACAGCATCTAGGCTCTATATGAACAGCTAGCAAAGGGATAGAAACCTCAGACCTCTAGCCATGAAGAAATGAATTCTGTAGCAGTCTGAATAAGCTTGAAGTAGACTGAGCCTACAGATAGAATCCCAGCCAAGATGACACTTTGATTTTAGCTTTGTGAGACCCTTAGTAGAAAACCCAGTCAAACTTGGATCAATGGAACAGAATAGAGAACCCAGAAATGGACCCATAAACATATGGCCAACTAATCTTTGACAAAACAGGAAAGAATATCCAATGGAATAAAGACAGTCTCTTTGGCAAATGGTGCTGGGAAAACTGGACAACAACATGCAGATGAATGAACCTGGGCCACTTTCTTACACCATACACTAAAGTAAATTCAAAATGGATGAAAGACCTCTGTGTAATACAGGAAGCCATCAAAATCCTAGAGGAGAAAGCAGGCAAAAACCTCTTTGACCTTGGCTGCAGCAACTTCTTACTCAACATGCCTCTGGAAGCAAGGGAAACAAAAGCAAAAATCAACTATTGGGACCTCATCAAGATAAAGGCTTCTGCACAGTAAAGGGAACAATCAGCAAAACTAATAGGCAACCAATGGAATGGGAGAAGATATTTGCAAATGACATATCAGATAAAGGGTTAGTATCCAAAATCTCTAAAGAGCTTCCAAAAAACAAATAATCCAGTGAAGAAAAGGGTAAAAGACATGAATGGACACCTTTCCAAAGAAGACATCCAGATGGCTAACAGACACATGAAAAAATGCTCAACATCACTCATCATCAGTGAAGTACAAATCAAAAACACAATGAGATACCACCTCACACCTGTCAGAATGGCTAACATTAACAACTCAGGCAACAACAGATGTTGGTGAGGATGTGGAGAAAGAGAATCTCTTTTGCACTGCTGGTGGAAATGCAGACTTCTGCAGCCACTCTGGAAAACACTATGGAGGTTCCTCAAATATTTTACAATAGAACCACCCTATGACTCAGCAATTGCACTAGTAAGTATTTATCCAAAGGATACAACTGTGCTGTTTCAAATAGGCACATGCACCCCAATGTTTATATCAGCACTACCGGCAATAGTCAAAGTATGGAAAGAGAACAAATGTCTATTGACAAATGAATGGATAAAGAAGATGTGGTATATATATACAATGGAGTATTACTTGGCAATCAAAAAGAATAAAATCTTACCATTTGCATCAACGTGGATGTAACTAGAATGTATTATGCTAAGTGAAATTAGAGAAAGACAAATATCATGACTTCTCTTATGTAGAATTTAAGATACAAAACAGATGAATAGAAGGGAAGGGAAGCAAAAATAATATAAAAACAGGGAGGGGGACAAAACATAAGAGACCCTTAAATATAGAGAACAAACTGAGGGTTGCTGGAGGGATTGTGGGTGGGGGGATGGGCTAAATGGGCAAGGGTCATTAAGGAAGTCACTTGGGATGAGTACTGGGTGTTATATGTAGGGGATGAATCACTGGATTCTACTCCTGAAATCATTATTGCACTATATGCTAGTTAAGTATATATATTCCACATATATTCCACTATATGTGGATGCAAATTAAAAACAAACAAACAAACAAACAAACAAAATGAAAAGAAAATCCAGTCAAACGCTTTTCAGTTCTTATACCCAACTCCACTGTGGGGGGAAAGTTCTCCACAACAACAAGCCATTCTTGGACACCAACTGAGTGTCCTAAAATTTAACTCAATTCTGACACTAACTACCCAGAGATATCATCTAATCCCAAGGTTAGGGGTTCAGTTTTGTAATACTGACCCCTCTACAACCCTTCCAGCATCAGACGCTAGTGGCTAGTTGCAAGTCCAGGTTGCTACCTATGCTTCTGACCAGCTTCCTAGCTTCTCTCTTTGGATTTGGTTAATTTGCTAATGGAGCTCACAGAACTCAGAGAGATATTTTACTTACTATATCACTACTTTATTATAAAAGATATAATTCAGGAATAACAACATGGAAAGAGATGCACAGGTCAAGGGGTGTGGAAAGGATGCACAGCTTTTTTGCCCTATCCCAGCAACCACTCTCCCCAGATGTCCACGTATTCGCAAAAGCAGAAGCTGTCTGAACTGTGTCCTTTTGGGTTTTCATGGAGGCTTCATTACATAGACATAATGGATTAAATCACTGGGCATTGGGAATTGATTCAACCTCTGGGGACCCTTTCTCCTCTTCAGAGGTCAAGGGTTGTACTGAAAATTCCAACCCTCTAATCTCATGGTTGGTTCTCCTTGCAACCAGCCCCCATCCTTAGGTGCTTTCCAAAAGTAATTTCATTAACACAATTAAAGACATATTTGTAGCTGTGATCACTCAGGAAATTCTAGGAGTTTTAGGAGAACCCTGGGTCTCAGAACCAGGGACAAAGTTTATATATATATATATATATATATATATATATATATATATATATACACACACACACATATATATAAATGTATATATGTATATGTATGTATATATATATATATATATATATATATATATATAATAAATCATAATATCCTATAAGCCCACCTGGATTTCTCACCTACAGACTATGAGATAATAAATGGGTATTATTTTAGGCCACTTACATTGTGATAATTTAGAAAGTATTGCAACTGGAAAACTCTCAACCCTACTTGCTGAGTAGCACCTTTTTTTCCCTCCTTACGAGACAAATTGCTGTACACAAATAACAGAAGTCATAGATTTGCTTACTGGGAATCCTTAATGTAAGATGGGCACAAAATCAAGAAATACCAAATATTAGACAAGTCATCAAGGAAGAATGACACTGAGACTGAAAGTCAATAACACTAATAGCAGCTGAAAAAACAGCTGAGTTAAGAGAGTGAGCAAAAAGAGACTTAAAAATAAGTATAATTTAAAAAATACTCAGAAGTACGAGAGAAGACAACATATCCACAACACAGGAAGAGATTATTTTAGAAAGTACAAATTAGAGATCTTGGCAATGAAAATATATGATTGTTGAACTATTATTTAAATAAACTGAAATGTTGGACTAAACTATTGAATGTGTACATTGGAAAACAAATTGGTGAAATGGAAGTTAGGACCAAGGAGTTCTCCTAGTATTCTGTGAAATAGGAAAAAAGCATGGGAAACATAAAAGAGAGATTGAAGATAGCATCCTAAATTCCAACAGAGGAAAGAGATAATGAAAATGAAAGGCAAGGAAATACAGAAAGAAATTATGAAAAAAAATTTCGTAGAAGTAAGGAAGTACATACTATTTCCTATGGAAAATACCACTTAGTGTCATTTAAAAAAAAAGAAATAAATAAAATACATACTCACCTAGAAGCATCATGGAAAAAATTCAAAATAAGAAGCTATTAAAAAAATGCTAAGAAGCTTTCAGAGCCTAAAAGTCAGACTAGAATCACACCTCACAATCATAAGACTGGTTGCAAGAAATGAAGTAATATCTTTAATATACATGAGAATGATTTTAAAACTAGATTTATTCTACATATATTTAAACAATTGTCCAAGTAGTGAGTCTAAATAAAGACATGTTTGGACCTGCAGTCACTCAGACATTCCACGGCAAGACATTCTGTGCTGGACAAGGGCTGGAACTGTTCTTAGGAAACTCCTGGTAATAAATTCAGATAAAACATCTGGAGCCTACAGCACCAATGCAGGCACAGGGATACTGCGTCGGGCAGGGCTAGAAAAAGAAAAGTTCTAAGGCCCAGGAAAAGTAGACTTTCATTCTGGGTGATATTCTCTAAATTGTGGGATTATCGTATTATATGGCGATTTCAATTAGAAGTTATATTCAATCACTAATAGCAGATGTCTCAAAATAATGCCGTAAACAAATCAGTGTGTGTGTGTGTGTGTGTGTGTGTGTGTGTCTGTCTCTCTCTCCTCTGTCCCTCTGTCCCTCTGTCCCTCTCTCCCTCTCTTTTTTCTTATCCCCCAGCCACTCCCTCCTAAAGCATCTTTTCTCTCTCTCTCTCTCTCTTTTTAATTTAAATTCAAGTTAGTTAACATACAGTGTGGTATTGCTTTCAGGTAGAACCCAGTGATTCATCACTTACATATGACACCCAGTGCTCATCACAACAAATGCCCTCCTTAATGCCCATCACCCATTTAGCCCATCCCCCAATCCACCTCCTCTCTAGCAACCCCTAGGTTGTTCTCTCTATTTAAGAGTATCTTATGGTTTGCCTCCCTCTGTTTTTATCTGATTTTTCCTTCCCCTTCCCTTTGTTCATCTGTTTTGTTTCTTAATTTCCACATGAGTGAAATTATTTGTCTTTCTCTGGTTGACTGACTTCTTTCACTTAGCATAATACACTCTAGTTCCATCCACATCGTTGCAAATGGCAAGATTTCATTCTTTTTGAGAACTAAGTAGCATTCCATTGTATACCATTTTCTCTTACACAAAAGGAATCTAGAAATACCTCTAGTTTCCCAGTGTACTGTCCTTAGGTTGTGACCCCTGTCCTTCCTGTGCTTTCAAGATGCCTGTCAAAAGTCCAGGACAAAAAGGCACCTAGCAGCTAAATCCAACTCTTATTATAAAGAATTTTCCCAAAGCCCTCCAAGTAATGTCTGTTACTTTTAGTTAGTTAGTTTATGTTTTCCCATTTGCTATATTCCTATCAAAGAACACTTAGAAGTGAACATGTTTATCTTGGAACATTGTCAATCCAAATAAAATTGTGATTCTCTTAGGAATATAAGGGATGGTTATTGGGTACCCTCAAATAGTAATGAAATACCTCTAGCTTTCCAATGTGCTGTCCTTAGGTTGTGACCCCTGTCCTTCCTATGCTTTCAAGATGCCTGTCAAAAGTCCAGGACAAAAAGGCACATAGCAGCTAAATCCAACTCTTATTATAAGGAATTTTCCTGAAGCCCTCCAAGTAACATCTATTACTTTTAGTTAGTTAGTTAGTTTATGTTTTCCCATTTGCTATATTCCTATCAAAGAAGACATAGAAATGAACATGTTTATCTTGGAACATTGTCAATCCAAATAAAATTGTGATTCTCTTAGGAATATAAGGGGATGGATATTGGGTACCCTCAAATAGTAATAAAGTTGTTTTGGGTGCTAATGATTTTAAGGATTTAAGAAAAGCAAGAAAAAAAATTAAAAAGCAAGAAACTCACAGTTCTATGCTTTTTCTGCCCGGAATACATTTCATTCTACATGGGCTGTCAAGACCACTAAATTTGGGGATGGCCTGTGTAAAATATAAAGAAGAAAATGGGGTGCTGCTTCCATCCACATAGATTCTTTTCCTCATTTGTACTCTTGCACAGCTTGTTTGCTGCTTCAGGGTAAAACAAAGTGAAAACAACCCTGAGCTCACCAAGTCATCCTTCTTGTTCAGCCTCGAGCCTAAACTCCATTTTCTAACGTAGCTCTTCCTCTCTAAAAGAATTACCTACGGACGAATTCCAGCTTAATGAAAAATAAAGGTAGTGGATACAAGAAGCATTAGTACATTAAAAAAAAGCAGTGAAATTTACACTTATATCTAAATACAGGTTCATTATTTAAAATATAATGAAGAAAAAATCAAACACACTTAGAACTACAGACATGGACTGGAATAATATACAACAGATTTGTGATATAAGGTTGCTTCTGGAGATGAAACTAGAGAAATGAGATTTAGGAGGAGAACAAGAGGAAATTCAACATTCTATATGAAATTCTATTTCACACACAAACAGACACTCCACATACTCATAGATATAACTGTGTAAATAGCCACAATAACAAATTATTAGCATTTGTATATTCTTACCACATGGATATTGTCAGTGTTCTGTGTGCATTTTGAATTTTTAAAATAGTTTAATAACATACAAATGTAAAGTCTCATAAGTAATTTAAAACATGAAGTAAACATTATGGTTCCTATTCTTTTTTTCCTATCATGTCAGCGAAGATGTGAGTAGGTATTCAGAATTTTAGGTCAAATAGAGGAAAAGAGCATCTCTGGTACATTTGATATAATCTTTTTAGAGGTTAATACAGAAATGTTTATCCAAAGATTTAGTAATGTAGAAAAATTTTAATCTAGAACATCCACTTCTGGGAATTTATCCTCAGCAAATAATGAGAAAGGTGTGCAAATGAACAAGTGTGAAAGTGTTTGTCAAAATATTGTTAATACTAGCAAAAAAATGGAGATATGCTAAATGCCCCAAAAGAGAAAAACATTTAACCATCGCTTACTGATTTAATATAATACAATATAACCTTTAACAATGAAGTGGTGGATGTTTATGTTTTCACTGAAACTTTTAAACAAAAGATACAAAATATTAATGGAATTTATCTCCATATAGTGGAATTATGAGAACCTTAATTAATTGCCTTAGTATTTCTTTGTATTTTCTAACCACCCCCCACAATAATTATGCACTACTTTAGTAATACAAAAAATGAAATTCTTAGCAAAAATTAACTATTTAGAATTAAACCCACGTTGGATTAATGGAGTTATTTCAATAAGTTTTTCTTGTGCCGAAGTCCATACCCTACAAAAGTCGATTAAATGTAAATACATTGTTTAAATAATACAATTTATTTAAACAATTCCATTTTTTATTTGCTGGCCATTTATTTGAATTTTGATTATTATATATTTCTTAGTTTGACATCATAAAAATAGCCTTGATCCAAGGATAGCTATGTTATATTGTCAGGAAAAAAAGATAATTTTATCCTATTTTTTTAATAGAAATATCATCCATCAGATTCAAGGTCCTGTCCACTCCGTTACTAAAGCTCATGAAGACCAAATTAAACAAGGCTTACATATATCTGTTATTCATTCTTTTCCTAGCATATAACTGGGAAGTATTTGCCAGCAGGTATTAAATTCTACCTCTTAAGGATTCCAGAGAGTTCCATAAATGTGTGCAAATTCCCTATATGTATATTTTAAATGCAAATTTCTGTGACAATTTTATGAACAGCTGTAGAGTTCAAAAAAAGTGCATTTCCTAATTCATACTATCTATATGCAAAGTCACGGAAAATATCAGATGTGATATGCTATAGCTTGTTTCAGTAGAATATAACCATTTATATTTATAGCGCACAGCACCCCTCTTTCCCAAGCACTTCCTAAACCCAAAGAGAAAAGTTAGTTAGCCTGCCATTACAAAAGAACTATCTTCAGGATGAAATAGTGGCTTCCTCTCAAACATGAAGCAATAAGCTGCTTCAAATTGAAGGAAAGAAATTATAGCTGATCAACTGCAAGAATTTTTAAAAGGCTTAAATGAGGTTGAATTTTGCTGAGAAACCAGTGGCAGTGTAATTGAGTGAGTAGCAGTCTGGAAATTTGAACTGTGTATATATCTCAGCTCTGAAACTAGGAATCCAAGTGGCCATGAGCAAACCACTCAACTTTGTAAGGCCTCTCCAAAAAAAATGAAGAGAGGAACCTCATTAGTCTCTAAAATCCTATCCAGTTCTGCGTTACATGTTAGTAAATTATGCACTTCTGGTACCTAAGTTGGCATTAGCCATAGGCATGGGCATATCGTCATCTCAAGGGAAAAAACAAAGGGAAGGGCAGTAATGGGGAGGGAACACTGACCCTTTCTTCTTCCAAATCAGTAGAGTGATAGGGAGAAAATACTAGAAAGATGAAAGACTCATTATTGTCAAAAAAAAAATGTACTGACCACATATATCCTGGATCTTCTTTTTCTAGATATCTTATATTTAATTTAAAAATCATTTAACAAATACATATCTACCTAAAAGCATTTACTGAGTACCTGTTGTGTTGTATGCTATAGATCATGACAGGTTTCTTCTGAAATAGAACTTGCTACCAGGCAATGTTACCATGGGCAGCTGGACAGTATGGACCTTAAATAACACCAGCAGACTTAACATACTTCAGAGACTCACCCTTCATGCATCGTCGGCCTTACTCTGAGTAAGAGACTAAAGTTAGACAAATTCATATGGAAGGAAGGAATGATGGGAAGGGGGGGAAGGAAGAGAAAAAGAAAGGAAAAATAGAAAGGAAGAAAGAAAAGGAAGAAAGGGAGGAACGAAGAATGAAAGGAAGGAAAGGAAGAAAGAAGAAAGGAGGAAGAGGGAAGAAGAAAGGAGGGAGGGAAAGAGAGAAGAAGAAAGGAAAGAGGAAAGGAAGGAAGGTGAAAATAGTATAAATGAAGTTTATAGTATATACAGGTATACAGATATCTCCAATCTTTCTTGTTTCACAGTGCCCTTGGTGTCTCAATAATTGCTTCCTGGAAAACCTAACATACACAAAAAAATACCTAACAGTTCTATGTTTTAAGAAGTTAGGTCCAAACTATGTAATATGTACTCATATGTTAACAATTCAAAAGCTGTTTGAAAAAAAATTATACACAAAGTGAAAGAAAAAACAATACACATAAATTAAAAGAAAAATAATAGTTTTATTTCATTCTTATATAACCATAGTTACTTACTGACAGGAACTATATGTCTACTGAACACTGCATAGCTTCTCCGATCTTTCTTTTAAAAAAAATTTTTAACGTTTGTTTATTATTGAGAGACAGAAAGAGACAGAGCATGAGCATGGGAGAGGCAGAGAAAGGAGGAGACACAGAATCAGAAGCAGGCTCTAGGCTCTGAGATGTCAGCACAGAGCCCGTTGCTTCTCTGATCTTTGAATCAGATGGGACACTACTGCTCTCATTTCCCATTCCTTATTAATTTTCACACACTTTTAATTAAAGGCTTTTAATTGCTGCATCCACAAAAACAAACAAACAAACAAACAAACAGTTTAAGAAAGACATGAGACCATTTAAAGGAATGTTGTATAATGTAATATTGAAACTGATAACTACTTCAATCTGGTAGTTGGTATGGTTTTTGACTTATGGGAACTATTGTGTTTCATTTGAAATTCTAAAATATTCTGTATTGCCCCTAGAATTTTCTATGGGACCTGGGGTACCTTGATGCACATTTTGGTAACTGCTTATGTTGTGGAGTTTTATACTAATTGTGTTTAGTGTATAATTCCCCTTACCCCTCTGAAGTTACAACTCTGTCTTTTACCCCACTGGCTTTTTCCACCGAGCCCACACTGATAGACAGAATTCACTTACCTCATAAGTGGCAACAAAGACTGTAAGTTTTAAAGAAAAAAGCCACTGGTCAGAGTGTTACAAATTCTGAGAGGCTTGCAAGAGTTTTTCAATGATCAGAAATTGAACAAGATTCAGACTAGGAAAGAGGAGAAAGGAAATAAAGAGACCACACGGACAGAAGAGGAAGAAGTAGGGAAGCCTTAGGCCTTGGTAAAGGGGAGGGGACAAACGCCCTCTAACCCCTAGCATCTTCTTCCTCACCCAAAGAGAAACACACTGGCCAGCAGACCACTCAGGGACTGGAGAGTAGAATTTCACCACCTGACCAAGTTGGGTTGAACAAAATTATCAGAGATCACTCTCTGAGCTAGGAGAGCAGTCATTACAACACCTTAAAAACATTCAGTCCTTAATTTGGGGGCATAGGGTGAGATTTATGGGTGGATAATTTGTTCTGAGGACAAAATCCTCATATCCTCTTTTTTTCAGTATTATTTTCCCAAGTAATTTGATATGTGAGAAGCCAAAATTAATCATCACACTGTTACTTACAGAGCAAAAACAAAACAAGTAACAACAATAAAAAAGCAAAAAACCTCAGAATAAGTGGGAGTGGAGCTATTCATAAGAAATACATATTTTACCTGTATGGAAAGTTAGCAAATACATGGTTCGTGAGCTCCCCTCCCCTCAAACCCTGGCAGTATTGCTAATCAATCAGAGCATGCTTTCTTAGTGAGCCTGGAAGGAGCCTGACAATTATTCCCAATACCCTGTGCCTGATACTCCTCCTCAACAGGTTACTTAGAAATGAAATTTGTTTACCAACTCAGGCCTACAATGATGGGATTGCTCATTTCCATGAAATTTAGCATATCTTCCATAGTATAATTCTGAGTAAAAACTACTATGTTTTGTTTTTCTCTCCAAATCCCATATTTCTATTCTTCCTACCCCATTCTAAAGCTACAGTGTACATATGAATTAAAATATCTTATTCTGGTACAAGCAAGTTGGTATGCTAGTCATTTCTGGTGGGTGCTGGAAACTTCCACCCATTAGGCATTGATCTAGTTAATTTAACTATGAGAAGGATGACCTTAATTTTATATTCTATAATGACAACACATTGTCACCCCCTCTGTACTGATTATATCTTAATGACAAGGAGAGACTTAAGGAGTCTTAGGAGACTTAAGGAGAATTTAGGAGTTTTTTCTCCCCTGGAAACACATTACCCTGAGGGGGGAAAAACGGTTTCACTGTATCAAAACTCATGTGAGATTATCAGAATCTTGACTATTATTGTTCATGATAAGAAATATAATAACCATATGGGATGTTAGGCTGTCAGTCTATCTTCTTCCCAATAGAGAGCCTCCCTTAGGAATTTAAGGAAAGACTGCAAGACCACTTAGAAAGAATTTGGACCAAGAGCAATCAATGTAACTAACAAGCATAATCTAGACCAAATCAACCAGATGCTATCTTTGGCTGGTCTCTCTTTTCTCCTGCCAGCCAGTGCTGTAATATAAAAGTTCTCAAGTTGTCATTGCAAATCTTTTGGTGTCTGGGTAGAATCCTAATCTCTTCAAAAAAGAGCTTCTATAGATAGTAATTTCAAACACATCTTGACTTCAAAGGCATCTGCCTACCACAAGCATTAGGACAATCTAAGTAGGACAACCTAAAAACAAAAATATTTCAAACAGATCTGAGATGATGTATTTTCTACTCTTCAAAGACTTGACATTCCCATAAATTCTTTGCATATAGTACTTATATTAAATACATACAGCTGGAACTACAAGCTTTTTGTTGTTGTTGTCACTGTTCACATGACACATTTAGTTGTACAACTCCAAGATACATTTCCACTGTGCATTAGGATATATACGAAACCAAGTAGGATTTTTTTTCAGTTTTATAAAAATTAAATTTTAGCTAAGTCTCTCCAATTTTAAAGGGACCTTAGCTAGTTAATTTTCTCCATGTTAAAAGTAATTATCCAAGGAAATCATCCACATATATAATTGTCTTATACATAAGCAAAAGGAAAAGTATGTTCATCATCTGAAATCCCATCACCATAGATAGTCACAACATTTTGGTTTATACCAGAGGTTGGCAAACACTTTCTGTAAAGGATAAGATAGTAAATACTTTAGGTTTTAATTTAACAACATTCCTTAACCACTAATTTTAAGCATCATCTACTTTATAAAGTTTATATGAATATATATTAATTTTTCTATATTTTAATTTTCAATTTGGATTCACTTCCCCACCCGTTTACTTTGGCACCAATAGCATACCTGTAAATTTACTGTGGTTTTATAATGTATTTTGATATCTTATAAACCTAATCTTTAATCATTATGGTTCTTCTTTCAAATGTTTTCTGACAGCTCTCATATATTTGTCATCATAATGTTTTTACAGTGATTTGGGATAAATTCTTTACAATTAGTATACTTTTATTTATTTTATTTTATTTTTAAAAATGTTTTAATCTTTATTTGAGAGAGAGAGAGACAGAGTGCAAGTGGGAAAGGAACATAGAAGAAGGGATACACAGAATCTGAAGCAGGCTCCAGGCTCTGAGATGTTGGGACAGAGCCTGACACGAGGCTTGAACTCACATACTGCGAGATCATGACTTGAGCGGAAGTCAGATGCTTAAGTGACTGAGTCACCCAGGCACCCCATATAACTTGTGTAATTTTAATCAAAATATAAATCACTTAAGGACTAACATCTTTTCTTGAGTAAGTAATCGTATAGACACATATGAATTGCTTCTGCATTTACATAATTATTGTTTTATATCTCTCAGAGCATTGTGGTTTATTATTGTTGGGGTTGGACTTGGGTTCTGTGCTATCACTTGTAAAAATTTTGGGCAAGTTCTTTCTTTCTATAAATTATGTTTTAAGTGAAATATGAATACTTTTCCCCATGAAATTGTATTGGTCTGGTACTTTGGGGAACAAGAGAGTAGTTATTTGGCAGCTTTCTTATTTACTTTCATAATTATTGGCTGCTTCAGGGTTTTTATTTTTTTTAACTTTTAAATGTTTATTTATTTTTGAGAGAGAAATTGACAGAGTATGAGTAGGGGAGGGGCAGAGAGAGGGAAACACAGAATATGAAGAAGCCTCCAGGCTCTGAGCTGTCAGCACAGAGCCTGACATAGGGCTTGAACTCATAAACCGTGAGATCATGCCCTGAGCCAAAGTTGGACACTCAACCACCTGAGCCACCCAGGTGCCCCTAGGGGTTTAAAATTTAATAGAATTTCAAATTTAATAGAATTTGATTGAATTTGGGTCAGAGAGAATGGCACATACAACTTTTTCTTTTTAGACAATTTCTTTTTGAATTAATTTTTAGTAAGTTTTATAAATAGCTCATGGAAGCTGATAAAAATTTTATTTTCTGTTATAGAGTACAAAGTGCCCTTTGCATTGAGAAGGGATTTTTGTGATGCCAGAATTCATGTTGGAGCAATTGAGGGCCTGTTTTGCCTTTCCACAGCACATACTACCAAGTTGGAGATGCCTTCATCATAGTAGTAACAAAAAGGAAAAGACTCAAAAAAATGGAAAAAAAAAAAAAGAAGAAGAAGAAGGCAGCTCAGCAAAGTGATAGAAAACTTCCCATGCATGATTGCAGTTTGTTTCTCAGCTCCAAAGACTAAATAGGAGCAGATCTTATCTATTTTGTATACTCAATTAATTTGTTTCAAGATGAAGCCTGTAAATTTGCAAATTCCTCTCCTTAAATCAAACTACTAATTAGGAAGTTTTTTTATCACCTTAAAAAGAGAACCCTAATGAAAAACAGCCACATTCACACTTTCTTGTGTTGGATGCTGGATTAGGTATTTAGATCTCTGTTTTTATTTGATAAACCCTAGTCAGTGTGGTCAACTTTAGCTGAAAAGGAGCTGATGACATTATGCTTAGTTCATATTAGTCCTGACCAATTCAATCAACCCATGGGCAAATCTACCTTTAGAATTGTTTTTTCCCTAGCTATCAATATTTATTTTAAATATTTTTGATGTTTATTTTGAGAGAGAGAGAGAGAGAGAGAGAGAGAGAGAGAGAGGAACAGAGAGAGAGGGAGACAGGGAGACACAGAATCCAAAGGAGGCTCCGGGCTCTGAGCTGTCAGCACAGAGCCTGACATGGGGCTTGAACTCATGAGCTGTGAGATCATGACCTGAGCTGAAGTCCAAGGCTCAACCCCCTGAGCCATCCAGGCGCCCATATCAATATTTATTTTAAATTAAATAGAGTTCTTAAGACCTGTTTTCTGGATTGTTGCAATCACTTCTTAACCAGTCCCTCCGTTTCTACCTTTGCCTTCTCATAGCCTCTTAAGGGAACAACCAGAATGATCCTTTCCACCAGATGATTTGCATCTAAAAAACATTTTTACACCTGTTTTTCAGTCTTTGCACTAATTACTGCCTCTGCCTAAAGTGTTTTTCCTTCATATGACCACAGTCCTGACTTCCTCACTGCCTTCACATCTTTGCTCAGTTTTCCCTTTTCAATGAGCCATGCCTTTGACCTCTTGATACTACACCCTGCTTCCTGATGCCAACATTTCCAATCTCTTTTACTTTGTTCTATTTCTTCATTTTTCTAGAGCATATATTACCATCTGACATATCAAATGCATGTATGGTTTATTGGCTCACTCTCACTTCTTAAATGTAAGCAGCAGTTCAGGGATTTTCATTTGTTT
Source organism: Neofelis nebulosa (assembly GCF_028018385.1). Lineage (NCBI taxonomy): Eukaryota > Metazoa > Chordata > Mammalia > Carnivora > Felidae > Neofelis > Neofelis nebulosa. The sequence continues at coordinate 46,223,820 of NC_080790.1, read as the reverse complement.
TGTTCACCGAGGTATCCCAAGCACTAGACCAGTTATTTCTACATAGCATGGACTCAATAAATATTTGTTGAATAATTGAATAAGGGTATAATTTTCAACTCACCTGGAAAAATGTATTCTTAAAATGCAACATTGCAAAAAGAAGCAATCACTATCATAATTTAAACGTCTAAACACATTTAAATTTGCAAAAAAAAAATTGCGTAAACTCTATTCCTATGATGGCATAATGAAACATGCCATGCCTTTATCCACATGGACATGAGAGTATGAATGGCAAGGATGCTCCTGAGTCCCTTCTGAGATTGTGCGGAGCATGGAGAGGCCCTAGTACAGTGCTATATACTCAATTATACATTCTGTGTGAATAGGCACTCATGAGCCTGCGTTTAAAACAAGCAAACATATAAAAACACAGTGGAGCCCCTCATTTCCTAATCAAGGTGCATTTTTATCAATTCAGATGTATACATGGAGAGGGCAAGAAAACTTTTGTTCTGAAGTTTTTATAAAACCAAGTTCACCCAGGCACACTGGTAAATAGATTGCTTAACTCCAATGTGTCAAAATATGGGAAATGATGCATTTGAATGTATTTATTTTAAAATTAGAGACTGTAAAAAATTATAAAGAAATGTGAATCAAGTAATTACAAATCAGTTTTTTTTTCCTAATTGCCTGAAATAATAACAGACATAATGACGCTTCCTGTCACTACAATCAGATGGGGTTTTGAAGAATTCCTTTACCACCCATATCTTCGAAAGCACTACACATTCAACTCTGTAACTGGCGTTTGTGTACTTGTGGCACGTCAGGCACAAGTGGCAGATGACCGCAGTAACCTGTCTTATCCTTCAAACTCCATGTGCTCTGGCCAACTTCCAGTGCCCAGGGTCTACATCTTGCTGCTTGGAGATTTTTTTTTCCTGCATCTTAGGAAGGCCCTTTTGTCTTCAGAGGCAGACCACAACCAATGGCTCTCAAAGAGCTAAGTATCCTATCTTCCTTTGCCATGTAGTGATTCTAATGTGTATATCTTACACATTTCCCACAGTTGGCCCCACAGGAGTAAGCTCCTTCATGGCTTAAAGTAATACACCTTTGGGGCCTCCAGGTGGCTCAGTTGATTGGGTGCCCGACTTAGGCTTCGGTCATGATCTCACGGTTTGTGGGTTCGAGCCCTGTGTCAGGCTCTATCCTGAACGCTTGCTCCTGGAGCCTGCTTCGGCTGCTGTCTCCCTCTCTCTCTGACCCTTCCCTGCTCATGCTCTATCTCTTTCTGTGTCTCAAAGATGAATAAACGTTAAAAAAATTTTTTAAAGTAATACATCTTTTATTGTTTGCTTTACCTTCCACATATCACTTGCTCATTCCTCCATAAGTATTCACTGAACATCTCAAAAAAAGTGCTACCACTCATATCATCAAGTTACCAGGTAACTAAGCTATAGCCAGCCAAACACACCACCAGTAGCTGACTATGATACGTGGAAGATTTCTAAAACTATTGTCCTGTACAAATGTGACACATTATAATGACACTGTACACATTTTATTTAGGAAAATGTGCCAGATATCTTCATTTTTCTCCTCTCTCTATATTTCCAACCCTTTTACACCTTGTTTTATCCTGCTCCCAGGATAAATCTACATACATGGACTATATTGATGGGCTCCCTTGAACTCTGGTTTCTGATCAGCTAAGTGGAAGGAACTGAAAGAGGGGATAAGTGAAAGGAGAATGGAGTGCAGCTATTTATTCCAGTGGTGTTTTTCCTCTCTTCCACATCACCATGGATTGGCTTCAGTTCTCTCCCACAGGCCACCCTCCTGTCAGACCGTACTATCCATGCAGCTAATCTTCCCAGTTCTGGTGACCACTTCCTCTTATTCTTGAATTTTAGGAGTGGTAATGGTTCCCTACTGTTACTAAGCCAGAATGCAACACTTCTACCATTGGTAGCAGTGGACAGACCAAAATTATGATAAATTGTCCCTTTTTAAAATGCTTCCTGGATTACTCAGTTTGAGTTTGCCTTTGCTTCATGACAGGACTCTGACTTACAGTGAGAAATAAATTTATGTGATAAAAGAATTATAACTCCAAACCAAACAAAGTTACAAAATTCATCTGTTCCTCTAATTTTCTTTCCTGGGAGGTAAACATCTTCAACTGTTTCTCTCTGAATAATATATTTTTGCTTCTATATTTTTGGTTGGTAGATACCTAGTAATAGCTCTTGATTCCTTACTTTGAAATACAAAAACCTGGCTTATCCACATTATTGATACCTCTCCTCCCTGTGTTTCATCAGTCTTGGCAAGTTAAATTATGTAGATGTTTTTCTATTTTTAGGGTATTATTTGGTATAATCCAACTTCTCTTTAATGATCCCTCAACTTTAGAAAATACATCCTCTCTTCCCACCATAAACTATGAGAAAATAAGTGGCTCCATATTTTTCTATCTGCCTTCACTTTCCCCTTCATGGCTCAATTTCTGTTAGCTGTATCATAGATTTATACTGGTAAGTTTATAAAATTTATAATTTTTTCACAATTCTGACCATGAATTATTCAAATAATTTGGGTTTTTTGGGTTTTCCTGAAATTACAATGCCTTTTATATTTTTTCTACTAAAAAAGTGCCATGTGTCTTTATCTTATCAATGAGCCATTCAGCTTTTAATCACATAATTTGTTAAAATGAGTACAATCTCACATTGTATTTTTACTAATTGCTGTCTAAGCTTACTGTACACCTTATCTTGTAAGTTTGTTTTTCACTGCCTTCCACTTGCACTTGTATATTATTCTTCCTTCTTGGATTCCATTTTGATAGTCCTCAATTATTGTTTTAGAAAAAAAATGGCACAGAAAATAAACTTTCTGAGATCTTCTATTAAAAAATGTTTTCATTTTCTCTTCATAGTTCATTGTTACTTAGACTGAATCTATAATGCTAGTTCAAAATAATTTTATTGAAAAACTATGAAGACATTGCATTGTACTCTTAGGATTGCAGTGTTGATGAAGTGAATAATTTGTCCTTTATTTTTTTCTTTTTGGCATATTTTTGGATTTTATTTATTTTTTTTAGTATTCTGTTGATTTTTTTCCTTTGATAATCACATTTCAATTTCTAAGAATTTTCTTTGTTCTTATATTGTCCCCTTTACCCTAGCAATTCTTGTTTCTTTAAAAATACAAAATGTTCTTATATAGCTGTAAAGATAATAAGTAGATTTTTTTAAAACATATTTTTCATGCATGACTTAACTATTTCTCCAGGGGCTGTTTTGTGCTTGCTTATCTTAGCCTTCTCTGTTGTATTATTTCTTTTCCTTGAGTATATTCTGCTTGTAAATGAAGGACTGGAATGATTAAATTTTAGCAGAATTCCTCTTTCCCCATATAACAGTGCATTCCAACAGTATCTATTTCCATGTGCACTGACTGAGCATGTCACATGGAGGGCAGTATATATACTTGTTGGGTATGTCATAGGGAGTTTTCTGTATGTTTGTTGAGTATATTATACAATAGGGTACTCTGTATACTGCTTGGCTCTTTGTATGGTATTGTAGGGTTCTGTGTACACTCATTGAGCATGTAATATGGAATACTACTTAGATATATTATATGGATATATTCTCTGGTTGGGAATGTTGTATGGAAGCTCCTGTAAATGATGTTTGGGCATGTTATATGGAGGTTTCAAAATATACTAGTTGGGCATGTCATATGTAGTTTATTTACAGATCATCCTTGCGAAAGAATTAGGTAGGTTGGCCACAAATGAGGAGGGGTTTATTTTGTTGTGTTGACACCCAAACCAGAAGCCCTAGCCCTTCCTAGATAGATCACTAATTTTCTTAACAATAACAGGGCCTGGTTTTGGCCTGAGATTAAATATTAATTCTGGTAGTCACTCTTCCTATGAAAATGATTGAGGGGAATAGAATAGGGCCTCATCAACAGAGCTGAATCTAAAACTTTCAAATACATATCATTGTAAAGCTAGGAACCTTTTTGAGACCCAGCTTCCATCTCTGCTGCTGTTATTCATGGTACATCCTTGGAGCCACTGCTTTCTTCACTTTTTTCTCTGACACTGAAATTATATTCATTTTTTTGTCTTCTTCTCAAAATGCCTGGTCACCAATGGTCCTCCATTTAATTTTCAGCATGATTATGTTTTTTTTTCCATTTCTTGGAGATACACTATGGCACACTGGTTAATAATGTGGGTTTAAGCTCAAAGTTTAAACTATGGCATGCTGGTTAAGAATGCGGGTTTAAACTCAAAGTTGAGCTCTGCCCTTTGCTTCTGAGTGACCTCAGGAAAGTTACTTGATGTTCATATACCTCAGTTTTCTCATTTGTACATGATTAAAAAATTATCAAAATAGGGATAATAGCAATATCTATCTCATAAGGATACTATGCATACTTATCTCAGCGATTTGATACTCATTTAATACTTAAAATATTCCCTGGCACATAGTGGATATTAGATAAATGTTAGGGACTGTTATTCTGTTTAAATTTATGTGATTTAAATGGGATTTTGAAAAGAAAGCTTGGTGACCATAACTCTAGCTTGAACCACAAGACAGTAGGGTAAACATGAAGTTCAAAAATGTTTTTTAATAAATATCAGAAAAAAGGATGATTTGAACTTGAACATAAGACACAAGTACTTATTGGTGCCTGTCTGTGAGTCTTTATTTCTCACCAAACGCAACTGAATATTGGGTTGCTTCAAGCATTACCCATCTCTCTGTGCCATGTCTGATGTAATGAAATTCCAAACGATAATTTAATAAACTTCTCATTCTTATGAGATCAAAAGTTCACTGACTTTCTAGTTCTGATAAGAATTCTTAAAGTTGAGTTCTGGTCAAAGAGCTCTAAATTTGCTTCTTTCCTATTTATCCTAAATTGGTTAAAAGTTTGCACTTAATAACAAATTCTAAATGCCCTTTATAACTCAACTTGTGGCGTACAGTAAGATTTTGGTATTGCAAGCCCTGTAGCCTTGCAACATAACATTGGCATAAATGTTTCTTTTCTGAAATATTCATAAAGGTATCAACTTCTATTTTTCCTTTTAGACCCACAGAAGAATAAACTTTAGCATATGTTCTCACTGATTTTTTTTAGAAATACATATTTAAATATTTTTCTCATTCCACAACACTCAAAATGTTGACATTCTAGAAGAATGTCAGTTTTCAAGTAACATTGCATTTACGTTATTTTAAAGAAATGGGATGATTTTTCTAATCAGATTGGTATTTTAATCCAATATAACTGTAGTAACCATTGTCATTCTTCAAATAACATGATTACTAACTAGAGAACAGTTTTCCCTAAAGAGTAAGAAAACGACACAGAGAAAATGTCATACTCTTTCTCAATAGAAGCTGATATTTCAGACAAAAGTTGGTCTACATGCTATTTATACCATTTAGTTTAAACCCAAGATTCTGACACTATGATGAAAATTATCATAACATCCAGAAACCCCAAATCATCTACATTTGAATAAAATCAAAGAGAAGTAAGGAATTAAAGAAATGAGCAAAACACAGTTATAGCTTTGGCCCAGGTTTTTAAAGAACAGGTTCATAGCACCGGTCCCTTCCTCTCTAAACAGCAGCCGCAGCAGCAACAGCGGCAGCAGCCGCAGCCGCGGCAATGCAGCCATTCAACTAAGCATGAAATGAGCATGATTTCCAGGTGGCCTTCATCAATGGAAAAGCATTCAGTGACGATTTAAATTTGCCAGGAAGTGAAACATTTTTCAAGTAAGAAGCCTATACAATTGAAATTCTGCCAAGGAACTAAGAAGGGAGATTTGGAGCTGATACCTACCTACAACCACCATCATCAAGCATGCCAATATTTTTTAAATGAGCAAACAATGATAATGAAACTAATTTTACCACACCATCCTGGGAGAGGAAGATTTTCTATAAACTTTTGCTATTAACAGCTAGGATATTCTGAAACTGTTTACCATTAAGAGATAAGCACAATGAGAAAAGGTAGGTTTTAATATACAGCACAGAATGTGGAAATAAAACCACTGATATAACAGAATCCCAGTATAATAGCATTTGCAACAGTCATCTTTATAGTTAAGGTTACAACTCAATTTCATATCCCTGTTTCACATGCTCATAAAAACTTGGTAGGAAGTTCTTCAACATTAAAACTTTTCGTACTTGGTCTCCAAGTAAATATGAATGATAAATATGAATGTTTTTCAATTTTAATAAAGCATTTTTTTCTTTCCCTTTCTTCGCAGACAGTTTCCCAACATGGCACTCAGACAAATAGAGTGAACAATGAGGAATTTCAAATGCATGAGTTTCCTAACTAAATTTCAGACATTTATTATAGATCTTTTTCATTTAAACAGCACCTGAAATTTGGGAAATTAAAAAGAAAATTCTTTCTGACAGAACACGGTTCTCCAAAATGAACAGCTAGGTTCCAAAAAACCACTATGATCAAATAAAACTTACTTATGTCTTAATTACAGAGGCTGAATGTGATTATTGGAAGTTTAACAGGTGAATATCATAGTCTGTGGACTACTAAAATAGTATAAAGCCAAATTTTTGCTTATAGACCTGCTCTAGAAATTTTCCTTTTTGCCCAGATGTTATCTGGAGGCATTGTTGAGTCTTATCAATAAATTGGACCCCTAATATTTGACAATACTACTTTATTTCTATCCTCTTCTATCAGATAACCATCTTCAAAATTTATCTAATATCCCAGGAAATATTTAGCTCTGTTCCCATCAGTTATATAAGACTGTCTTCTAAAAATTGTTAACACTCATTAAGACCGTCCTCTAACTTTAATGATTGCTTAACCTATTCAGTGCTACTAACCATGAATCAGAACCCACCACCTAGGGGGGGGTTTGCTAAAAGAGATAGTAACTTGGGAGGTAGTTGGAGAGGGTGACACTTACTTTTAGTGAGTAGGAGTCAAGGATGTGAATTATCTTGCAACATCCTGCAGCTGCACAAAATGAATTGTACTGTCCAAAATGTCAGTAGCACCTTCTTGAGAAATAATGGTTTCCGTATTCTCTTACATCAAGATTTGGTTGTCTAGAATGTCATTCATGTTATATCTGCCCAGTCCTAGGTATCTTAGCAATCTAGAGCTGTGAAATATTTGGAAGACAATGCTTCCAAATTGAGTATGGGAAACTAGAAATGGTTATTTGAGATTTAGATACTCTGTTTCTAAAGGACTTTGAGCATTCGCAGGTAAGATGAGGTCAGGAATTTAAGTACCCTCACTCCAGTTCATCAATATCACCAAGGTTATGGGAAAGAGTAGGAAAGGGGTACAGGCACTGCAGCAGTCTGGAAAAAAGAAAACAATACTCTTCACACATAAGAAATATAGGGATGGCAAAGAGAATATTTTTTGAGTATGGATTCTGTTGTCTGGCACTCCCAGGTCCAAGTCCCCTGTTCTGTTGCTTAATATAAATGACATTAGGTGACTCCTTCTAGAAGATCAATCTTGTAATAGATACAGTACAAGTGAAAATATGAAAAGAGAGAACCAAAGACCAGTTTGGAACTCCTTATTCTGAGAAGAGTAGCACTATTAGGAGGTAATAATAGGTAGCACTTATTAAGTGCTTACTTTATGAAATGCGTTAATACAGTTATTATTTCATTTAATCATTACAAGTCCAGTAGGTTTTGTGGGCCACTTAAAACTTTTTTGATATTTATTTATTTTTGAGGGGTGGGGAGGGGAAGATAAAGAGGGAGACACAGAATCTGAAACAGGCTCCAGGCTCTGAGCTGTCAGTACAGAGCCTAACAAGGGACTCGAACCCACAAACTGTGAGATCATGACCTGAGCCAAAGTCGGATGCTTAATCCACTGACCCACCAAGCCCCCCCTTGTAGGCCATTTTAGATACAAGGATCATGAAGATGAGAGAATTGGAATAACAAACAAGGTATGTGGCAGTGCTGTTTGAACTGAAGTCCTCTTTAGTTGATAAGCTCTCAGCCCTATTCTTTTTTTGTTTGTTTCTATTTAAATTCTAGTTAGTTAACATATAGGGTAATATTGTTTTCAGGAATAGAATTTAGTGATTCATCACTTATATATAACAGCCAGTGCTCATCATAACAAGTGCCCTCCATAATGCCCATTAACTATTTACCCCATCCCTCACCTACTTCCCCTCCAGCAACCCTCAGTTTAGCTTTAGTTAAGAGTCTCTTATGGTTTGTTTCCCTCTCTCTCTGTTTTTCATTTCCCTTCCCCTATGTTCATCTGTTTTGTTTCTTAAATTCTACATATGAGTGAAATCATATGGTATTGTCTTTCTCTGAACTGACTTACTTCACTGAGCATAATACACTCTAGCTCCATCCACGTCATTGCAAATTCAGTCCTATTCTTCTAACCTTCCTTCTTGGAGATTATGATATAATGTCACTGAAAGATACAGTATTATGTTGGTGAGGAGACAGAGCAGCCCTCAGTTAGAGAGAGAGCCCTCTTTGGGCCTCTGTTTTGCTGGAGAGAATAAGCAGCACTTGAAAACAACAGTACTGCCTAGATTCTCTTGATAACTATGCCAGGTAGGAAGCCAGCAGGAAGGTAACATCTTGTCTTTGGTATAGCACAAAGAAGGAGCTTGGACAAAGTTTTTTTGGAAGCCATGGAAATTAGATGCTTAGCTCTCCTGTATGGGACAATAATAGACTGAAGTTCCCAGTGGCTGCCTCTCCGAATTCCACACTGCATTCACAGTCATGAACTGTTCCTAGCAAATGATGATGGACTGCAGGGATACCAATGCAGGTCCATTTTTGTGAGACACGGGATTCCTTTTCTGGCCGACAACTTTGGCTTGAAGACTCTTGATTTGCCTGGCCCAATCTTACTTAGAACTTTGCTGCGGTTTGAGACTCTTCCTAGCCAAGCCTTCTTCCTTCCAACTCTCAATCAGTGGGGTGAGACCTGCATTGAAATTGTGGTTTGAAGGTTTTCTCCATATTCTCCAGCATTATTCTGTTTTTCCTTCATGTATATTTCCCCTAATGAATATCTCACATGTCTAGTCTGATCCTGAGGTCTGCTTACCAGAGGATATAACTAACAGTCACAGGTTATCCATGACTTCTAGTTAGATGGCTTCTCCAATCTCAGAGAAGAAACAGTGAGGTCGTGATTTCCTTTAGGGATGATCAATGAATATGCCTCCCCCAAAACTTATGTCTCTTGGACATCTGGGGTGCAATACAATAGGACAACTATGAAAAGGAAATAAAATTGAGATCAATAAGGCAAGGATTACAGGGAAAGTCAAAGGATAATCAAAGAATTAAAATTAATGTTTTGATCAGCAAAGAGTATAATTGATGTCATAAAAGAGATTGATTGATGGAAGATCTATTGAAGAGATCTCCCCAGGAAATAGAGATGAAAACTATGAAAGAGCAAATCATAGTAAGGGCTAACATGTTAAGTAATATGTGATCCTGAAGAAAAAATGAGAACTAATAAATAACAAAGATAAAATAGAGCAAAACATTCCTCAGATGAGGAAAGAACTAGTTGTACAGATGAAAGGGTTTCCCAAACTTCAAGTTAAATTGATGAAAGAGCACTGCCGCTCATCTAATTTTTAGTCTAGTCCTTATCTTTCAAGCAACAAGATTTTTTCACATTTCTGGAGGCTTTACTCCATTCAATCACCTTTACATCCTTAAAGTGGGGGTTCAGACAGGTTTTGTCAAAATTTGTGTGAGTTATAAGGAAAGCATCCTCAGGACTCTGTAGATTCATTCTTTGTCCATATTAAGAAAGGCAAACTGATGTTAGCTACCCAAATGCTGTGTCCTTTCCAGTAAATACCTTAGTTGTCTTCCTTTCCAGCCAGCTAAAATAGACTGTTTAACCAAGTAGACCAATTGACAACTGAAGATAAGTGTTACAGGCAGACACTTGAGGTACAGGCATAGTTATTACTGAAGTTCTTCAAAGGACATATATTTGCTCCCTACTGACTGCCTCCTATTGAAGGCAACCAGCTTTGCCCACAGTTAGGATTGGAATATGCCTGGGAGCTGCATCAGTTTAAAATTTTGGTTGTGAAGAGTAGGTGGGGACATAGAGGAAGGAGCAATATAAGGAATAGAAATGGACTTTTGTCCTGAGTGCTCTCCTTTGGTTTTGTTATTTATTTGTTTGGTTGTGATTCCTTCCTTCCTTCCTTCCTTCCTTCCTTCCTTCCTTCCTTCCTTCCTTCCTTCCTTCCTTCCTTCCTTCCTCCCTTCCTCCCTTCCTCCCTTCCTCCCTTCCTCCCTCTCTCCCTCCCTCCTTTTTCTTCCTTCCTTCCTTCCTTCCTTCCTTCCTTCCTTCCTTCCTTCCTTCCTTCCTTCCTTCCTTCCTTTCTCTCTCTCTCTCTCTCTCTCTCTCTCTCTCTCTCTCTCTCTCTCTTTCACTATTTAGGCAACCTGAAGTTGTCTGCACCAGTTCTCTTCCTAGCATAACTGCTAATTTAAAAAGCCCACTATGACAAAGATTCTACTTTAAATAGCATACCTTACCTTTGAAGGTTTAATGGAGGCCTGCTTTATTCAGCCATCCATTGTATGGGATTTAACAAGATTGAAAGGAATTACTTTGTGAGTTTAACAGACAGGAATCTTGGTTTCAAGCTAATAAACAGAAGCTGACTGATTAAGCAGAAAAGTAGTTGAGATGTTTGAGAAGTTGACATAACAGCAGAAAGGACTAGAGAACCAAGCTTAAGATGAGGCTTACAGTTTTCAGTTATCACCTCCCAAAAGGACTATAAGAGAAACCTGTTGATCACAAAAGCTAAACTCATTATACCTACAGCAGTAGGGAGAAGACAGCCTGGAAATATTCTTAATAGTATTTCAGAAGGGGGAAGTCAGGGGTAAATTCCTGGGGCTTTTAGTGTCTGGGCTGAATGATTTTAATGCAGGTGTTTTAGTGAGTGGAATTGCTTTGGATTGGGCATGGCTTATGAAACAGTAGCTTTGGGTTGGTAGGCACAGTGAGGCAAAAAGAGTCTTGAAGACATTCTTTTTTAAATTTTTTTTAATGTTTTATTTATTTTTGAGACAGGGAGAGACAGAGCATGAACAGGGGAGGGTCAGAGAGAGAGGGAGACACAGAATCTGAAGCAGGCTCCAGGCTCTGAGCTGTCAGCACAGAGCCCAACGCGGGGCTCTAACTCACGGACCGAGAGATCATGACCTGAGCTGAAGTTGGCCGCTTAACCGACTGAGCCACCCAGGCGCCCCTCTTGAAGACATTCTTAACTAGTGATCTGTTAGTCTGACTGAGGACACTGTTTTAGTTGGTTTCATCTTATTTTTCAACAAATATTTCTTGGAGCAAGTAGCTAGGCTATTTTTACTAGTTCTCAGTACTGATTAAAAAAGAGACAGAGAGGAATGCTTGTCCTATATTGCTTATCACAGGGGTAGGGAAGCCTTTGTGACCCCAAAACTGTTTAGGGACAGAAGTTTATGTTGGTTTCCATTTTCATAGTATTGATGCCCCCAAAGTTGTGCTTCCAAATTGTCCTGATAAAAATACATGACTCTTCTACTGTTTTACCAAACATTAGAATAAATCATGTAACTGCCTTATTGAAATTGTTTATGTACTGGGAACTCTGGAATGCAGGGAATCATTGCTACTACCAAAAGCTGAATATATCTGCCTTTGGCAAACATAAAAAAAATCTACTTAGAGTTGCTATAAATTATGGTCTTGCACAGGTATATCTATCTGATAGAAGTGGAAGTTAGCTCTCAAGTTTGTATCTGAGAGAGGCAATTCCATAAGGCAAAGATTTTAAGTTTTCTGGATCTTACTGTAAATATTTGAACATAAAAGACTATACATTTGATATATAGATCTAGCATGTTGAAAATACCTAATATCTAGAAAGCATGACCAAAAATTCTATTAAGATCCATCCCCTGTAGGTCTGATAACAACATACACCATTCATCCATCCTTTAAAAAATTAATAATAGCATCAACTACAAAAGCACAAATTGATTATTTCTAGTATAATTCATCTATTTCTTATAAAAAAGAAAAAGTAATATTTTTCTTCATGAAAGTAGAAAACTCCAATCTTATAAGCTGTTATAGCCAACTTTGAGTCTGAATTCCTGGATGATAGCCATTTATTCTTCTGCCGTACCCTTTCATCTTAACTTTCTATCTCACTTTGTCATGTGTTAATGAAATAGATGAGAAATGAGAATAAAACATGATTATTAGCTAAAATGTATAAACATGTACATGATACAGAAAGGAAGAAAATACTGATATTTCTTTCTGCAAAACCGTAGTTGTTGACAGCATGGTGTGCCTGTTCCCTACCTTTCCACTTTCCTTCTTTCCTAAGGTTCCCAGGGTTCTTTCCCTAAGGAGGTATATTAGTAAGGATAAGGTTAGGCTTCTGTAACAAAAAGACCCAACAATAAGTCAGTGACTTAAAGATATTGAAACTCTCTCTTTTATGAACAGTACAGAGTATTCATTCATGGTGGGCATCTGGCAACACATGGCTTCCAAGATGTTCCAGCCACTGCCATTTCTGGCTGGCAGCAAGGAAAATGGGGATATTCATGGGACAGGATTTCCATTTAAGCAAATAATACAAGAGTGAATACATCACTCTTCCTCACATTGGTAAGAATGGCCTCTGGGAAATAATGTCTCTTGCCGTACAACCATGCATCCAGAATAAAGGAGAAAATGGCTTTGGGGACCTAACTAACTGTATCCACCACATGAAGTGATTCAGAACTCCTTCTCCCTATCCCTGAGCCTGAGAGGCAGAAACCAGATAAGTGATTTTCTATCAAGATGCAAAATTTCCTCTGAGAGACTATTCCATTTCCTAGACCAGTGTGTAGGGAGTTAAGATGCATACATGTTTGGCTCTCACTATACGATGTGTCTGCCAAGCTATATTTATCAGCCATAAAGATGATATTTGCTGCTCCATCTGCAAATAGTGTCTCTGTTCCTCCACTCACTCAATCAGTGGGCTCGACTCTAAATTATACCAATCTAATCAAAGCCACCATCACCTCTTGTCTAGACTATCAGAAAGACCTCTTCTTGCCACCATCTGCCCATCCTCTACTTGTCTCTTTGAATCCATTGTTCATACACAACCAGAGAGATCCTCTTAAAGATCCATTTAGGTATACATTGCAATGTTTAAAATCTTCCAATGACATCAGAATACAATTTAAGGGTGCAACATTTTCACTGAATCTCCTGATGTCATATCCTACTATACACTTACTTGTTCTCTCTCTCTCAGCTGCCCTGTCCTCCTTGCTCTTTCTGGGATACAGTACACCTAATTTTCCCCATAGCTCTTTCCATTTTCTATTCCTTCTGCCTGGAGTTCTTTCTCACAGATAGCCTAGTGGCTATTTCCCCTGCTTCCTTCAAATCTTTCCTTGAATATGACCTTAACAGTGGGTTTTACTCTGGCTGAATTGTATAAGCCAACACCTTCCACATATATAAATGTTTTTTCCTAACTTTTGAAATGGTCCTTCAAAAAATTTGCCATGTTAAAATTGAAATTTTATAAATGTTCCAAAAAAAAAGTTAAGCAGAAGACAAGATAATTTTCATAGAGAAAATCTATACTGGTTTGCTTTCTTCTATTTGATTTTTTTTGAAATACCTGGGATTTTATTTTTCTACTATTCTTGATAAAAGTCATGGTCATTTTTTGGCTATTCTGAAAATAAAATGAGATATAGATATAGACAGATACAGAAATATAGATCCTCCAGACTCATCTATTTCAGTAGTTACTTTAAAATAAATAGGGCTTGTGTTTATGTTTGCATCTACTACGCATATACCTCCTCCTAGGAGAACAATTTTAATTTTAAAAAGAATGTGTCTTACCAGAGGGTTAGATGACATCTTTCTGCCAAAGTTACTGGTATAATTAAAATGTGTATAAGGCAGATAGATGGCAATTGACTCCCTGTGGTTTCCTCTAATACAGATTCCCTAAATCACAGGCCTTGGTTATGACAACAGCAGTGTGATGCCTTCTCCCTAACTACCTTCTTCACAATTGCATGCACCATGCAGGGGATGGATTTTCTCCTACTGGCTGCAGGAAAGCAAGATCCAGTTTAAGGCCTGAAAGCCGTTTTGTACATTTTCTTTAACTGAGGATATACAATAAGATGAACATTTCAAATTCATGGAAGAGGGCAATGGTTCTCCATTTCCTATGAAGTAAGTTTTAGAAAGTAAAGCAATGCAGTTTCCAAATAAGCTAGCAAAGGCAAGTTGCTTTGGATATAACAATTTAATGGAATGTTACCCCAACTCAGCTATGTTATGAGAGCTGTCAATTCTTAGCAGAAGACAGAATTGGATGGTAGTAATTGAACATGAGAGCTATAAGGCCAGAATCATAAAGGCAGAACACCGAAGCTTAGGTTTTTAGAGAGGAAAAAAACTTTTGGTAAGTGACAAAGAAAAAATTGTGTCAGTTTTTACTAGAGTTGCACAAATATATGACCTAACACTGAGACTATCCCCTCTCAGCTATATCTGAACAATAGATGTGATGTTCAGAGCAGCATTATTCATGATAACCAAAATACTGAAAACACCTTAAATATGGGTCCAGAGACAAGAGGGAAATAGTGGTGTATTCATGCAGTAGAATTATATATAGCAATTAAAACTCATGAATTAGACATACATATAACAATGGGAATGAGGGGCGCCTGGGTTGCTCAGTCGTTTAAGAGTCTGACTTCAGCTCAGGTCATGATTTCACGGCTCATGGGTTCCAGCCCCACATCGGGCTCTGTGCTGTCAGTGCGGAGTCTGCTTTGGATTCTCCGTCCCCCTCTCTATCTGCCCCTCCCCGCCTGCACTTCTCTCTGTCTCTCTCAAAATAAATAAATAAAAAACCAAAACAATGGGAATGAATCTCATAAACATAATGATAAGGAAAATAAATCAGACATAAAAGAATCCTTACTGTATGGTTATATTTACGGAAATTTTCAAAACAGGCAAATTTTTAATGCTAAAAGTTTGGATAGGGGTTATCTTTAGGGTGGATATAATGAGATATGATTGGAAGAGGTTATGGATAAGGCTTCTGTATTGATGCCAGTTTCTATTTCTTGACTTAGGTGATGTTTACAAGGGTATTTACTTTAGTATAATTCAATGAACTGTATATATTTTTGTTTTGTTCACTATTCTTTATGCGTGTTATATTTCAATAAGAAAAAATGTTCTTTAAGTTTTTAATAATTTTTTTAATGTTTATTTATTTTTGAGAGAGAGAGAGACAGCACAAGCGGGGAAGGGGCAGAGAGAGAGAGGGAGACACAGAATCCAAAGCAGGCTCTAGGCTCTGAGCTGTCAACACAGAGCCCTTCACGGGGCTTGAACCCACAAACTGCAAGATCATGACCCAAGCTGAAGTCAGTCCCTTAACCAACTGAACCTCAGGAAAAGTTTTCTAAAATGGAACACATAATCTATTTGAAAGGACAAGTTAGTAAAGTTCTGGCTAATAGAAATTGTTATGGTAGCCATGTTGAACCTCAATTGTTGCTAAACACAAGCTACAGCAAAAATAAATAAATAAATAGTAGTCTCCTCAAGCTACATTAATATAAAATCACAGGGTGGGGGGAAATCTGTTTGTGACTGTAGTCACTTTTGCCTCCTAGGAGATGGAGATTGCTCTCTTGGAAAGGTTATCTCATAGTTGAGAAAAAGTGAACTGTTTTGGATACAGAAAATGCAGTCAGCACTGGACATAGTGTAGAAGGAGAAAGCAAGAGTGAGCTGAATTGCTCTGCCTAGAAAACTATCAGGAATGGAACTGGGGGAGTTTAAAAGCTGGCAGAGGGGAGATGGAAGCAGACTCGCACCAGAGTTCCTGTGCCTTCAGCATAGTTGAATGTACACAGCTCCGACTATGTTTCCATCTAGTTTCATATGAAGCCAAGAAAAGGAAACAACAGCAAGAGGTATGGGATGGTCAATACTAAAACAATGAAGAGGCAAAAACAGGAAATAATAGAGTGTGAAAAGTAACATAGAGCAACATAAGCCTCATCTAAATAACAGCAGCAACAAACAAAGCCTAGCAATACTGAGAGAGAAGTAAGTGGCCCTTCTTATATGAGACAGGGTTTGGGCCATTCTGTATAAATTTACAAGTCAGAGTGATTCCAGCAAGCTGGAAGATTTAGAGACATCTGGGATACATAAACACTTGAATAGTACCTGTAACATAACACTTTTTACATTTCATCCTCATCAAAATCCTGTAAAATAGTTATTGACCTTATTTTATACGTAAAGGTATTGTGACCTGGCCAGCTAAGTCATCCTTGTCACTCATGCTAAGAAAGTCAGTCTTGTCCATGCTGCCAGTATATGATGGAACCAGACATCAAAATAACTCGATATTCTTTCCACTTCCTTCATTACCTCAAGATGATCAATAATTTACAAAACTAACTTCATGTAAAACTAAATTTTGTTATTTTTAACCTATGAATACTGTATTTTTTCATTGGATCCAGGTATGGCACTAATTCTATTTCATTAGCTTTTTTGAGAATATTTTAAGTCTGATGTTCATAAATCCCAGAATATAATAAAAAAGAAAAGAAAATTTATTTATTATTCTCATAATTCAGAGATATTTTATATATGTGAATAGACTATCAGTCTAGGTATCAGCTTCTATAGCACAGTTCTAAGAAAGCAAGGAAGAAACCCTACTCCTTCACAGAGTGAAAATTTATTGCTCAAGTTGTTACTGAGAACATCAATCTTTTATTTTAAGTGTTAAATTGTTTAAGCATACCAATCCCCTTGGAAGTGGTAACAAATCAGTGATCAGTCACCTTAGTAACACGGGACTCAAGCCTTCTTTAGGAACAATAGAACAAGGCCCAAGCTTTGGAGTGAAACAGAGTTGGGTCAGAAGGCTGTTTGAAGGCCAGCTTTGCCAAATACTATGTACCTTAAGTCGCAGTGCTTCTGTTTCCTTAGTTATAAAAGGAGAATAGTACCTAATTAATGGAATTTTTGTGAAGATTCAAGTTTATAATGTAGAAAAACACCTTAACACAATACCTGGTATATGAGAAGTAAATAAATAATACCTAAATTGAACAAAATCATCATGGTGTTAGGCTGTCTAGGCTGGTAAACTATAGCTTGCAGAGGAAATCTGGCCTACCACTTGCTTTTGTAGATAAACTTTTATTAGAATACAACTAAGTCCATTGTTTATGCATTATCAATAACTACTTTCAAACTATAACAGCAGAGTTGAGTAGCTGTGATAAAGACAACATGGTCCACAAAGCTGAATATATTTACTGTCTGGCTTACAGAAAAAAAGTTTATCTCTAGGGTATAAGGAAAGAACTTTCGTAGCTGGACCCTGAAAATATCAGCCTTTGATGTTAGAATTTTTCCTGTAGAAGGGACATTGCTATATAAAAGATCAATTTATAAGAGGCGCCTGCGTGGCTCAATGGGTTAAAGCATCCAACTCTTGATTTCGGCTCATGTCATGATCTCACAGTCTGTGAGATCGAACCCCATATCAGTCTCTGTGCTGACAGTGCAGAGCCTGCTTGGGATTCTTTCTGCTTCTCTCTCTCTACCCCCTCCTCCATGTGTGTCATTGTGTGTGTGTGTGTGTGTGTGTGTGTGTGTGTGTGTGTGCGCGCGTGCATGTGTGCGCACACGTGTGCATGTTCTCTCTCTCTCAAAAATTAATAAACTTAAGGGGCGCCTGGGTGGCGCAGTCGGTTAAGCGTCCGACTTCAGCCAGGTCACGATCTCACGGTCCGTGAGTTCGAGCCCCGCATCGGGCTCTGGGCTGATGGCTCAGAGCCTGGAGCCTGTTTCCGATTCTGTGTCTCCCTCTCTCTCTGTCCCTCCCCCGTTCATGCTCTGTCTCTCTCTGTCCCAAAAATAAATAAACGTTGAAAAAAAAAATTAATAAACTTAAAAGAAGATCACTTTATATTGCTCTAATTTGAAATAATTATTAAGGAAATAATAATAATTATTCTCTCTGGCCAGAGTTCTTGCAAATGTTGGCACTAGCATAAGAAGTTTAAACATTAGTTTGAATAATCAAGCAAAGTCATTATTATTACTGAAAAAAACCCCAAATGTACTAAACATGTAAAATAATAATATAGGGCTTTCTATAAGTATCATGTGCTTTGTGACTAGAGTGTCTGATCATTATTAGCCAAAGATGCATTATGAAGATAGTTATCTTTTGTTCACATAAAAACATTAAAAATAAATAGTATAGGGGTGGCTGGGTGACTCAGTCTTTTGAGCCTCTGACTATTTCAGTTCAGGTCATGATCTCATGGTGATGAGATCGAGCCCCATGTTGGGTTCTGCGCTGAGTGTGGAGCTTGCTTGGATCTCTCTCTCTCTCTCTCTCTCTCTCTGACCCTCCTCTGCTCACATGCATACACTGTCTCTCTTAAAATAAATAAACATTAAAAGAATTTAAAATATATATAAAATTTTCTAAGAACCAACTTTTATCATTACTGTTTAATAGCAATAATAGTATTAAAAACAAAAATTAAGTGCTTACTATTTGTCGGTCTCAGAGTTGGATAGGAATCTCTAGTTAATAGACTATTACTCTGGGAGATGGAATATTATCTAATGTTTTCTTCATGAATTTTTATCTTTTCTGAGTTTTTCATCTTTGTTTCATGATTGAAAATAAACCAAAGCAGTTTGTACAACTGGAAAGGAAGACAAATATAACTACTAAACTCATGTAACTTATCCCTGCTTCAACCTTGGTCAATGAGAAGTTTGGGGGGCAATGCTTCAAAGATAGTCAAAGATAAAAATAAGGGAGAAGGGAGGCCAACAATGGAGTTACCATTAATGAAAGAGAAAGAGATAGGAATAAAAATAAATAGGCTAAAGAAGCAGAAAATAAGCTAAATAATCATCATCACTAGGGTAAGAAGGCCTCATGCAATAGAAAAAGGAAATGAAAACAGAATTCATACAAATCACAGTGAGTTTGAAGAAGAGAGCCATGAAAATATATTTGGCTTCATCCATAGGTACAGTGAGAAGGTAAATAAAGGTAGAAGAAAAGATTGTCAGAAATCATTTTAGTAAGAACATGATTGATGGATACAACCAATTTGGAGTTGAAAAGGAAATGTATTATTTTCCACGTTTGTATTCCAAAGAGAACTGTCATGGCTGGAAGAATGGAATGCAAGATATATAAAACGTAATTGAGAGTAACTCATATTCCACATGTGAGAGAGGGATGAAAGGAAAGGTGGACAAACTACATAAAGCATCATCAAAAGTTCTACCATTCTAGAGATCTCATGTGTTTCTTGGGAGCTGACAAGGAGGAGGTTTCCATTACCAGTAGCTAAAGAAAAACATCATCAAATTCACACTGATAAACCAAGGAAAGTGAAGGCAAAACTAATGTGGGAGTCTGTCATAGCTTTAACCCGAGAATCCCACTAAACCCTTCAGTCTTGGGCAAAACCTTGGTATTCAGGCCCTACAAGAGAAACTGACATAATAGCCATATTTCTTCTCAGCAAAGAGATCCTCTCCACAAGTCATCTGCCCTTTAACGGAGAGTGCTTAATCCACAAAAAAACCTTACCTTAATGCCTGACCATACAGATCAAAAAAGCCTCTCTTCTGCACAAAAGCAAGAGGGATAAAGATCCCACGGGCATTTCCTTCTGCCCACAGTATTCTGGATGAGAAAGAAGGGAGATTGACAGGGAAAGCCAGTGATTAAGATGGAAAAGATCTTCAGCAAGGGCTTTTTCAGCACCACTGAAAAATTTCAGCCTCTTCTTGCCAGCCTTGGAGAGAAACACACACACACACACACACACACACACACACACACACACACACACACACCAATGTATTTATTATGATTATTTCCACTTGACAGAAAAAGGGGTTGTTGGAGAGATTAAATACCTTATCTCCCTCTCACGAGTATTATAATAAGAATCAATTTGAATTTGGTCTGCCTGGCTTCAAAAGCACGTGTCCTTAATTGCTCTGC
Source organism: Neofelis nebulosa (assembly GCF_028018385.1). NCBI lineage: Eukaryota > Metazoa > Chordata > Mammalia > Carnivora > Felidae > Neofelis > Neofelis nebulosa. The sequence goes on along the minus strand of NC_080790.1, from coordinate 46,203,599 downwards.
AATGCTGTCAAAAGAAACAACAAAAAAGATACTTTTGCTTTGAAAACAGGCATTCTTGGACAATTGACAGCATTTAAAAAGAAGAAACTGGGGCGCCTGGGTGGCGCAGTCGGTTAAGCGTCCGACTTCAGCCAGGTCACGATCTCGCGGTCCGTGAGTTCGAGCCCCGCGTCAGGCTCTGGGCTGATGGCTCGGAGCCTGGAGCCTGTTTCCGATTCTGTGTCTCCCTCTCTCTCTGCCCCTCCCCCGTTCATGCTCTGTCTCTCTCTGTCCCAAAAATAAATAAAAAATGTTAAAAAAAAAATTAAAAAAAAAAAAAAAAGAAGAAACTGAAACTTTTCCACATGCTCCCCCTTCCCCTGTGTGCTGTTTCACCTGCATCGAGCTTGCTCGGAGCTCCTGGCTCTTGCTAAGCTAGCGCTGCCATTGTCCTCTCTCCCTAGCCACCATCACCATCATCTACAGGGACTTAATCAGCCATGATGAGATGTTCTCTGATATCTATAAGATCTGGGAGGTCACCCATTAGCTGTGCCTGGAGGTAGAAGGGAAGATGATCAGTAGGACAAAGGGTAATGTTGATGACTCATTGGTGGAAATGCCTGTGCTCAAGGCCTGGAGGGCCAAGGTACTAAAAACTGAGTAATCACTGGTGTTGATATTTGTCATGAAAAATCACTTGCAGGAAACCAGTTTCACAAAAGAAGCCTAAGAGAAGTACATCAAAGATTACATGAATCGATCAAAGACAAACTTGAAAAACAGAGGCTAGAAAGAGTAGTAACTTTTATGACCGGACTGTAGAACAAACAAGCAAATCCTTGCTAATTTCAAAAACTATCATTTCTTTATTGGTGCAAACATGAATCCAGATGGCCTGGTTGCCCTGCTGATACGATTTCCTTTAAGGATGGTTTAGAAATGGAAAAATATTAACAAATTTAGCTATTACTTTGGACGAATCACCTGTTGTCATAACTGGCTGATGCTCTTCACAAGACAGCAGGACTTGGACAAAATGGGACCGATATCTTGAGCTCTTCATCTATTTTCACCTTGATTTATTTGGAGAGAAGGCATTATTTTTAAGGAAAAAAAAAACATGTAGGTTATCTAAAAATAGAATGCATTTAAACTAAAAAACCACACACACACACACACACACACACACACACACACAACAAGGAAAGATCTTTTCCCTGAGGAGCCTTAGGCTTCTTTAGAAAGTATTACTGTTAATGGTACTCAGTAATTTATTTTCTAAAAGCTAAAATGAGGAGAATTTTAAACTTTTGTTTTGTGAGAAATAGAACTCATCGGAGAATATGAAAGCTATTACAGTTTTTAAAAAATTAGAAACATTTAGGAAAATAATGAATTCTAATTCAATAGGATATATCAGGCATGTACTAACAGGGTTCATTCCATTTCCTTCACTCAGGAATGATTGAATATCTCACCAATGTTATGTAAAGATATGTTTATGTTTTCAATGAAACACTTTTTAACCTACAATCTTCAGTGCTGTATTTACCAGAGTAGGTAGTTGAAAACAAGACATTGGTTTTTGCCTAGAGGAATAAAACGTATTTGAGGAAAACCTGAAGATAAGTTTTAAATTAACAGCACATGCAAAATAAAACAATTATAACACAGACTCAAATATACTAATTGAAAAAATTCCCTTCAAAATAAGCATAGCATAATTAGCAGTATTGTGTGAAATACCACAAAAACTGTATGTTCTGGTTACCAATTCAATGATCTGCAACAAAATGAATGGAAAAGAAAACTAATTCATGTTTTGGTTCAAGTATAACAAATCCTAGAACTCAAGAAAGATGATAAGGAAAATTAGTGATTTAAGTCCTAAGGAGCAAACCAATTTTATTTCTCATGTTAAAGCTTAATTGCTTACTTTACCATGTCCCTATGATACACTCATCTAACCTCCAGATCTTTAGCTAATCACACTGTATTTTTTACATCCTTCACTTGAATATATTTCCATAAATGGTTAAATTATTTCCCTGAGAAAGCTTGACTTCCTAATGCTTATTAAAGCTCATTCTAACTTTTTCATTACCAGAACTTTGAGAGGTGTAATGAGGATTCTGAGTAGAATCAATTCTGTGTTGGATGTGCAATTATTGAGGTCTTTAGCATATATGCAATAAGTAAATAAGAAGAGTCTTGCTGTGAAGGGATTCAAAATAAAATAAATGATGGAACTACAATTGAAGAAGCAGATTATTTCTCACCAGGTGTTGTGGGAATTTAGAACCACACTGTAGGGTTTTTTGTTTTGTTTTGGTTTGGTTTTTGGTCTTTGGTTTTGTGTGTGTGTGTGCATGTATTCTCTGAAACAATTGGAAAAAAAAAACCCAGGAATAACTTTAAGACAAATAATTTATGCCACACAAATCATGAAACCATAAGCAACTTCATTAAGTAGCTTCCCATTGGTAGCCTGAAATAAAATAGCCGGCCTGATGGTTGGATATTGAAGAAAAAATAAAATTCCTTTTGTGATTTAAACTCCTTCTTCAGATTTATGATGAATTCCTTTACTTAAAGTGACCAGAGGAAACCAAACAAGGCTAATTAATACTGACAGTTGGGGTCTGAGAAAATTCCAATCAGAGATTTGCTTTAAAAGGGACCAGGACAGGGTGTCTGCATGGCCAGTCAGCTAAGCATCAGACTCTTGATTTCGGCTTAGGTCATGATCTTGTGGTTTGTGAGTTTGAGTCCTGTGCTGGGCTCTACTTGACAATGCAGCTTGGGATTCTCTGTCTCTGCCACTACCCCCTGCCTCTCTTTCTATAAGTAAGTAAGTAAGTAAGTAAGTAAATAAATAAATAAAAATAAAGGGGCCGACATGTTTTATGGTAATAATAATAATAATAATGATGATGATATAGCTAGTATTTACTACATTCTTACTAAGTTCCAAACACTCTTCTCAGTGTTTTATTTCTATTAACTCATTTAGTATTCATGAAAACTCTGTAAATATTATCTGGGCTGACTATATAATTTGAGTGGCCAAGTACAAAATGGAAATGCAGAGTCCTTTGTTCAAGAAGGATGAAAGAATGTTATCTTTCTTTTTTTAAAAAAATGTTTTGATATTTATTTTTGAGAGAGAGAGAGACAGAGTGTCAGTGAGGAAGGGACAGAGAGAGAGGGAGACACAAAATCCAAAAGGAGGCTTCAGGCTCTGAGCTGTCAGCACAGAGCCCGACACAGGGCTCAAACTCACGAAGTGTGAGATCATGACCTGAGCCAAAGTCAGACACTCAACTGACTGAGCCACCTAAGTGCCCCAATGTGTTTTCTTTCTTTAGCAGTCTCTCTCTACCCTGTCATGGAGTTGTTTATTTGCTATTTAATGTAAGGCTTCTTTCTCCATGGGGAGTCAAACCTGAATATTGTTCTCCTCTTAAAGATATGGCAACTGAGGACAAAAAATACAAAACAATCAGATATAATAGCTGGTTCAGAGATGCATTCAGATGATGCATTCAGAACCAATGGAACATGATGAGACTTTGTTGAAATCCTGGGAAGAAGATTCTTTTTTCTCAATGGACTTGAACATCAAAGGTCTGTGGCTGTTGCCATGGCTCTCATCCTTCTTTGTGAGGCTGAATCAAAAAGCAATGAAGTAGGAGACAGCAGAAACTGTATATGTCAGATATTTTGAATTCCTCGTCAAGATACACCTTTCTTTGGATTTCCCAGTTATATTAGCCAGTAATTTCCATGTGTGGCTGACTCTATCTTCAGGTAAATCCTAGGTCTATCTGAGACAGAAAATGTTCCCCTTCCTTATAATTGTTCAGATCCTAGTCTCTGGAACCTGTGAGTATATCAGATATGACTAAGGTAAAGATCTTAAAATCAGGAGATTTTCCTAGATTATCCAAGTGGACCCAAAGTAATCACAAGGGTCCATATAAAAGGGAAACATGAGGCTCAAAGTCATGGAAAGAGTTGTGATGACTGATAAAGAGGTTGGAATGATGTGGAGCCATGAGCCGAAGAACTCAATAAGCCTCTAGAAACAGATAGGCAAGGAAATGGATTTTTCCATAGAGCTTCTAAAAGGAACCCTGCTGATCTATTTCAGACTTCTGACCTCCAGAACTCTAAAATAATAAATTTGTGTTGTTTTAAGCCAGTAAGTTTGTGGTGATTTGTTATAGCAACAATAGGAAACTAATATGACATTGTTTGCAGAAAGAGTTCTGACGCACATTTATACCAGGTTACAGGGTTGGAGATCATGATTTACTTAAATATAAAAGGAAAAAGTAGAGAACTGTCAGTAACCCAAACATAAATTTGTTTCCTATTTTCTAGGGAAAAAAATGTTCTTCTGTCAAAATATACTTCCAGAAAGATGTTTATCATTTATTGCCATTTCAGTATTTGTATTTGATTATAATTTTGCCTAATACTCAAGCTCTTTTCTGTTCCAAAGAATTTGTTGTCACTACCACTTTTAAAACAAGCTATGATATCTAGTGATATAGTCACTTGGAGAGAATCTAAGGTTTCAGGAACAGACTCATTAAAACAGGTATTCTCAACTTTTCTTTTGCTCCCTGCACCCCTGAGGAATACTGCACACACCAGAAACAGTGAATTTCAAGGATGTGGGCTTGCTTCTTTCCTGCTCCCATTGTGAATCTCATCATTAGCAATAACTGCTTTATTCTGTTCTTTGCATCAACATGAGAGCAGAGAGGTGTAGAGCCCTATTTCTGTTGACTCGGCTATAGAGGAAAAATTTCAGGATATGTACATACTTAGAATCTTATCTTGAGTGTTAACTAAGTTCCCTGCTGGTTATATGTGAAGGATTATTTCTGGAATCTGCTAGGAATATATTTGCATGAAGGATGCAGAAGACTGCTAATAAAAAAGTCATCCTCAGGGAAGAGTTCCCTATGTGCTGTTTGAGGAAAGAGGCAGTCCTAATGATAGCATGGGATGTTTCACTCAGATTTGTTGCCTGGTCCATCCCCATGGGCTAGGATCTTGTTCTGTAAAGGAAGAAGCTACAACTCCAAAAAGAATGAAATGGGATGGAATGTCTTCAGAGGAAGTAAACATGAAAAAGTACTAATATAAACTGGAGCATTGGCACTGTCACTGGAGAGTTCAGTCTTCAGCAGAGAGTCTTGTAATAGTCATCTTTGACATGCTGATGGCTGAAGTGCTTCAGCTCCAGCCTGTATGGAATCCAGCTTCTAAAAGAGGGGGTGGAAAACACAGTGGCACGCCCAGTGCACACAGCTCCAACAACAGCAGAAGCCCAGATAAGACAGTGAAGCAAAGAAGCCAAGTTCTGTCTTAGAATGGGCAGGAGGGGTGACTTTAAAGGTTTCAACAGTTTTTAATGGGAAATAGAGCCCCCCAGAATATAGCTTGCTACTATTCTTGTGGCTTGATTTTTTCTTCCAAGGACCAAATAAAACAGTAATGTGTGTTTTGGTCCTTTCTTCTAATTTACCTTCCTATATGCCTATAAACAGCCGAAGCCCTACCCCAACCCTGAATGTCTCAGGTATATATATATATATATATATATATATATATATATATAGGCACACACTTATTTGAGTCCTTGAATTTTAGCCATTCATACTTGTTTATTATTTCTTTTTTTTTTTTAATTTTTTTTTCAACGTTTTTTATTTATTTTTGGGACAGAGAGAGACAGAGCATGAACGGGGGAGGGGCAGAGAGAGAGGGAGACACAGAATCGGAAGCAGGCTCCAGGCTCCGAGCCATCAGCCCAGAGCCTGACGCGGGGCTCGAACTCACGGACCGCGAGATCATGACCTGGCTGAAGTCGGACGCTTAACCGACTGCGCCACCCAGGCGCCCCTATACTTGTTTATTATTTCAAGGAGAACTTATTACAAATAGTAGTAGCAGCATAAAAATAAACTATGATTACCAGGGAAGAGAATGGCTTCCACTCCAAGGATAGGAATGGGTAAAGATTATTCATACTGAGGCAAGAGAATTTGTTCAAACCCAGAGACACTTTGTACATTTCAAGGCAGAGGGAGAAAGTGACAATGAGTAGGTATATATTGCTAAAGGCTGGCTGGTGATAATGAGAAAGAAGGGAAGGAAAAAATCAGTTGTTTTTTCTATGTGTAAACAAAATTTGTTAGTAATAATGAGTCAACACTCTTGCTCAGTCAGAGGTCCCATAGAAAAACAGCCTCTATGGCTATATCTACTGGAAAAATGCACCAAGGGCCTCGAAAGCTATGCCTACTAGAAGCAAAGCGATATCTTATCAGGCAAGAAAGAACAGCAGAAATCCAAGAGCCAACAATGTCTGAGGACCTAATACAGTGCCCATTCCTCTATGGTTTGTCAGTAACATTTTTCTTTCATATATCATGAGTACTTGAAGATAGTTTAAAAGGAAAAAAAAATATAGATTAAAAGGAAAAAAAAATAAGCAAGGAAGAAAAGAAATTAAGATCATCTTAAAGTTCTTCTCAGCTTGACTAAACTTTAGGCAGGGTCTTCTGACTGTAGGCCTCTGACCTCCCTTTTCTTAGATTTGGAGAAAACTTGTAATTATAAATTCTTACTCTTGTCTCTTTGAAATATAAATTGTCTGCAACCCAAGTATTGTTTTTCTCAAGGTCCTGATAGCCATCCTTTTGAAATATAAGCATCAAGAAGGATAGGGCCCATATCTCTTAGTTACTGAGGGAGAGTGGGAGCTGAACTTTGATGAGGGACAGTTAACAAACACAGGTAGCCTAATCACATTGGCCAACCTCCCCACTAATGTCCTTCATTACTTTTCCATTAGCTTGTCCCAGCATTTAAAAATCCTCCCACCTTTTGTTTCAGCAATGTTGAATTAAATCTTTCTCTCCTAGTCCTGATTAGTCTTGAATAAAGTCTTCCTTGCTTTTTAACTGGTCTAGTGCATTTTTTTCTTTTACACAGGAAGGAAGTATTATAATTCATAATTTGGAGGTCTGGGGTCACACTTTCCATAACTTTGGCTCTGTTCTTATTTCCATGTATTCAGTTTGTTCTTATCTAATTGAAATGTTGCCTGACTTTAGTTCCATCCATTTTTCTTAAATGCTAGGCCAGCTGCATCTTTATAATGATTATGAGAACTAGAAGTAGACCTAGAAAACATTTCAGCCAGGCAGAGCCTTTGGCCTCTCTTTTGTTTTGGCTTTTCACAAGCTGTCCCAAATCGTAAATAATTTCACACTATAGTACACTTTTCAGAATTAGAATATTTTGTAATCCCTCACAGAGATATGTGGTTTTTATAAAGGTAATGAATTCTTTTTTAAAACTCTACCAAAGTATGACATTTAAAAAGCTGTACATATTTAATGAACACAACTCAGTGAATTTGGGAATATGTATACACCTGTGAAACCATCACCATCATCAAGGCCATAAACATACCCATCATCTCCAAAACTTTTCTCTCATCCTCACTGTTATTGTTACTATCATTTATATTTTTGTGTGTGGCTAGAGTAATTAACATGAAATCTGCCTTCTTAACCAATTTTTATTATACAACACAGTATTGTTAGTGTTGGGAGGACATTTTTCTCCTGACATTCAAGATTCTTCTGTCTAGTTGAAGAATTAAATTGACGTGAGATAGATTAACAAGAGAAAATCAAATTTAATTATATACTTATGAGGAATCCACATAAACATGAGAGATTCTGAAGACGGTCAAGCAAAATGAGGTATATATGTCATTCTGGACTAAGAAGAAGGGAGTGGCACTCCAGGGCCACAAAAGGAAGGAAGGCAATTCATAGAAAGAATGAAAAGAGTATGATACACATGTTTGCTGAGACATTCAGAAACAATGGTACATAGAGAGGGCTTTGATCAAATAGGCCTTGTGGGTTCCTCCCTGTCTACCATACTAGTTCATATTATATCATAGTTATTTATAGTTATAACTCCCTTCCTGAAACAGATTCTCTATTTACACTTTTTTAGGCAGTTGTGTGTATGTGTGTGGGGGCGGGTGGTGAGCAAAAGGAAAGATTTCTTGACTCTTTTTCTTAAAAATGATCAGCCTAGGGGTGACTGAGTGGCTCAGTCGGTTAAGCATCTGACTCTTGATTTCAGTTCAGGTCATGATCTTATGGGTTTGTGAAATCAAGTCCTATGTCGGGCTCTGTGCTTCAGTGTGGAGCCTACTTGAGATTCTCTTTCTCCCTCTCTGTCTCTGCCTCTCTCTATCTCTAAAAATAAATAAATAAACTTTAAAAAAATCTTAAAAAATAATCAGCCTAAAATAATCTACTAAAGAGACACATTTTGGGGTGGCAAATTTTCCCCCTATATTAGCTGTAGGCCTTATGATATATAGATCTCCAGAACATTCTTTTTACCCCACTCCCCTGAACTTACTTATCTTGCATAACTGAAATTTTATACACTTTGACAATCACCTCTCCATTTTCTCCTGCCTCCAGCTACTGGCAGCCACCATTATACTCTCTGCTTCTGAGTTTGGCTATTTTAGATTCCATACATAAATGAGATAATAAGGCATTTGTCTTTCTGTGCAAGGTTTATTCCTTTAATGTAATGTTGTCTAGGTCCATCCATGTTGTCACAAATGGCAGTATTTTCTTTTTTAAGGCTGAATGATATTCCAATGTATGTATGTATTATATCTTATCTATTGTAGATAATGCTACAATGAACATGGGAGTGCAGGTATCTCTTTGAGATCCTGATTTCAATACCTAAAGTAATACATTCTTAATCTAGAGGAATGATACCCAACTGGTTAATTAAATAAATTAAGGGGTACCTCTATTTGAGAGGTATGTTGCATAAAATACCTACCTGAAAAATACTGTATATACAGCTATATGCTCAATCCTCCCCACCAGTGGGAAATACTATTATACATTATTAAAGATGTCTACATTACTGACAAAGGGTCTGGAAGCATTTTCCTATAATGCCCCACTTTTTTGAATTTATTCCTCTTATTTTCTATGACAAGGAAATGAGAGTGGTTATCAGCTTGGCATTCTTGTTGATTAAATCAAGTTTCCACAGCAATGCAAGTCAAAAATATTTTCCCCCAAAGAAAACCTTTAATAGCCTATCATTCATGTTTAAGGAGAGAAATAAAGAAGAGAAAAAAATAAAACTACACTTTGTGAGAGGAAGATAAAATACCATTGTGTTCAAGTATTTCAAGCATAAAACCTTCTGAAATCCACTGTCATCTAATCACTCTGCTCTATAGGAGTAAACTGTTCCCTGTTTGAAAAGCAATTAACTCTTTCAGACCTCAAAGGAGAGGAGAGTGTTGTTTATCACTCATCTTCTGGATTAGATTTGAGGTGTTTAGGGCTATAATACATCCAATTATCCCTCTTTGGGGTTGTTTTCTATCTTTAGGAGGGCATTTTGATGTTTTATGACAACACTTTATCCAAGGAAAAGAAGAAAATATATTGTAAATATTTGGGTGTTTCACGAAGATAGTATCTCTGTGGTTTTAGCAAATGGCTTTGGCAAGCTTCCTCACATAATGACTGTACTCTAACACAAATTCTAAACCCACAGTACCAAGAGCAATGGAGCAAGAACTTTTTAGTTGTATAATGAACCCCATCCATTGCTGAAACTATTTTAGAGACTAAATAAAACAATCTTTTTAGCATTTTTATGTCTTGTTATTACAAGCTATTGCAGCATCAATAAATAGGTAGGTGAGAAAGCAGTTTAATATAATAATTAAGATCATGGAATATGGAGTAATAGGTATCTGAGAATACATCCTGCTTATCATTAATTCTTGTGTGACCTTGGGTAAGTAACTCTCTGAGACTGTTTTATCATCCATAAAAGGAAACTATTAAAACCCACTTCAGAGTATTATGCAAGGAACTGAGGGAACACTTACTACAGTGTCTGGCACATTGTAGTATTACATAGTTATATAATTGGCAACTCTCATTATTGTATTGATCATATAAAGTTGATCTGAGGTTGTTATACCACAAGAGAAACACAGGATTGGAAAATAAAGCAGTCCACTATCTTATTAGTAAAAATACTGAACTTCACAGGAAACCAATTATGAGATTTGCTTCTTTTCAAATGAGGTATAATGGCCTCTAGAGTTCAGGTCCCTCTTGCATACCAGTTCTGCCATTGAGGAAATTAGGAAATCAACCAGTCCAATCTGAAAATAATGAAAGCATATAACCAATCTTGAAAAAATATAGTCACTTCAAGCCAAGGCCAAGCCTCATCACTTAGCATTGTTAATAAAAACAGCCAGAATAAACATATGAATTACAAAAGAAAAGAATCAAATCACTAATATTTAATTTATATAATGTTTTCTCTACCATGGCAACATGAAGAGATGGTGGAGGACAGATTAAAAATTTATGGTTCAAGAGAATAGCATACCTGGACTTTGTGGGTAACAAATATGAAAGTCAGGTCTTCTGTAGTCTCAAAAGAGTTTATTGCCATGCCTCTACCCAAAGGACAGGATCCCTTTAAGGGATCCTTAACCATTCTTTTATCTTGAACCGTTCTTTTATCAAAAGATGTATTGGTGTAACTCATCTCAGAGGAAGCCTTAAGAGAGAGTTTTGGATAGCATTTAAGAAGAGCATAAGTACAGATACCAAACTTGCTTGGGTCTAGTCCTCACTGTGAGGACACTTACTGGCTACTTAACTTTGGACAAGTTTCCATTACTCTCTGATTCAGTTTTTTAATTTTTAAAAATTAGCAATATAAGTGGAGAAACACCAATCCCAAGTGGTTGTTTTTGTTTTGAATGAGTTAATATAAGACCTCTTAGAACACTACCTGACACATAGTAAATGTTTATTCAGTTTAGCTATTTTTACCTTTTGGTTTTTCTTTCTTGTCCTGGCTTGTCAATATGGCTTTTCTGGCCACCAACCAACACTAGCTTCACGGAACTTTCACTTCCTTTCTTCCTGCAACAATGAACAACTCACACCTTCCTCCAAAGCCTTCAATAATTCTCAGATAAGAAGTTCTTGACTTCCTCCATAACCATATTCCTTTTTGGCTCATGTCCTGCCAATGACCAGACTTATCTTCAAGTTCTGAGGCGTTGGAATTAGCCAATCCACTAAACTAACCTTCTATTTTTGAGCTAAAATCACCTGTATCTCTCATCTTGGACTACCCAGTCTTCACAATGAGTCCATTTTACCAACCTGTAGCCGGCCTCTACCCAATACAGTCTGAAAATATTTGCTCATTTAATAAGCACTTATTGAATGATAAAACAGAGTAGTTTGTGGGAAATATAGTACAATGAGCCTCCAAGTTCTGACTAAGAAAGTAGGCAGCTGATACTTGAAGGGGTTCAGAGCAACTGCCCCCAGATGTGCCACTTTGGCATATAGGTTAATTTGAAATGGTTAGTTAAGAAGCAGCTGGTGCAATGGGGTGCCTGGGTGGCTCAGTTGATTAAGCATCCAACTTCGGCTCAGGTCATGACCTCATGGTTCCTAGGTTCAAACCCCACATCGGGCTCTATGCTGACAACTCAGAGTCTGGGGCCTGCTTCAGATTCTTTGTCTCCCTCTCTCTCTGCCCCTCCCCTGCTCGCACTCTGTATGTCTCTCTCTCTCTCTCTCTCTCTCTCTCTCTCTCTCTCTCTCTCTCTGAAAAAATAAATATGAAAAAAAAAAAAGAAGCAGCAGCAGCTGGTGCAAGAAGGATATTTTGACCCTCCTTTGCCTCTCAAAAATAGGAAATAAATCTCCTATGTGAAGGCTATTCTCCATGCACTAGGAAGTAGAGAGATATCTTTATCACCAGAGATAAAGAATTGGAGCTGAGAAATTTGTAAACAAATTTTGTTAATTCTTCACTAATTTACTACCCCAAACCCAAACTTGTCAATTCCTTACAAATTTATTGGTTTTATTTTGTGTGAAAGGTATAAAAGCTTCCTGCTTTGATCACTTCTTTGAATCCCATGTTTTTCAGGGGTCCCATACAAACAAAATTAAATTTATTTTTTCTATGGTTAATCTTGTATCAATTTAATTATTAGACCATCCAAAGAACCTAGAAGAGAAGAAAGGGAAAGTTTTCCTCCCCTACATATTAGATGTATATACAGACAGGTATTTGAATTGCATAGCCCAGCCTCATAACACTTCCAGAGCTATATCTCTGTGTAGAGTGAAACTGGCTGGTTCACAACTCCTGCTTCTTAGGAGGCTATGCCTTGCATAGCATGGCTTTGGATCCTTGGGCACAAATGATTACCCAGAGACTGGATCTGGCTCAAGGGCAGCCAATCTACAGTCTGATTAAAAAAGAAAAAAAAAAAAGATCTATATCATATAATAAAAAAGAGATAATTTGAGCCAATCAGGCTCCCTTTTTAAATCTGAACCAAGAATACTTGGATCCATTAGTGATAGGAGGTAAAGTAGAGGATGCTGTGAAAGCGAATTTTGTGTCATGGCAAGCTGTGCTAATTACACATTAATCACCTTAAGTGTTTGTTTGCTGAAAGGACTCACAGGACCTAAAGGGTTTATATACAACAGCTTTATTACAGGCAAAAAATATAGGCCAGCAACAGCAAGAGAAAAGTATACACTGAGAGGGGCACACAGAGCTCAGACAGAGGCTTCTTTGCTTCTCCTCCTTTGGATTGGGTCACACAGAACCCACTCTACCTCTAGGTCTTATATTATTACTGGTGTGCACACAAAGCACCTCAGCAACAAAAAGTCCAAAGTCAACTCATGAAAGGGATCTTTTAGAATAAGCTGTCTGACCAACCTTAACCATTGAAATGCCCCTAAACCAAATAATAATTTCAGTTATTGTTGCTACAGTGCTTACATGCTTATATTTTTCTCATGGATACGTGATCATAGAACATCATGTATGTTAGTTAAAACATTCCATAGTGTTAGTCAAGTGTCAGTAGCTTTGGAGATAAACAAGTAATCAACCAGACCAGTTGAGATGAACCCTTGTTATGCATAGATTTAAACTGTAATTGAATAGAAACTATGAGTGAACATAGGAAGCTGTTCAGTTGAAAAAAGGAGCACAGAGATAGAAGCTAAAAGTGAAGCAAAAAAGTGGGGAGTGAGGGAGACAAATATCTTTAGGACTTTTTCCATCTTTAATGAATTTCCAGATTTCATTCCATTTTCTCTTTATTCAAGTAAGCTCAGTAAGGACCTGTTCTTTATAAAAGAAGACAAAGACGATACTGTAGGTAGATTTTTCTAGATGTTGCAACTTATTGTATCTCTGATCTGAGTTTCTGAGACAAATGTTAAGGATTAATGGGGGCCAAATAAGTCATACCCCTTCCACAATGGGTTCTTAACTAACTGAAATTCACAGGAGTGAGAGACATCAAAATATTCCTTTACTATAAAGAAGCAAGGAAAATAGAATAGTGTAAAATGTATACTCTCTCAAAGTGACAGATCTCAAAGAAGAAATCCAGAAATACGAGACTTAAGCCTGCCAGCTCCCAGTGTCAGTCTCAGTATTCAGATAAACCAATCCCCCTTCCTTGGGAAGCCATGAGTTACAAATAAAAAGACTCAAAGTGTTGTTGTAATTAAAGTTCTCTGACAGAGACATGAGAGCAGGGTTTACATAACAAAGGAATATAATTGACATGTTGGAAGATATTAGTGATTTGCTAAAATATCATGGACAGGAATTTATGTCTAATTGAACTTCCATTTGTCCCTCTCTTCCCTGAGGCCCTTGGAGTTACTTCAAATTCACCCACATATAATAGGAGGGCAGAGAGCACTCCAACCTACCCAGAGTAATTTAACTTGCATAGCAAAACACTGAAAGTGGAATTCTGGATAATGAGGGTGGCATATCCCTTATGGCAACCTTTTGAGTTTAGACAGAGGCAAGTATGTGCTAGTGGAAATCAACCTGCCACTTGGCACTTTTGTAGTAAACAGAAAACTAGTTTCAAACTCAATTCATTGAACATTCAAGAATTAATCCATTTCCCTTCACATTAGTATCCCATTTATCTCTGTGCTTCTAAGATTCTTTCTGACACCACAATTAGGGAAGCAGAAATACTGAAATAAAAGCATCTACTCTCTCCAGTTAGGAACACAAATTATTAGGGGAAATCCAGAAGACTGCCTGCAAAGATGTGTCTTCCAGTCCCTTGTTAAAGACTTTTGTCATAGAATATCCCAAAGGGTACTAATTGGCTCTCCTGGTGTGCCCAGCCCTACACCACACCAGATTTCTTCTAGTTAATGTCCATGTTAAGAAGAAAAAAAATAAAGTTTTGGTTTCAAAAGGGGATGCAGATATTTAGGAATATAAACAAAGAAAATGTATGAAATATAAAAACTAATCATTTAAGAACACTGATCTAATATTAAATTTCAGCTTAACAAATAACTGGAATCAAAATAGCAGGTTCAAATAAGAGAGTGCTAAAGTCTTCATTGTGAATAGATGGCATTCAAAAGATACTATTGCATTCTTAAATTTGATAATGTTAGAAAACTAGTTTAAATATTTTTATTTAAAGATAGCCATAATTTAAATTTAAAATAAAATATATAACTTACCAAATTTGTGAAGGCAAATGAGATGCACCATGCACTAAATTAAAGAGAACAAAGGAAACAAGTCCAATCTTATTGACCCACCTCTTCATGATGATGCTAGAGTTGGGTGACCTAACTCCATGGGGGATGCAAGACCCCAGTGTCCACATAAGCACACGCTCCATTTCCATACAGAAGCCAGCCTGGCAAGGGGGCCCTTCTGTGAGCATAATGCCGGCTTGCTGAGTCTATGAGCAGTAAGGGCACTTACAAATCTGAAGTTCCCATATCCTGCTGCTATAGGCTTACAACTTGCTTTCTTCATCTATAGTAATCAGTTTTTTTTCATTTTTTGTGCTGATTTAAAAATACTTAACTGTGCTAGGAACTTTGTCATTTACTCTAATTCAGTTCTTCTGGAAGCCTGCAGCCAAGAGTGGCTGGTGGTTTTATCAGTTTTTTTTTTTTCTTTAACTCAGCTGTAACCTATATTGTTAGCCCAAAGCTCATATGATTCCCATAGTCACCAATTTTACCCTGTGTTAGGCCAACACACTAACTTTATATTCACTTATCTTTTCTCTTGGAAATTTAAAAATTTTAACATACTACACTGAATGAACACTTTTTTATTTTGTTGTGTTGCTGATTCCTTAAATTATGACATCCCTGATGTTGATTATTTTTCTCTTACATTTCTGTTCCCATTCTTTCAGATACACCATGCTTTTTGATGCTATACATGATGTAATAATCACTATGAAAAATATACGTATCCTCTCAACATTTCCAGTAATTTCTCAAATGCTAGAAATTTTTGTTCTGTCCATCTGTCTTCTATGTGGTCTAGATATGTACAGTAGAACATGAGCTCAAACACAACTAGATACAAGCAGGATATGAAACTAAATGTACTGAGTTTTGAGATAAAAAATGGTAGAATATTTACAGTTAAGCATAGAAAAAGGACTGGAAGTAAACACATTTAAACATTATCTGTTGCTATCTTGGTGGCAAGAATATCAATTTTTAAAAAGTCTTATTCATTGCATTTTCATAATTTCATATTTTCTGTATTATTTCCATAATATAAAATAATATATACATAGATATAATATGTAAATAGAATATTTCAATAAATGCAATATGCCAAAAATGTGATATGTAAATAGATACATATTTCTCAATAAATCCTGAAATAGGTTAATTGAAAAACATGATACAAAATTTATTTTATTATACCAGAAATAGTGAATTCATTTCCTAGAATGAACCAGACATATAGAAGTTTGTAACTTAGAACAAAGTCATTTCTGTGATCTCTTTGAACATTCCTTTTTCCTTCCTATCAACATTAACAGAAGAATAAATATACTCAGAATTGCTTTTCTTCTCTGCCATAATGTTAGGTGTATTAAATCCTAACTTTTTGAATATCATGAAGCATACAAAGTAAATACATTTAAATCAGTATCATGTTTCAGCCATCTAAACCAAAAAAAAAAAAAAAAAAAAAAAAAGGTACACCCTAACTGAACAATCTTAACTGAAAGGGCTTTTGAGATGTGGTGATGTTATTAACCGTACCACAACAAAATCCTGAGTTATTGGCTCCCCTCAAGTCTAAAGCAAGGCATCCCATATAGTGATTTATAATTTTAAGTGGTCTGAGCAATCATCCTGCCCAAGAGAGTTGAAATCAAATCTATCACAGACAATTAAGGTAACCAATCAATGCTTCTAAGAAAAATACAATTCCCCAAAGTAGGTCAAAACAGCTTAAGGACACACACCCACATGAAATATGTTCATACCTTCTTCTCACTTTTGGAGACACAAATTTGAATTATCATTGTCACAAAATGCTTTATCACCTAAATGCAAAGGACAAGCAATCTGTAAAAAGCAATACAAGTGAAATCTACTGTTGCATTTTAATAAAGAGCATTAAAAGTAACATTTGAGTTGCACATATCTGCCTTTTTTTTTTATGTCAAAGATAAATTACTTTTCCAAAGGGACAATAGCTCTAACTTCTACCACTAATGAAGAAAGAAAATAAAGAAAAATAACAGTTATTAGAAGCATTATTTATAAATGTGGATATAATATTCAAGGAGGTAACTACAAGTTGCATGAAGTTAAGAGAAATGGCAAACAGGAATACTTATCAGACACAGGCCCTTTCTTGCTACCAGCCTAGTCGTCTTACTGAACTTGAAGTTTACCATTGCCCCCCAAAACTTGGCCCACCTTTTTCGCATTGACACTGCTCCACCTATTCAAATTTTAGTTGTCTTTCAAAAGAAAGGTTAATACTCATTTCTTTCCTGAAGGTGTTTCCTACAACAGCAACCTACAGAGATCTCCACCCTTTCTAACACCCTGGGTACCTCTCATTGGAGCATAGCAGTCTATGCAGATAGAGAGACCTTTGGTTCCTGTGTAGTATAGACCTTGCATTTATAAGCTTTGTAAACTGCTTGAAGACAAACACTGTTTTTTATTTCTGTGAATTCCCACGTGGCCTAATGGACTGTTTCTGACCATGTGACAGCCTCTAGCTATAGCTCCATCTCTCTTCCTATTCATCTGTTCCCATTTAGTCTTCCAATTATTATCAACCGGCCAGCATGTATCAGTGTTCTAGGTGCCAGGAAACCTCAGGGAACAACGGAACTGAGGTCACAGTCCAAAAAGGGAACTGGGGTCTCATAGTCTCATTCAAGAGACTTTCCTCTATAATAGGAGGAATATGAGTGGGGAACACATTTCTGGCACATCTATTTTAGCACTGGGAAACAAGGCAAGCTTTCTGGTGAAACTTTTAGATTTTTCCCAGCAAAAGGAAGAAGACAAGGAAGGAAGGCTATTCCAAAGAGATGTCACTAAGTACAAAGTACTGAGATAAGAGAGAATCCAGAAACTCTTTTCAGGGAACTGAAAGAAGTTCACTGTTGTTGGAATATGAAGTGCAAGAAAGAAAGTGGCAAAGGACAAAGCTTGGACAGGTTCTTAGTGCAAGATCATGAAAGATGTTATGTGCTCTTAAGGATTTTGAACCTTATCCTAAGAGAAATGTAAAACCAACATTCTCACCACATTGTGGGAAATACATGAAAGGGAGACGAGGAATAACTGGTACAAGGTTGATAGAAATAACTCAAGGAAAGCATACAGATTAGCTACAGAAGAGTATCTTCTGGGTACAACCTTCAGGAATAATACCAATAATTAAAGACTGGCTGGGGGAAATGAGGATCTATAACATTTAGAAAGGAGCAGTGAGAGGGGCAGGAGAACAGTGAGAAAGTATATTGTTACAGAAACTAAGAGAACTGTGTTTTATAAAAGAAGTACGGAGAAAACTAGAGCCCAGATCTTGGTTTCTCATACCCTGCTTAAATAAAAAGAATCTGTTTTTTAGAGAAAAGGCTGACTGTTAAGATGGGGACAGAAAATATACACGGCAAACCTAGAGCAATTATAGTGCCGGAAAGTAGGAAGTGACTTTTTTTTTAAAATAAAAACTCTGCACAGTGAAGGAAACAGTCAACAAAACTAAAAGGCAGCCTGTGAAATGGGAGAAGACATTTGCAAACAAAATATCTGATAAAGGCTTAATATCCAAAATCTATAAAGAACTTATCAAACTCAACATCCCAAAATCAAACAACCCAGTTAAGAAATGGGCATAAGACTTGAATAGACACTTTTCCAAAGAAGACATCCAGATGGCTAATGGACACATGAAAAAATATTCAGTATCACTCATCATCAGGGAAATACAAATCAAAACCATGAAGAGATACCACCTCATACCTGTCAGAATCGCTAAAATTAACAACACAAGACACAGCAGGTGTTGGTGAGGATGTGAAGAAAGGTGAACCTTCTTGCACTGTTGGTGGGAATGCAAACTGGTGCAGCCACCCTGGAGGATAATATGGAGATTCCTCAAAAAACTAAAAATAGAACTATCCTATGATACAGCAATTGCACTGTTAGTCATTTACACCCAAAATACAAAAATATAGATTTGAAGGGGTAAATGCACCCCAGTGTTTATAGCAGCATTATCAACAATAGCCCAGTTCTCAGTTCATTAACTGATGAATGGATAAAGAAGATGTGGTATGTACACACATAATGGAATATTACTTATCCATCAAAAATAATGAAATCTTGGGACACCTGAGTGGCTCATTCAGTTGAGCATCTGACTTTGGCTCAGGTCATGATCTCGTGGTTCGTGAGTTTAAGGCCTATGTCAGGCTCTGTGCTGACAGCTCAGAGCCTGGAACCTGCTTTGGATGCTGTGTCTCCCTCTCTCTCTACCTCACCCCTCCTTGCTCTCTCTCTCTCTCTCTCTCAAAAGTAAATAAACATTAAAAAATTTAATAAAAAAGAATGAAATCTTCCCATTTACAGTGTTATGAGTGGAACTAGTATGTATTATGCTAAGTGAAATAATCAGAGAGAGATAAATACCATATGATTTCACTCATTCGTGGAATTTAGGAAACAAAACAGATGAACATATGAGAAGGGGGGGAAGAGAACAGAGGGAGACAAACCAGAATATACTCTGAAAGATACAGAAGCAACTTGAGGGTTGATGGAGGGAGATGGGTGGGAGGTGGGCTAGATGGGTGTTGGGTATTAGGGAGGGCACTTGTTGTGATGAGCACTCTGTGTTGTATGTAAGTGATGGATGATTGAATTCTATTCCTAAAAGCATATTGTACTGTATGTTAACTAAGTAAAATTAAAACACACACACGCACACACACACATACACACACACACAAACACACATTAATGTGAAGCATGTCAGAGGGATACGATACACAAGCCAACTGGAAAATTTCCCAGTGGCCAAAGCTGGAAATTTTTGAGCAAGAAAATAGTTTTGGATTATAATAGAGTATAAAACAAATATCCATGAGTCTCCACTGATATAAATAAGTGATTTGATGATTAAATATATGGCAGGGAATAGAAAAATCAATGCAGAATTCCAGATAATTTATGTAGGTACTCCACCCTGAAGGAACTAAAGCACTAACTCCTGACTCTTTAGGTATAGGCTACATAAGATAGTGACTTCCTTCTGAAGAATACAATATGAGAAAGGAGCAAATAAAGAGTTAATTTACAATAGCAAAACCCTACAAACAGTTCCCCCAGCCAGATGATCAAGGTCAACATGAACAATACGTTGTATTGATAGTATATACCTTGATGTGATATGATGAAATAACACTTTACTTCTGTCATCTTCCTTCCAAAGGACCATAATCCCACTCTAGTCATGAAAAATCCCAACACATAGACATTCTACAAAATACCTGACCTATAGTCCTCAAAACTGTCAAAGTCCTTGAAAACAAGGAATGTCTGGGAAACTGTCATAGCCAACTAGAATCTAAAGAGACATGATGACTCAAAACATGATACCCATGAAGGAATCTAGAACAGAAAGGGACATTCGGAAAGAACTGAAATAATTTAAATAAAGTATGAACTTCAGTTAATAATAATGTATCAGTATTGGTCCATTAATTCTAACAAGCATGCCCCACTAATGTAAAATGTTACTAACAAGAGAGACATAGATTTATGTGTGAAATCTATGGGAACTCTATACCATCTTCATAAGAATTCTGTGAATCTAAAACCATTCTAATTAAAATTGTATTTTAAAAAATAGGGCACATTCAACCATGTCAAATGCAACCCAAATAAGAGGAAGACACAGACTGATAAACATCCTCTAGCTTTTTAGGCTTTGCTGACCCTGCAAAGGGTTGTTCCAAAATAGTGGAGGATCAAAAAGCAAGATTAGAATACAAAATAAGGCAGAAGACTAAAAGCACATAAAAAATCTTTTTAAGATGCCTGACTCTAAAAGAAATGAAAAGAGTAGAAACAGAAAAAGGAAGTGAGATCAAGAGAAAATAACTTTAAAAAACTATAAAACAATAATATTTTAAAATGGCTAAAGTGAAAAAAAATGTATATAAAAGCTGAGAAAGAGTAACTTCCCAAGATGCTTTTGGTGTTGGGACTGTTGCAATCCTAAATTGAGATTAGCATTTTCTTATTTTATATACTCCTTACTTGGACTATAGGCTGTTCCTAAGTTAAAGACTCTGAGCCAGATATAAGTGTGCAGGAAGTTTGAACTCAGGATCAGTACGTGCAGGGAAATAAGCTAGGTTATGGTAAAGGAATCTCTGAAGCACATCATAATATCTACTATACTTGGCATTCTTGCTACCCCTGTTTGATCTTTTCTGAATTTGTGTGACCTTTCCTATATATTGATGCTCATGGTTACAAATGCCACCTAGTTTTTGTTGTTGTTGAAATTTAAGTTTTCATTTTTGCCTCTCATTCCTCTTTTTGCTTTAGGTAATTTCTGAGAGGAAAAGTAACCAGGGATTTGTAAGATGAACTGATGGTGCAAATGTGTGCAATTACTGAGGGCCACCTGAGGATCTCATAGAAGGAGTCCAGCCCCTACATTATCTTGAAAATATTCCACCCCTCAAAAAACTTTTACTCACAAATCAGAAAAGAATTCGAAGTAGACTTCCAAATATCGAAGCTGATATATGGGGGGGAGAGGGGTAGACAGGGGAAGTTGGAAGGGGAACTAGTAATTGATCAGCCAAACACTTGATACTTATGCCAGAGAATAGTAGGCATAAGCCCCACTTTTTACTTCACTATAATAAGTCGTGTAGCTTTAGTAATCATGGAAACAGTAGAAATTATTATCAACATTTTCCACACAGTCCGAATTCCTCTAGAAAATATTTATTCTGTATAAACTATTAACTCTATGTCCATAAGGAGCACACTTAAAGCAAGGGCTTCGGGTCCACTCCTGGGTGCCATGGGCTCCATTAGTCGCCCTGAAATAGTAATTTTCTAAAAGATACCAAAGAGGCTTTTAGAAGTCTATTGACCTTCAAAAAATGAGGCTTCCCTCTCTATTAATTTGCAGATCAGATATAATGTAATACATTTTGGCTCATGTTTCAAGAATAATAGCATATCTATACTTAAGAAATAGTTTAAATGAGTAAACAGATGTTTAGAAAGTAAACATATTAAAGCAACTATAAAGGTGGAGACTGAGCACTACATAACACACTTTGGAAATTTTTTTTTTTTATTTTAGCAAAATTAGTGCATCAGTCAATACCTCTGCTCAAGTGAAAAAAGAATTTAAGGCTAAATTAGTGATACAAGCAGTGGGCTCAGTAGCACATGGATCAGGAAGTACATGAAGCTTAAGCTTCAGGGCTACTCATTGCCATCTCACCCCAGGTCCTTCCCAAGGCCTTGTAATTACTTTCAACATTTTGTATTATTTTTCATAAAGAGGGCCTCAGGTTTCATTAATGTCTCCTACACATCTGAATACCCCCACCCCCCACTAAAGGCATACAGACATACAAAAATCTAATATTATATGAAAAAGTAAGGGACATTTGTGATTCATGGTGGTTTCTAACCCCCCAGTCTACAATAGTTACACTTCTGATATCCTAAAGTAAAAAAAATGCACATCTATATTATGAAATAACCTAACTGGAGAGTAAGAAAAGTCATAGCAGGCAAGTTGAGCATGCAGGTTATAAATTGAATACATGTGAAGGTAATTAAAAAAAAAAAAAAAAGAGAAAGTAATCTTTAAACCATTATTATTTCTTGTTTAACATTTAATTGAGCACATACTATGGTCCATGCACAGTATTAGGCCTTTAGCAAATAAATTTCAAATGACCAGCAGAGCTCAAACGAAAAGAGGCATTTTATGTTTGAAATATGAATAGCTAATATACAAAACCACAGCTTCAATAGTTGAGCCTGCAGTCTTGGTGAATATGAAGGGAATAAAGATAAGAAGACATTTCTGAAGAACTATGTATGTGCCATGAGATTTGTTCATAATGGAATTATAGAAGTTTAGGGCTCTTTAATAGCTGTTCTTATATTTTTTAGCTGTTTGGCCCTACGTATATATATCGGTTGCACTCCTCATTGAAGGTTACTTTCATGGGAATATATTGCATGGAGACAGTGCCAAAGGTAATAGAAAGCAAGTAAAGTAATAAGCAAAACATTCATTCATGCAACAAATGTGTGTTGAACACAGCATCTGCCATATACTAGGTGCTTGTATATGTTCAAGCTGCTATAAAAAAATACAACAGACTAGGTAACTTAAAACAAGAGAATCTTATTGCTCACAGTTCTGGGGTTCTGGAAGTCCAAGATGAGAGTACCAGCCTGGCTAGGTTCTGGTGAAGGCCCTCTTCTGGATTACAGTCTGCTGACTTCTTATTGTGTCCTCACATGATGGAAGGCATCAGGGATTTCTCTAAAGCCTCTTTATAAAGCTCTAATCTCATTCATGAGGGTTCCATACTTAGGATTTAAGCAGTTCTCAATGGCTACACCGTCACTTGTTATGTTTAATATTTCAACATATAAATTCTGGAGGGGACATAAGCTTTCAGACCATAGTAATGCTAAACATTCACCAATGAGCAAGACTTAGCCCCCGCCCCATGGTCCTGTTTGAGAGCCAAAGAATGAGAATAAGTACAATACATTGGACTAAGTTTTATAAAAGGAGATGTGCAGGGAGTTCTGAGAGCACATGGGAGGAGTATGGAACCCAGAGTTAATAGAAAGTATGTTCAGAGAAGACTTCTGAGAGACAATGAAATACAGGTTGGCTCCCCAAAAGGTGAAAGAGAGCTGAAGTGTTCCAGTAATTGAATAATAAAAGTATTCGGACATATGATGGGGTGGGAGTGGGTAGAAGGGTAGAAAGGAATAAAAATGGAAGTCAGATCACCAAAGCCTTGCCTTTCCATTTTAACAAGTTTGAAATTAATCTAGGATACTAAGAAGGAAGATACCATGGTATCTGGAAACATCTGTGACTTCATATGCTATCTCCAATAAAAATTAGATGATATAGCTATGGCATATTATTTAACTTGTCAGAGCCTCAGTTTTTTCACCTGTAACGGATGAATGATAACTTATTAAACAGTGTTGTATGAAGCAAATAAGATAATAGATGGGAAAGCAGTGCAGAAAAAATGCGTTGACATGTTCTACAACTATAAGGTGCCATTATTGCATGAATGATTGTGAAGTGCGCTTAGGAAATGACACCAAAATTGAAGATAAAGTGCAGTAATATCCAAAGGCTACTCAACCAAGAGGATCTATGTTTTCTTCAGCACAGTTGATGTATGGTAGAGAAGAAAGTCTGACAGCACGGCTAGTGCAGTCAGCACATTCCACTGCATCACAGCATGCAGCATAGCTATGCAACTGGGGCTCTTTCCAATTCCAAAAAGGCCCAAGCATATTCAGAAGAACTCTGCTGAATTCAATCATTTTGCAATGCATTCATGCTTGTTGGGAACATTCTATGTGCAATCCTAGGAAGGTTACTTTACTGAATCAAAAGGATAACCCCAATGGCCAGATTAGGAAGTGATAACCATAAGCAAGGTAGTAGATTGAGGACTCTCCATTCCGTGTGTTAGGAATGTTGCTGAATGCTATCTATATCCTGAAAGATTGAAATGATTGTTAGCTCCATCTGAGGAACTTGAGGCTTAGATGAGACAAGTAGCTTGTCCAACATCATACTATCAATAAGTGTTAGATTTGGCATTTCAATCCATTATTCCTCTGACCCTGTATTGTGCAGAACTTTATATAGTAATGTAGAGATTTGTACTTTTCAGTCAAAATGTGGTCACTGATGCAGCTAGTCCCAAATGATCACTACAATGTCAATGAAGATCAGAGAAAAAGACAAAACTCCCAATATTACTAAGTTAAATGCACAGATATCATAGTTCTAGAATCTAGGAAGAATGTTAATTCGATATAAGGTTTTATGGAACATGATTTAGAAAAATTGATCAAGCTATGCCTGATGGTATATAAAGACTTAGACTCATGAAATTAAGTTTGAATCAACACAAGTTCAGCCAGGCCTTACTGCTGCAGGCCTCTTTTGAGGTCTTAAAATGTATTCCTATGTACCCCAAGGTTGTATTTCACTTTGAAAGGTAATAGGATTGATAGAATAATTCTGTAAACAGAATTGGATTTTTGGATTTGGATTTTAGCCAGACATTAGACAAGGCCCTTTATTTTAGCCTTGTGGATAAGTTGAAGAAGCATGAGTTAGTACCTTTAGTTCAAAGTGTAAATAATTCAGCTATATACTATATACCTAGTCTGAATTATAGTGACCGGTCTGCATTAACATACTGGAAGAGAAAATGTTTGCCAAATTATAGAATGCCAACTAGTGAGGAGTAAGGCTCACTGGTTTGATTGCAGAATCAATGTCCTCCAAGTACTAGATAATATGAAATGTTAATAGGCACAATTAAGGTTTCTGTTCTGACATCTAAAAACTAAGGACAACAGTACTGGTGTGAGAATCACAGTTAATTGTCCATGTTAAGGGCTTCACTGCACAGAACACTGTTGACAGGAAGCCAGTAGACCTCCATAGGCCCTGGAGTGGAAATATCAATGTAGGCAATGACAATTCAGTTATCTCAATAGAATGACAAGGTCTATGACCTATAAGTAAGGATCTCACTCTCATATATAAGAGTGTTACCTGATCAGTGTTTCACCTCTATTGAAACCTTTGGAAAAATGAACCATGAGAGAACAGGTTGATCAAGGACTGAAGACCAAGTACATAATTAGAAAGTCAAGAAATTCTTACTACAGAGATAAGATCTTTAAACTTAAAAATGTGAGACCCTCCTATTTCTTTCTATAATAAATATACCTTCTTATAATGAGTAAAAAGTGTTCTGGCAATGTTGGAGTGGTAGAAGAATTTGGGAGAACTTGCAGAAAGCATTGTAATATGTTTGAGCACCTCTATAAAATTCCTGAAATCCCCCTTCTAAACAGAGCTTAGGACATCACATCGATTGCTCTTATGAGGCTTATAGGCTCCAAGGGCTAAGTAAAGTCTTCTAAGTGGTACGAATGTTTCTGCCTTTTCCACATCACTCTGAAACCCTAAGGAATCATATGTATAAGAGAAAAACTCCCTTTATAGGTAACTAAAGGCATTCAATAAATATCTGATGAATAAATGAATTAAAGTTATTAATTCTATACAGGAAAAGAGATATAAATGTTCTTCTAAGACTCTCTTAAAACTAAATGGGGACATTGAGATTCTAATTGAATACTTCTTGAGTAGGTTAAAAATAAAATTGATATAAAAGAATAAGGGTTAAAGTAGAATAACTTTCTGTGCTGAGATTCTCGAACATTACAAATATTCATAATGACTATGGGAGAAGTTCTAAGGAACAATGCCCCCCCTCCCCCCCCCACACACACACATACACAGAGCAAGCTGAGCCAATTATAACTATAGGGAGGCCTCAGAACAGCCCTATGCCTGCCATAAAATCTTTTGACACAAAATCTCAGCCCAGACTTCTCCTCATGATTTTCTCATCTTTCTCTACTTCCAATTTTGAACCTAGCTGTGTCACATATTAAGATATCCTTCAGTGCAAGTTATTTCCTTCTGAAAATCTTTTAAGATTGAATGCCTCAGGGGATGTATTAGAGTTCTCCAGAGAAACAAAACTAATGAGGGGTGTGTGTGTGTGTGTGTGTGTGTGTGTGTGTGTGTGTGTGTAGAGAGAGAGAGAGAGAGGGAGGGAGAGAGAGAGATTTATTATAAGGAATTGGCTCATGTGATTATGGAGGCTGACAAGTGAAAAGTCCCAAGATCTGCCATAAGTTGGCAAGCTGGATACCCAAGAGAGATGTTGGTGTATTTCTATTCCAAATCTGAAGGCCTGAGAACCAGGAGAGCTGATGACTTGTATTCTAATCGTAAAGCCAGCAGGCTTGAGACCCACAAAGAGCCAGTGTTTCAGCCAGGGTCCAAAGGCAAGAAAAAACTGATGTCCCAGTTCAAAGACAGTCAGGCAGGAATAGTTCCCATCTTATTTGAGTAAGGGCCAGCCTTTTGTTCTGTTCAGCTCTCCAGCTGATTGGTTGGATGAGGCCCACCCAGATTAGAGAGGACAGTCAGCTTTACTCAGTGAATTGATTTAAATGTTAAACTCATCCAAAAACACCCTCACAGAAATGCCCAGGGAAATATCTGACCAACATTTAGGCACCCTGTGATCTTGTCAAATTGACACATGAAATAACCATTACAGGGGACATAAAGAGAATTAGAGTAGCTTCCAGGTAATGTGTGAGGTTTCTATATGAGGAGACTAGAGCATTGAAGGGGAGTACTCTTCCATGATGCTGTCGCTGTCCTTCCTTGCAAGAGTCCACTATTCTCCACTGAAAACATACTTTCAGGAAAGAAAATACATTATTATTGACAATTCACTTTGATTTGCAATCTTTGATTTTCCTCAATCTTAGGTACACAAAGGCTAATGCCATGCTTTCCTTGTGAAAAAGAAGGGCACGAGGAGGGGAGTGCATTGCTTTGTAAAGGCATTTCAAACATTAGCTGATTAGCGTAGAATGTGTTTTGTGAGGGAAGCATTCATTTTCCTTATGTTCTCAGCAAGGTCTAATACCCTCAGTACCTGTTGAAGCCTGTCTGGATAGTTTAGTGGTTTCAAAATATATGCTACATCAAAAAAAAGCCCATTAATTTCTTATATTCTATGGCTACCACTATTTTGTTGTTTTGCTTTGTGTCATAAATCTCTAAACTTCTACTTGGCAGTAGAATTGAAACCAAAACTGACATTTGATACCAAATACATTGGCTAAACCTTTCCCTTGGGTTACCAGATCAGAAGAATAGTCAAGCTCAAAAAAATTCAAAGCCACTTCTATAAAAGCTTCCCAACCTTAAGGTCTTTCTTTTAACCTAGTTCCGGAGGGATTTATGCTTACAAGTTTTATCTTTCTGAAGAAAAATAACTGCAAAGTAAGCAGTATCTAAACAGGGTATACAGAACTGAAAGAAAAACAAACAGAAATTAGGAGAACTAAGAAATGAGATTTTTCAAGGAAAAGCCAAGCTTATATGTTATTCAAAGGAAAAAAAGGAGCTGCTGTGCCTCAGAAAAACCTCTTTAGGAATATGAAAGAAATGCCTAGAGCAGTATGTCACATCAAGACGAATAAAATACTGCTCATAAGTGTCCCTGATTCTTATTAAAGTAAATATTATCTCTTTTGTTCAATTTTAAGAGGGAAATTTATTTAATTGTAAGTAAGATTTTTTTTCAAAAATTCAATTTAATGACACACAGCACTTAAATATACATAATATAAAATGCTGTTGTGATAGGATATTTGGCTTATTATCAGTAATGTTCCCAAACATCATTTATTACTTAAAGGTGGATTTCCTAAGCAATTAGGCATGGGAGCATTCTAATTAAAAATTAAATCAGTGTTCAAATAAGCATAATCGAATAATCACTGTAATCCTCTGAAACACATTAACGGCTAGAAGAGTATCTGGTTTTATCACATTTTAAAAAATCTCATCATCTCTACAGTAAAACTACTCTGAAACCACTCTCAGAAATCACCTTTATTGGGAGGCTTTCTGAGTAATACTTTGAATTAAAGTGGTTGTATGTGTGCCTTTGTTTTCTTCTTAATGGAAGGTAGAAATTACACCAGCAGTAAATCCAGCACAGGAATGAAGGGGCTCCGAGGAGTACAAGTGGGATTGGGGTAGGGCTAGAGAAGAGGGTTTCTGAAGTCCCTTGAAGGTTTGGTAACACAGTGATGTCCTTACCTTACCTCATCAGAATTACCAAAGCAAAGGTATTTTAGATGAAAGAGTGAAACAATCGTTGGAGGTATAGAAGACTCTGGAGCCAGACTACTTGGGTTCTAGACCTGGTTCCACCACTTATTAGCCATATGACTTTGGGTAAGTTACTTATTGTTTCTGTAACTCAGTTACCTTATGAGTAAAATGAGAGTAATAATATCAACCCTTCAAGGGTTGCTGTAGGGATTAAATGAGCTTCTATATGTAAAGACTTAGAATGGTACCTGACACATATTCAGTACTTAACAAATCTAAGTTGTTATTTGGATGGGAAACTGGCATACAGCAGAGGACTGACTTAGGGTCAGTGTGACGATGCAGGGTCTGCTGCTTAATCCTATGTGACTTTGGGCATGTTATTAACCTTTCTGAGCTGCCATCTTCTCATCTTCAAATGAGAGTAACTCCAGTATCTATGTTAGAAGTTGCCAAGAGGATTAAATGAGATGAGGAAGGCTGTGTTATAACTAAGGAGTTGTTAAGTGTAAACCCCTACCCCCAGGAAGGGATAGGCACACCCCAGTTGTGGCACAAGGCCTTGGTACTTTCTTCTATGCATTTATTGAAGACCTTTAAGTACTGCCCTTTGGCCCCTATGTTTATTGGAAATATTCAAGGGAATTTACTCACCCCTTTTTTCTTTTGCATGAAGTTAAAAGCAAAAAAGGATGC
This sequence comes from Neofelis nebulosa, assembly GCF_028018385.1. Classification (NCBI taxonomy): domain Eukaryota; kingdom Metazoa; phylum Chordata; class Mammalia; order Carnivora; family Felidae; genus Neofelis; species Neofelis nebulosa. Next base: position 46,174,403 of record NC_080790.1, on the reverse strand, counting down.
TTCCAAAGTCCTCCTAATACATGAACTGTTTTATGTACCTTTTTAGCCAATTACATTCAGACACCAAAGTAACACACACACACACACACACACAAAACACATGTATCATCTTGCTTCTTGGCTGCATGAATTTATAGAGTTTATTAAATGTAGTCAAATTGCCTGTGCCTCGTAGAAAAGAAATGGAAAGGATTTTCTATCTGTGCTTGCTCCGTCACACTATACTCCTTAGAGTGGTGATGTCATTTGGAACCAGACATGGATTCCATGCCATCTATGGAATATGGCAACTACTGAAATTGAATTTTATTATAGTTCTAAATACCAGTGTGTCGCAAACCAGGGTGACCCAGAAAATTCTAGGAAGAGGAGTTCTGACCTAGGTGTGTGGTAGAGCTTTGATTTGTCTCATCAGACTGTTAAGACTGCAATCCTGACTCATCTCTGTCATTTGGACACTTTCTGCAGACGAAACTCAGCCAGGCCTTTTCTCATAGGCCAAACATTAGTCAGGAGAAAGGATTCAACTGGTACCAACTTGGGCAAGATTGCAAACAGAATCCAAAGCAAACCCCTTGTGGGATTTGGAAGAGACCCCCAAATCTCTGCAGTTTCCCTCAGGTCCTCTTCAATCTTTGTGTCCTTCTGTGTCCTTTTCAGATGCATTAAGCAGGTAAAGGGATGGGATAGTTTTATCCAGAGGATTTAGGTGTTAGGTAGACATGGCCAAGAGCAAGGTGGCAGATGAATGGATGAAGAGTCAGAGGTTTGGCAAATTCTGCTTTGATTTGGCACTGAATCCTGCTATAACTACGCGGGCTTGGAAAAGGACCTGACTATAGATGAGAAAGCAGCCCAGTGATGCCTTGCTTTAGCTGTTCTCTGAGCAGAGAATCTGGTCACCCCTTGTCTGAATTTCTGACCTACAGAACTGTGATCTGATAACAACACTGTTGTTTTAGGCTACTGGAATTGTAGTTATACAACAGTACAAAACTGATACACTCCCATAGGACTTTATACTTACCTTTCAGATATTTATCTAAGCTCCATGAAAGCAGGGACATGTTTTTTATTCCATCTTTTGTCTCCAGCACCCAGCCTGGTGCCCAGAATACAGTAAATGTTCAATAAATATTTGTTAATAAATAAGTGCATGTATTAATCCACCCTTTTAAATCACATTATTTTCAATTCGATAAATCAAAATGTTTCTGTGATGAACTTTGGTATGCTCTTTTCATTTACATTAAATTGTTTACCACTTACATTCCTTTTTCTTTATCTGATGTGTTTTATTGAATGTTTTCATTAACTTAGCCAAGACTGAGACTGCTCACCTGCAGAGTCAAGGGGCATAGCCATAATCTATGGAACATACCCTGCCCACTCCTGTTTTCTCTCTAGCCTCTGAGCTCTGCACTCAAGTTTTGAGCAGCATACTGCATGCACACATGCGAAATGAATTTACAGGGGTGCTCCAGGCCATTGGAACAAAATAAATTATGATGTTTCTCTTGGAGAAGGCTTCTTTTTTCCTCCCTTTTCCTCCCCTCCTCTTCTAGAATTCCTTTCCCATCTGCCCTGTGATTGTCAACTCAACCCTGCCAAGGTATATCTTGATGAATATCATCACCCCTCCCATTGCCCAAACCTACCCCACACTGTCTTTGCTCATGGGAGTCTCCTTGGACTATAGTGATCTTTGACATCTTGACTGCTTGAAAAATTTCATCTCATCAATCAAGACCCATATTAAATCCCAATTCCACTTTAAAACTCTCCCAGGTAGTCCTACTTCATTATTTTTTGTATAGTACTTTTGTTTCAGTAATACCCATTCTCTGAGAGCTGTTTACACACATATGAAATCCTCTCTGGACCATGAGTCCCTCAGGGTCAGGAACAAGCCCCCATACCTAGCAGAGTGCCAGTTCCAATTAAGTGCATATATATTCACCTATCATTTTATCTTTGCTTATAGTTGAAATGATTTAAGACTAGACCTTCAAAGAGCATTGGTGTGTTAAATAAGAAACCTTGAAAGCAGTAAGCCTTACTCCCTGGTATAAGGGGAACTCTGCTTGATGACATCAAGACACTTGCTAACCCACTTTCAAAGGAGGCAAATGAATGGACATTATAGACTCTTGTCTGACTTATTCGTGAGACCTTGATCCCCTCAGAACGTACAACAAAAATTTATCAGCTCCAGAAATATATTTTGGAAATCAAGAAATCCTTCTCATGAGAGTATAGTAATGTTGAAATATTTCTATATCATATACCTGGTGGGGATGAGGCACTGAAATATGGAGATTAGGTATATAAACATGACCTGATACAGACTGAAGTTAATATATTTAGGCATATGATATAAAACAAAGATCTAATTTATGCTTTTCTAAATAGACCAAAGCAATTTAATTGACTAACAAAAATATGTAACTTTTAATAAGAACTTACTATGTGTCACGTGTTTTACAAGCTGCATTTAATTTAAACTTCATTGTATGTCTAAGGTAGGTAAACAGTATTTCCATTTTATAAGTTAAGCCAGTGAGGCTTGGAAGGTTATAACTACTCCAAGGTTACATGATTAGTGACTGTCAGAGCTGGCACTCACATCCAGGCCTAATTACGTTATGTATTCATGAGAGATGAAAAAGACATTGTGCACTGATGCAGTGGAGCTGCCCCAGGTGCCAGGGCCAGTAGAGCTTGGACTGGAGTGGGATCAGATACTTTTTGGAATCAGTACTTGCTAAACAATCCCCCTTACCCACTAGACAGAACTGGACTAGGCTGTCTGGGCTAAAAATGGACAGAAAATAAACATTCCATTTTCCTTCTATTGTCCTAGTGCAGGGTTTCTCAACTTTGATATTATTTACATTTTGTTGTGGGATACTGTCGTGTACATTGTGCTAAACTAATATGTAGTAGCCTCTGTTGTCTTTACCCACTCAATGCCAGCAGCACCTCTCAACCAGTTGTGACACAACCAGTTGTGACAACCAAAATGTCTCCAGACACTGCCAGATAATCCTGTAGGTGTGGGATGGGGTGGCAAAATTACCCTAGGTTGTCCTAGTAGAATAAACACTGAAATAAGACTAGAAGATCTAGATTCAAGTCCTCCATCTAATCTTTCTCTTTTTTAATATTTTAAATTAAAGCATTTAATAATGTAAATGTTATACATGTAATATGTCAGTACTAAATATTAAATATGGAAATACTAAACAAAATACTACCGCACAAGCAGTGGGCCAAATGAGAAATCAAATGGCAAATCAAACCTTGTCTCAAAATAAAATAAAAAGAAAACACAATATTCCAAAACCTATGGGATGTAGCAAAAGCAGATATTAGAGTGAAATTTATGCTGTAAATGCTTGTATTAAGAAAAAAAAGTTCAGGAATGCCTGGGTGGCTCAGTTGGGTAAGCATCTGACTTCGGCTGAGGTCATGATCTCACAGTTCATGAGTTTAAGCCCTGCATCAGGCTCTCTGCTGTCAGCACAGAGCCTGCTTCAGATCCTCTGTCTCCCTCTCTCTCTGCCCCTCCTGCACTCTCTCATGCACACTCTTTCTAAAAAGTAAACATTTAAAAAAAAAGATTAGAAAAAAATTCAAATAAGCAACTTAACATTACTCTATCAGGAACTAGAAAACAAAGAAATGTAGCTGCAATTTAGTAGACAAAGAAAATAAGAAAGAAAAATCAGAAATAAATAAAATAGAGATCAGAATAAATGATAACATAACATTGAAAGTAATGACCTATTTTTCCAAAAAATAAGCAAAAATGGCAATGCTTTAACTACATTAAGGGGAAAAAAAAAAGACTCAAAAACCAAAATGAGAAATGGAAAAGAAAACAATACAACAGATAACCACAGAAATACATAGTATGATAAGATTACTATAAACAATTATATACTACTAAATCAGATAACTTAGAAAAAAACAGATAATTCCTACATATGCACAAATTACCTCAATTCAATCATGAATCTTGAATCCAGGAAATAGGAAATCTTCTTAGACCAGTAAAAAGAATGAAAGTTGAATTAGTAATGAAAAATCTCCCACCACAGAAAAGCCCAACACCACATGGTTTCACTGGTGAATTCTACCAAACATTTAAAGAAATAATTAATGAAAATCTTTATCAAAACCTTACATATAATGGAATGGAGGGACATATGCAAAAACATTCCATGAGGCCAGTACTATCCTGATACCAAAGCAGGATTAAAAACAAGACAAGAACAAAAAAGTTTAGTTTGACCTATATAAGTAGTGCTACTCTGACTTTCTTTTGACATCCATTTGTGTGATAGATGTTTCTCTACACCCTCACGTTCAATCTGCTGGTGTCTTTAGGTCTAAATGAGTCTCTTGTAGGCAGTACATAGATGGATCTTTTTTTTTTTTTTAATGCATTCTAACACTCTATGCCTTTTGATTGACGTGTTTAGTCCATTTACATTAAAATAATTATTGATAGACAGGTATTTATTGCCATTTTAGTATTTGTTTTATTGTTCTTTTTGGAGATTTTCTCTGATCCTTTCTTGTCTTTGTCACTTTTGGTCTCTCCTTTGCACTCAAAAAAGAGTCCCCTTTAATATTTCTTCCAGGACTGGTTTAGCGGTCATGAACTCCTTTAGTTTTTGTTTGTCTGGGGAACTCTTAATCTCTCCTATTCTGAATGATAGCCTTGCTGGATTGACTATTCGTGGCTGAAGATTTTTCCCCATTCAGCACTTTGAATATATCATGCCCCTTCCTCTGGCTTGCCAAGTTTCTGTTGAGAAATCTGCAGCTAGCTTTATGGGTTTTTCCTTGTAAGTTATGGACTTCTTTTTGTCTTGCTGCTTTTAAGATTTTTTTCCTTTATAACTGTATTTTGCAAATTTAATTGTAATGTGTCTCGGTGTTGCCCTGGTTTTGTTGATTTTAATAGAAATTCTCTGTGCCTCCTGGATCTGGATGTCAGATTCCCTCCTCCAATCTCACTTATTGCATTCTTCATCTATGATTTTAGTTCATTTTTAGCTCCTCATCTTTTTTTAAGATTTTTTAAAAAATCTCTGTTGTAAGGGTCTCACTGACGTCTTCTATTCTTTTCTCAAGCCCAGTGGATATCCTTATGATTGTTGCTTTAAATTCTCCATCAGGCATGTTACTTGCATCTGTTTTGCTTAGATTTCTGGACATGGCCTTACCTTGTTCTTTCATTTGGGGTAAATTTCTCCATCTTGGCATTTTGGTAAGTCCCTGCCTTCTTCCATGCGTTAGAAAATCCAGTTATGTCTCCTGCTCCTGAAAATAAAAGCCTTATGAAGAAGAGGTCATATAGTGCCCAGGGCCTGGTGGTTCAGGGAGTGTCTCCCATATGTGTTGTGTATTTTCATCTGTTGGGTTTTGGCTGCTCTGTCCTTCAGACCAGTTATCGGCAGAGGTATTTTTTGCCTGTTGTGGGCAGTATTTGGTCCCTGGCCTGAATGTGGTAAGATTTAACTAGGTGTGCTCACGTCTGCTTGGGACATGAGACCTGACACCAACTCCACCAGAATTGAGGCTCTGCAGAACTCTCTGGTCAGGAAACATGGTGTGGGCAGGGGTTTGTGCTGGTTTTATGGAGGAAGGACCCACTACACTGGGACTGAGGCAGGCTTGACTGAGAAGGGCAGTCCTGTCAGAGTCCTGAGGGATGAGACTTTGGTGTAAGCCAGTTAGGCAGCTAGTGTCAGTGTCACTGAGCTGCTTCCCTTAGGTGGCTCTGTGTTTATACAGAGGGGTGGGGGAAGGAAATGGCACTAACCAGCTCCTTTGTTCCCAGAAAGGCATCTCCCTGAAGGCTGCCTCTTAGTGCTTGTAGAATAAGGAATAATCTCTCCCCCATGTGCCCCAGGCATTTTTCAGATCACTGTTTCCATGCTGTCTGCCACTAGTTAGTTTGCTTGTCTTCTCTTGAGGAGTAGGGCAGTGCCCTCCAGGTTCTGTCCCAGTCAAGCTGCTGACCTTTAAAACTCCAGGCTTTAAGCCCTGCTTGTTGCAAAAATTCAAAAAATTTAGCTCCTCTCATTTTCCAAGCCAGTAGCTTTGGGGGAAACGTCTCTGTGCATTCCCCTGTGTGCTCCTCTCAATCTCTCTCTCTCACTCTATCTCACTGTCTCTCTTGCCCTTCTTTGTGACCATGGCTCTCTCCTCTCTGCAGCCCCTGTGATTCATTTTTCCCTTAAAGCATGTCTCCACACTTCCTACTTCTTCAGTGTGGCATCTTCTTTTCCTTTAATTATGGAGTTTTTCTGTTAGTCTTTTCAGGCTGATTTTTGAGGTATTTAAGGATGATTTGATAATTATCTAGTTGTGTTCATGTGACAAGATGAGCCTAGGGGCCTCCTACTCTGTTGCCATCTATGATGCCTCTTTGCCTAATCTTTCTTTTTTTTTTTTTTAATTTTTATTTATTAAAAAAATTATTCTTAATTTACATCCAAGTTAACATATAGTGTTATATTGATTTCAGGAATAGAATTTAGTGATTCATCACTTACATATAACACCATCCCAACAAGTGTCCTCCTTAATGCCCCTTGCCCATTTAGCCCATCCCCCTACCCAAAACCCCTCCAGCAACCCTTAGTATGTTCTCTATATTTAAGAGTCTGTTATGTTTTTCCCCCTCCATATTTTTATATTATTTTTGTTTCCCTTCCCTTATGTTCATCTGTTTTGTGTCTTAAGTTCCACATATGAATGAAGTCATATATTTGTCTTTCTCTAATTTCCCTTAGCATAATATACTCTAGTTCCACCCACGTTGTTGCAAATGGCAAGATTTCATTCTTTTTGATCACTGAGTAATATTCCATTATACATACCTAACACATCTTCTTTATCCATTCATCCATCGATGGACATTTGGGCTCATTCCATACTTTGGCCATTGTTGATAGTATTGCTATAAACACTGAGGTGCATGTGCGCCTTCAAAACAGCACATCTGTATACTTTGGATAAATACCTACTAGTGCAATTTCTGGGTTGTAGGGTAGTTCTATTTTTAACTTTTTGAGGAACCTTCATAATGTTTTCCAGAATGGTTGTATCAGTTTGCATTCCCATCAGCAGTGCAAAAGTGTTCCTCTTTCTCTGCATCCTCACCAACATCTGTCTTTGCTTGAGTTGTTATTTTTAGCCAATCTGACAGGTGTGAGGTGTATCTCATTGGGGTTTTTATTTGTATTTCCCTAATGATAAGTGATATTGAGCATTTTTTCATGTGTCTGTTAGCCATCCAGATGTCTTCTTTGGAAAAGTGTCTATTCATGTCTTTTGCCCTTTTCTTCACTGGATTATTTGTTTTTGGGTGTTGGGTTTTATAAGTTCTTTAGAAATTTGGGGTACTAACCCTTTATCAGATATGTCATTTGCAAATATATTCTCTCATTCTGTCGATTGCCTTTTAGTTTTGCTGATTATTTCTTTCACTGTGCAGAAGATTTTTATCTTGATGAGGTCCCAATAGTTCATTTTTGCTTTTGTTCCCCTTGCCTCTGGAGACATGTCAAGAAGTTGCTGCAGCCAAGCTCAAAGAGGTTGTTGCTGTTTTCTCCTTTAGGATTTTGACAGCTTCCTTTCTTATGTTTAGGTCTTTCATTCATTTTGAGTTTATTTTTGTGTATGGTGTAAGAAAGTGGTCTAGGTTCATTCTTCTGCGTGTCGCTGTCCAGTTTTCCCCACACCATTTGCTGAAGAGACTGTCTTTTCTCCATTGGATATTCTTTCCTGCTTGTTAAAGGTTAGTTGGCCATACATTTGAGGGTCCATTTCCATTGGTCTATGTGTCTGTTTTTGTGCTAGTACCATACCGTCTTAATGATGACAGCTTTGTAATACAGTTTGAAGTCCGGAATTGTGATGACTCTAGCTTTTTTTTTTTTTCAAGGATTGCTTCAGCTATTCGGGGTCTTTTCTGGTTCCAAATTTTAGGATTGTTTATTATAGCTCTGTGAAGAATGCTGGTATTGTTTTGATAGGGATTGCATTCAATATGTAGATTGCTTTGGGTAGTGTCAGCATTTTGGCAATATTTGTTCTTCCATTCCATGAGCATGGAATGTTTTTCCATTTTTTTGTGTGTCTTCTTCAATTTCTTTCATAAGCTTTCTATAGTTTTCAGTGTATAGATTTTTTACCCCTTTGGTTACATTTATTCCTAGGTATTTTATGGGTTTGGGTGCAATTGTAAAGGTGAACAATTCCTTGATTTCTTTCTCTGCTGCTTCATTATTAGTGTATAGAAATGCAACCAATTTTTATACACAGATTTTATAACCTGTGACTTTGCTGAATTCATGGATCAGCTCTAACAGTTTTTTGGTGGAGTCTTTTGGCTTTTCCACATAGAGTATCATGTCCTCTGCAAAGAGTGAGAATTTGACTTCCTCCTTGCCGATTTGGATGCCTTTTATTTCTTTGTGCTGTCTGATTGCTGAGGCTAGGACCTCCAGCACTATGTTGAGTAACAGTGGTGAGAGTGGACATCCTTTGTCATGTTCCTGACCTTAGAGTGAAAACTGTCTTTTTTTTCCTATTGAGGATGATATTTATGGCGGGTCTTTCATATATGGCTTTTATGATCTTGAAGTATGATATCCCTACTCTCTTGAGGGTTTTTATCAAGAAAGGATGTTGTATTTTGTCAAATGCTTTCTCTGTATCTATTCAGAGGATCATGTGTTTATTATTCTCTCTTTTATTAATGTGATGTATCACATTGATTGATTTGTGGATATTGAACCAGCCCTGCATACCAGGAATGAATCCCACTTGATCGTGGTGAATAATTCTTTATTGTTTAATCCTTTTGGCTAGTATCTTGTTGAGAATGTTTGCATCCATGTTCATCAGGGAAATTGGTCTGTAGTTCTCTTTTTTAGTGGTGTCTTTGTCTGGTTTTGGCTTCAAGGAAATGCTGCCTCGTAAAATGAGTTTGGAAGTTTTCCTTCCATTTCTATTTTTTGGAACAGCTTTGAAAGATTAGGTGTTAAATCTTCCTTAAGTGTTTGGTAGAATTCCCCTGGAAAGACATCCAGCCCTGGAATCTTGTTTGTTGGGAGATTTTTGATCATCTAATCTTTCTAAAATTTGGTCTCCTCACCTGAAAAAGAATATTGGTATATGTTCCATCTATACAAGACTGATGTAAGAACCAAAAATACAGAATGAAAGTGAGATGATGCCTGTTAAAGTAGCAGCAGGAAGAGTAGTATCTTAGCTCTCTCTGAATTTACAGTTTAGGTGGAGTTAAAAAATGGGAAGGTCACTGGACAGGATATTGAATCCTACTCCTGTCTCTATCTCTAGCTATCTGTTTTCTTAGGCAGATCACTTATATTGAAAGTCTGTATTACTTGTATTATAATTATTGCTGTTATTAATATTAATGCCTTTGGGGCGCCTGGGTGGCTCAGTTGGTTAAGCGGCTGACTTCAGCTCAGGATGACCTGAGTCTCACAGTTCGTGAGTTCAAGTCCTGCATCGGGCTCTGTGCTGACAGCTCAGAGCCTGGAACCTGCTTCATGTTCTATGCCTTCCCCCACTCATGCTGTCTCTGTCTGTCTCTCAAAAGTAAATAAACATTAAAAAAATTACAAAAAAAAATTAACGCCTTGAAACATATCTTTCTCACACAGCAGTGCCTCATTTCTTTTTGATAATTCTTTCCTTCATTAGGTGTGGTCACAGTGGGATGGTAAACCCAGGTGCCAACTAATACCGTAGAAGTCCAATAGGCAGATTCCTCCTTTCATTACCTCTGCACAGCTACGAGACCAGTATATGACCCAGGCTTGGCCTATGTGCTGCTCATGCCCAAAGCTTGACTTCTGATCAAGGGAGACATGGATGGAGGTGTTGGTTGAATCCCACTGTACCCTTCCTAAGAGAGCATCCCCTAGTTTTACCTTCTAGCCTTTCAGAGTTGCCTTTTTCCATGCCTGATCCTCCAGTTTTCCTCTCAATTCTATGTAACTACTCATATCCTTCTGTCTCAAAGCTTGCTGATTATCCCTGATGACATGTCCTTCCCTTCTTCAATAGTAATTGTAGTCCAAGTTTTAGTTTGGCACATTGCCATCCAGAATAAAACATATTTCTCAGGTTCTTTATTTAGGCAGTTATATTAGGTTGTTTGATTAAGTTCTGGCCAATGGAATATAAGCAGAAGTGATGTGTGCAAATTCCAAAAAGTGTCCTCAAGAAGAAAGGTCATGAATTCTTTTCCTTCCTTTTCTCCACTGATTACAAGTTAGGCTTAATGCCTGGAGCTCCAATGAGCATCTTAAACCATAAGGTAATATCTGGGATGGGAGTTTTGCATGGTGGAAAGATATTGGTTCCCTGATCAGAGCACTGTGCTAGACCTGTATTGATTATTTTGAAAATTCTTGAACTTCAGAGTAAGAATAAACTTCTGTCTTTATTACTAGGGTTGGTATTTCTGATCTTTGCACTGATCCTAGAAAATGCAGTACTTTGTTTCAGTTAGCCTTGGTTACTGTTTATTGCTTATGCCTCTTTAAGGTGAAAGTGATAGAAAACTCAATTCAAACTGGCTTAAACAATAGGAAAAAAAAATATTGGCTTACAAAACTGCAAAGGCTGAGGTAGCCAGGATCCAGGCAAAATTCAATCAGCATTTCAAACAATGTCACTAGAGACCAATTTTTTCTCCCATCCACACTTCTACATTTCAACTTCACTTTCAGTTTCTGTGTGTGATTGTCTTTTGTCTCAGGAACTTCCTATGAACTCGTGAGAATGGCTGCAACAGTTTAAGACCTTACATTTCATGCCACACCTCCTCACTGAGGGAAGACGAAGGATCTCCTGCAGTAGTCTCCAAAGAAAAGAAGACGCTTCCCTCCCTCTTTTCCTTCCTTCCTTCCTTCCTTCCTTCCTTCCTTCCTTCCTTCCTTCCTCCCTCCCTCCCTCCCTCCCTCCCTCCCTCCCTCTCTCTCTCATCCCTGTCAACCCCACTGAATAATAAGAACAACAAACCTCAGGAAATGTATCTTTATATTTCATTGGTTCTAACAAGCTTACAGGCCTATCCCTGAGCCAATTACTGTGGACAAGGGTTTAGAAATATTTATTGATTTCTATTAATCACACTCTACTCCTGAGACTGGAAAGTAGGTCATTCCCACACAAACTATGCACCTTAGAGTAGGTGAGGTGGTTCCCCACAGCAGAAGGTGGATTTATTTACCTATAAAATAGGAATAGGAGTATTTATCCTGCCTGGGAAGGTTGATATGATGATTAAATCCAGTAACTCAAATGAAGGTGTTTTGAAAATTATGAATTACTACATAAATATGAGATACTATTTTTGGTATTAGAGTGCATTGCTCTCTTTATTTTTTACCATTGAACTTTTTCAGAGTGTGAGGCACTGCTTTAAGAGCATCAGTAACCTACAATTCTATAGGCTTCCTCAATTTTTCAGGGCAAACATTTATGATATTATAATTTAATCCTTTCAACTGCAACTGAAAACATCTCTTCCATTTACTCTGATTGTAGTTTTCATAACTATAATAATGGTATGGCCTTTCTCTCCCATTAAAGTTTTAGATGTACTTCACTAAGTCAAACTTTTTGGGATAAGAATGTAGCCAGAAAATAAGAGTGAGCAAGGGGCACTGCCCTCTATTCTTTTCCCCCTTTCCTGCCCAGACTATTCATTTAAGATAAAGGTGTAGTTCTACCATACATGGAATTAAAATTCTTCAAAGACTTCCCAACACTTTGGAGGTAAATCCAAGCATGGCTCAGGTGGCCCTGTGTCCTGGGGCTCTGGCTACCACTCCACATTCATCTCCCATCTCTCTCTCCCTGCTCTCTTTTCTAAGGTCTTATTGAATTTCTCCAGGATTTTCATCTGCACCACAGTCTCTCTGTGGGCCAGAACGTTGTCTTAATGTTCCTTTGTACCTGTAAAACTCATAACAACCCTACACACTTGCCACTGATTGCACTACCCACCGATTTGTTAATCCTCATACTTGTAGTCCAGCTTAAATATCATTTTCTCAAGTCAGCTTTCTCTCTGGAGCTGTAGACCTAAATGGGTCTCCCATCTGGCCCACAAGTATATTATGCTTCTGCTTTCACAATGCTGATAGTCATTTGTTTAATTCTTATGACTCCTAATATTTTCCTAAAACTCTGAGTTCAGGGAGCATGTATTTTTCAGCAATGTATCCTCAAAGAATAGTACAATGCCCAAAACATAATGACAATAAATGCACATGTATTGAATCAGCCTATTAATCAATGAATTAACGAAGCCTTAAAGAATTTATTCCTTGAAATGAAAATTGCAGAACACTACATAATAAAATGTAATATCATAAATGGCCACATACTAACAGAAAAATGAATAGAAACTTTGATAAAGATTTTAGAGTATGAGGAGTATTTGAGCATTAAGTTATAGTTCTGACACCTTCAGCTTGATGTGCTGTGTTTACATTTGTGACCTTCACCTTTTAGAATTTGAACATGTTACAATTTGTTTGATTTCATGATGGTCTCATCTTTTAAAATGATATTTTTCTAATACAAGAGATTGAGGATTATTTCTTCTTTTGATAACATTTATCAGCATTCCCTGAGAAAACTGATAACTCCCTGGGTTCAAAAAGCTCAGCACTGATATTCACTCAGCGAAATCTTAAGATATCTATAATCCAGCAAACCGAATCCAGCCCTGGGAGGTGTGGATCCACGTCTTGGTTCTTTGATCTTATACCTCTACAGGGAAGTATGGCCAAGAGATAAAGGTGGGGCTGCAGGAACAAGTAGCCCAGAGCGGATCATAAAAGAAGTCTGGGCTATTAACATATCTTGAAGTTGTCATTAATTTCAGTTCAAAATAAGACAGTTTTTCTTTGTCAAAGTTTTGCTTTTAAAATGGGGTTTAAAGGTTTCTAATCCTAGGACAGAAATTCAACCATGATGGATCGATGTTTTGAAAAACCATAATGAGACAATCTGAATAGTAAGTTGACTCAGGCTAATCCTTCAAGAGTCTATTGTGACCCCTTAAATCTACTTTATAAGAGGAGCATTTTGAGTTGATTTAGTGAGATAGCTAAAACTTAATTAGTTATCAAATAACTACCTAATGGACCCTTTTTGAGATATAAGGTTGAGCCACAGCTCTAGCTGATATGCAATTAATTTTAAATTTTATAAGTCATAAATGGTAATCACAGCCCTACGAATCAACTTAGGTAGGAAGATGCTATTTAGATGTTGCACTGACACTAAGACACCTAAAGCAGGTTAATTAGGTGGCAATTAGTAAGAAGAGTGTTAATTACCATACTAGTCTTATATTATGCAAATGAAATTACATTTTAATTAACATTTAAGAAACCAAAAAATTCAAAATGTATAGGCACAAACTGAGGGTTGATGGGGGGAGGGGGAGGGTGGGTGATGGATATTGAGGAGGGCACCTTTTGGGATGAGCACTGGGTGTTGTATGGAAACCAATTTGACAATAAATTTCATATATTGAAAAAAAATTCCTAATAACAATAAAAAAATGTATAGGCAATAATAGCAATGGTCATGTTTCACAGAAGCCAAAGAAATACTCTCCTGAGTGGGAGATTTTGACCTTGCTCTCAGTTCAGTAAGGTTATGATCACTCTCATTTCTGTGCATGGATTTAGAAGTGCAGTCCCATATTTTAGAGTTGACACCTGCCATACCAAAGGTAATTTATAACAGTATATGCTAGGATTATGTATGAAAGAAGAAACTCGTGGTTCATTTAATTCCTTCTCTCCCTTAACACCAGAGGAAACTAGGACTGAGAAAGCATAAACAACTTGGCTAAATTCAAATGGTTAATTGGGGGAAAATCGGGATAAATATTTCAAGATACTGATATGATGGAGCATTACTTGCTATAATAGAATAGTATAAGTTTTAAGAGTTTGTGGAGTTAGACCTATCTTGATTTTTCACTTACTAGCTGTTATGACATTGGGCAAGTTACTTAATTTCTCTAAGCTTAAATTCCCTAACCTGTAAAATGAGGTTGAGTACTTCATCATTCATTTGGAAGTATTTATTGAAATAAGCTACACAGTTTGGCTCAGTGACTAGCACACTGTGAACACTTTCAAATCATTAGCTATTGTTATTAGCACTGGTTTCATAAAAAAAAAAAAAATAAGTTGGTCTAATATGAGGAACTCAGAAAACTAATCCTTTTCCCTTCCAGGAAGTCATATTGCTCAAAATTCTCTTATTAAAGATCATTATTTTTTTACTTTTGGTTAAATGCAATGGAAGCAATGACACTTAACCTTTTTTCTAGCTAATACCTTAGTGGGAATTAAAGTTCTAGTGATAACTGAAGACAGAGGGTCCAGTGACTTCAGACTGCTAGGATAAGTGACTCAGAGGCAAAGAAAAATGGGAAAAGGAGAAAGCTAGAAAAGAAATAGGACAGAAAGTAAATGTTACTGTCTTTATCATTTTGCCAAGAATGTCTCACTGGGAAAATCTAGGTTGAAAGCTTGCCTCTAAAGGTATAACCATTGACATAGGAATTATTGGGTTCGATGGTTTTGTTTTCAAGCTGTGTAAGTATACACAAGGATAGATAGTGATTTTTGGTTATTTTGACCACTATAAATTACTTGGCTAAAATCATACACAGTTTAGGCAAAGGGAATTAGGTTGGTCATGCTTCTGGTTTTGCCTGAATTATCAGTATAAATGCAGTTTCCACTGCTGGCAGGGGTCTGATGCATTATAAAGAACTTTGCCCATGAGTGAAAGTGACAGAGGAGAAATGAGCAGCTGAGGCTTTGCAGTGTTTTTTTCTGCACATGTAGGAAACTGGCCATTTGAAAATCTTGTAAAAACTGTGACTTACATGATTGTAACAATGGATTAGGTTCAAGAAGGGAATGAGGGAACTTGGCACAGGAACTCCTTAAAGAGAGCAGCACAATTTGAACAATGCATGTATAACTGCATTTTCCCTTGACATTGACATTGCTCAAGGCCAAATAAAACTGGAGGTTTTAAATGTGGTTGCTTCCCTCAATTTATTCCACCTTTCAGCTTCCTTCAAATCCCACCACTTACCCTCTGTTATTCTGCAAATTCTTCAAGTGTATCTCATGCCACCTTCCTTTCTAGCACACTGTATCACATATTCAACAACTTCCCTGATTGAAACACCCGAAAGATACTATGGTGTTCCCTGCTTCCTGATACTTTTCTCCTGTGTAATCCTCTCACCTGTAGTGTGGACAGGATCCGTGATTTGCTTCTTACCGATAGGATATGGCAAATCACTTCTGTGATTATGTTAACCATCATTGTAACATTTGTTTGTTAGAAGTCTCTTTCCTTTGCTGGCTTGAAGTAAGTGGCCATGTAGGGGAGATCCATGAGGCAGACAACTGAGGGCAGTCTCCAGGCAAAAACTAGCTAAGAAGTGAGGTCAGCTTCCAATTTACAACCAACAAGAAACTGAAGCTCTCAGTTCTGTTTACGCAAGACCTGAATCTTGCCAATGGCTGTAGGAGCTGAGAAGTAGATGTTTCCCCAGATAAGCCTTCAGATGAGAACTAGCCCTAGTTGACACATTGGTTGCAGCACTGTAGGGGACCTAGCTAAACTAACTTTCTCATGACCTACAAAAATTGTGAGATAGTACATGTGTGTTGTTTTAATCTACTGTCTGTGATAATATTGTTATGCAGCCATACATAACTAACAAAGTGATACTGAGTAAATCATTATAAAAATTACAGTTTATAATGCATTGCTGAGCTGACATAAAAATAAGAAACCCAAAGACCTGAAAAACAAAGTGGAAATAAGAACCTTAGGAGATAAACTATCCTTAAAGCCAGATTTCACTGTAAGAAGTTATTTTATACCCTAAAAATGTTAAGTTTTGCTTTGACTGTTGCACTGGGCGTTGAGAGAAAACAAAACAAAACAAAAAATGTAGGATTATGCCACTTAGAGAAATATAATAGGACACCCTTGGGAGTAGGGGGGAGAAACTAGCAACATCTGCTATGTTAAAAGAAGAATAAAAAAGAAATAAGAAAAACAAGGATGCAATAGGAAAATTGCTTTTCTCAAACTTGGAATTTAGTGGAATGAAAACAAACAATCTCTTCTAAGAATTCATAAACACAAGTCTGTATCACATAGGTTTTAGGTTTACTTTTATGGCCTGAAAAGTCTGAAATAGACAATGTAATTTATGCAATATAGGTAGTACTACAGGAGATTGTCAGAAGTAAATGTTAATCCTGAATTAAACTTTTTTTTTTACATTTATTTATTTTTTGAGAGACATAGAGAGACAGAGCACAAGTTGGGGAGGGGCAGAGAGAGAAGGAGACAAAGAATCCGAAGCAGGCTCCAGGCTCTGAGCTGTCAGCACAGAGCCCGACACTGGGCTCGAACTCAAACCGTGAGATCTTGACCTGAGCCAAAGTCGGATGCTTAACCGACTGAGCCACCCAGGCACCCCTATTAATCCTGAATTTAAGTCTAAGCATTAAGGAATTCCAATAGATAAAATTCCAAAGGAAATGAACAGTCACAATTTAAAAATTAAAAAAATCATACGAGGAAATGAAATATAGTGAGGAAGAGCCAGAGAAACAATTACAATACAAATAGGAATACAAAAGCTTCAGATATAAATATTTTTTAGTTATAGATGTTAAGTAATGATTAATAGAGTTGTAAGACAACAGAAGAACTTGAAAATATGAACAGAGAACAAAAAAATAAACAAATATATTTGAAAAATAACAAAATTGACTTTCTAGGAGTGAACCACATTAAACACATTAGATGAAGAGAGAATTCATGAACTACAAAATAGGTCTAAAGATACATTCACAATGCAATCTAGTGAAAAGAAAAAAAAATATGAGAGTTTAGTGATCTAGAGAATAGAATTGGGTACATATTATATAAAAATAGTGGTATGCAATTAAAACTACTTTAGGGCTGCCTGAGTGGCTCAGTCAGTTAAACAACCAACTCTTGATTTTGGCTCAGGTTATGATCTCACAGCTCTGAGGTCGAGCCTTATGTTAGGCTCTGTGCTGGGCATGGAGCCTGCTTAAGATTCTCTCTCCCTATCTCTCTCTGCCCCTCCCGTGCTTGTGCTCTCTCTCTCTCTCTCTCTCTCTCTCTCTCTATCTCTCTCTCTCTCTCAAAAGAAAAAGAAAAGAGAGAAAGAAAAGAAAAAAAGCCGCTCTGGAAAACAGTGTGGAGGTTCCTCAGCAAATTAAACATAGAGCCACCCTATGACCCAGCAAGAGCACTGCTAGGAATTTACCCAAGGGATACAGGAGTACTGATGCATAGGGGCACTTGTACCCCGATGTTTATAACAGCACTTTCAACAATAGCCAAATTATGGAAAGAGCCTAAATGTCCATCAACTGACAAATGAATAAAGAAGATGTAGCTTATATACACAAAGGAATACTACTTGGCAATGAAAAAGAATGAAATCTGACCATTTGTAGCAACGTGGATGGAACTGGAGAGTGTTATGCTAAGTGAAATAAGTCACACAGAGAGGGACAGATACCATATGTTTTCACTCCTATGTGGATCCTGAGAAACTTGACAGAAGACCATGGGGGAGGGGAAGGGGAAAAAAAGAGAGGGAAGGAGGCAAACCATAAGAGACTCCTAAAGACTGAGAATAAACTGAGAGTTGATGGGGGGTGGTAGGGAGGGGAAAGAGGGTGATGGGCATTGAGGAGGGCACTGGTTGGGATGAGCACTGGGTATTATGTGGAAACCAATTTCACAATATATTTCATATTTTTAAAAAAAGAAAAGAAAAAAACTAAAACACAAAATAAACTTTAAAAAACTACTTTAGAAACATTATGGCCTTAAACCTTAACTTATAGACAAAAAGTGTTTCAAAATTTATAAAATGATCATCTAGTATATGAAGTTTTAAAAATTACTTCACAGAAGACAGGAAATAGTAAAGATTAGAGCAGAAATCAATGCCATTGAAACCAAAACTAAAACCAAAACCAAAACAAAAACTGTAAAACAGATCAATGAAACCAGAAGCTGGTCCTTTGAAAGAATTAACAAAATTGATAAACCCCTAGCCAGTTTGATCAAAAAGAAAAAGGAAAGGACCCAAATAAATAAAATCAAGAATGAAAGAGGAGAGATCACAACCAACACAGCAGAAAAAAAAAAACAAAACAAAAAACCCAGTAATAAGAGAATATTATGACCAATTATATGCCAACAAAATGGGCATTCTGGAAGAAATGGACAAATTCCTAGAAACATATACACTAACAAAACTGAAGAACAAATAGAAAATTTGATCAGACCCAAAATCATTAAAGAAATTGAATTAGTAATCAAAAATCTCCCAAAAAACAAGAGTCCAGGGCCAGATGGCTTTCCAGGGGAATTCTACTAAACATTTAAGGAAGAGTTAACACCTATTCTCTTGAAGCTGCTCCAAAAAAATAGAAATGGAAGGAAAACCTCCAAACTCTTTCTATGAAGCCAGCATTACCTTGATTCCAAAACCAGACAAAGACCCCACTAAAAAGGAGAACTATTGGCCAATTTCCCTGATGAACATGGATGCAAAAATCCTCAACAAGGTATTAGCCAACTAGACCCAACAATGCATTAAAAAAAATTACTCACCACAACCAAGTGGGATTTATACCTGGGATGCAGGGCTGGTTCAATATCTGCAAACAATCAATGTGATTCATCACATCAATAAAAGAGAGGACAAGAACCACATGATCCTCTCAATAGATGCAGAGAAAACATTTGACAAAATACAACATCTTTTCTTGATAAAAACCCTCAAGAAAGTAGGGATAGAAGGATCATTCCTTGAGATCATAAAAGACATATATGAAAGACCCAATTCTAATATCGTCCTCAATGGGGAAAACTGAGAGCTTTCACCCTGAAGTCAGGAACAAGACAGGGATGTCCACTCTCACCAGTGTTATTCAACATAATATTGGAAGTCTTAGCCTCAGCAATCAGATAACACAAAGAAAGAAAAGGCATCCAAATCGGACAGGAGGAGGTGAAACTTTCACTATTCACAGATGACATGATTCTCTATATGGAAAACCTAAAAGATTCCACCAAAAAACTGCTAGACCTTATCCATGAATTCAGCAAAGTTGCAGGATATAAAATCAATGCACAGAAATCGGTTGCATTCCTATACACCAACAATGAAGCAACAGAAAGAGAAATCAAGGAATTGGTCCCCTTTACAATTGCACCAAAAACCATAAAATACCTAAGAATAAATGTAACCAAAGAGGTGAAAAATCTATACACTGAAAACTGTAGAAAGCTTATGAAAGAAATCGAAAAATTTGTAAAAATATTGCATGCTCCTGGATAGGAGGAACAAATATTGTTAAAATGTCAATACTACACAAAGCAATCTATGTATTAAATGCAATCCCTATCAAAATAATACCACCGTTCTTCACGGAGCTAGAACAAACAATCCTAAAATTTGTATGGAACCAAAAAAGACCCCAATAGCCAAAGCAATCCTTAAAAAGAACCAAAGCTGGAGGCTTCACAATTCCAGACTTCAAGCTGTATTACAAAGCTGTAATCATCAAAACAGTATGGTACTGGCACAAGAACAGACACTCAGATTGATCGAACAGAATAGAGCACCCAGAAATGGACGCACAAACATCTGGCCAACTAATCTTTGACAAAGTAGGAAAGAATATCCAATGGAGAAAAGACAGTCTCTTCAGCAAATTGTGGTGGGAAAACCGGACAGTGACATGCAGAAAAATGAACCTAGACCACTTTCTTACACCATACACAAAAACAAACTCAAAATGGATGAAAGACCTCAATGTAAGAGAGGAAGCCATCGAAATCCTCGAGGAGAAAGCAGGCAAAAACCTCCTTGGCCTTGGCTGCAGCAACTTCTTACTCAACACATCTCTGGAGGCAAGGGAAACAAAAGCAAAAATGAACTATTGGAACCTCATCAAAATAAAAAGCTTCTGCACAGCAAAGGAAACAATCAGCAAAACTAAAAGGCAACCTGTGGAATGGGAGAAGATATTTGCAAATGACGTGCCAGATAAAGGGTTAGTATCCAAAATCTATAAAGAACTTACAAACTGAACTCCAAATAAGCAAATAACCCAGTGAAGAAATGGGGAAAAGATATGGATAGACACTTTTCCAAAGAAGACATCCAGATTGCCAACCGGTACATGAAAAAATGCTCAACATCACTCATCATCAGGGAAATACAAATCAAAACCACAAGGAGATACCCCTTCACACCTGCCAGAATGGCTACCATTAACAACTCATGCAACAACAGAAGTTGGTGAGAATGCGGAGAAAGAAGATCTCTTTTTCACTGCTGGTGGGAATGCAAACTGGTGCAACCACTCTGGAAAACAGTATGGAGGTTCCTTCAAATAGTTAAAAATAGAACCACCCTACGACCTAGCAATTGCACTACTAGGCATTTATCCAAGGGATACAGGTATGCTTTTTCGAAGGGGCACATGTACCCCCATGTTTATAGCAGCACTGTCAACAATAGCCAAACTATGGACAGAGCCCAAATGTCCATCGATGGATGAATGGATAAAGAAGATGTGGTATATATATGCAATGGAGTATTACTCGGCAATCAAAAAGAATGAAATCTTGCCATTTGCAATTACTTGGATGGAACTAGAGTGTACTATGCTAAGTGAAATTAGTCAGAGAAAGACAAATATCACATGACTTCACTTATATGAGGACTTTCAGAAACAAAACAGATGAATATAAGGGAAGTGAAGCAAAAATAATATAAAAACAGGGAGATGGACAAAAACATGAGACTCTTAAATATGGAGAATAAACAGAGGGTTACTGTAGGGGTTGTGGGAGGGGGGATGGCCTAAATGTAAGGGGCATTAAGGAATCTACTCCCGAAATCATTGTTGTACTATATGCTATCTAACTTGGATGTAAGTTAAATAAATAAATAAAAATTAAAAAAAACAAAAAAACTACTTCAAAATAAATCCAAAGAACATAACAGGAAAGAAAGATCAAAGTTAAAAATTAATGGCATAAAAAATAAGCATAGAAAGGACAAAAAATCTAAAAGTAGGTTGTCTTTAAGAGATAATAAGCTTGATGTTGACAAAATTAATAACCTGAGCACTGGCAAATTCCACTTAGATATATTCTTTAGAAAAAAGTATTGCATCTCATATGCCTATACCTTAGGAAAAAATCTTGCAGATGTTATCAGGTGTCATGTATAAATAATGTCTATAGCAGCAGTGTCAATAAAACCATAAAAACTTGAGGGGCATCTGGGTGGCTCAGTTGATTAAGCATCCAACTTTGGCTCAGGTAATGATCTCATGGTTCATGAGTTTGAGTCCTGTGTTGGGATTTGTGCTGATAGCTTGGAGCCTGGAGCCTGCTTCAGATTCTGTGTCTCCTCCTCTCTCTGCCCCTCCCATGCTTGTGCTCTCTCTGTCTCTCAAATACAGATAATAAAACATTTTTAAAAATTAAAAAAAAAACATGAAATAATTAAAATTACCACCAATGGTAGAATGAATAATTAGAGTATTTATTCAATGGAAAAATGAATGGACTGCTTAGTACATGCATCAGCCTGGCTTAACCTTAAAAAAGATGTTCATGCATAAATTTTAAACAATGTTGAGCAAAAGAAGCATATCTCAGAGTAATATAGTAAGAGATTTAAAGAGAAGCAAAAATAGAGTAAACTAAATAATATATTGGTTAAGAATACCTACAGAAATGTTAAAACCTGTTAAAAGGAGTGTGAAAATGGTTAACAGAAAACTCATGATTGTGGTCGACTCTGGGAGATGGGGTAGGGGAAATACACAGGAAGCTGTAAGGTACAAATAATGTTCTGTCTCTTAATCTGGATAGTCAGAACCAGATGGTCAGCTTTAAAATAATCAGACATATTTTAAACCTCTTTTGTAAGTGCAATAGATGTAAAATTTTTGGAAAGTTGTACTGTAACTGTATCTACTACCGCTTGGGACAGGTTACACTCTTACCTTCATGATCCTTTCTCTTGTACTTTCTAAGTATTCAGCTCTCTGAGAATGTAATTGGAGAGAAGTTTTGATATAATTCCAGGTACTTTGATGAGATGCCTATCTCTGGGCATTGTTGTCATTTCCCAGGAACTGATGTACTGAGGTGGATGAGCACCAAAGGTGCCTTGTAGATCTTGTTATTTTCCTATTCCTATAGCAGTGTTCTCCGAACAATATTCAAAGAATATCTTTCTCCCCTACTTACCTATACTCATCCCCTCTGAATATCCAACAGTGTTGCTTTGCCCAGTGAGATTTAGTAAAAATAACACCTGTATTTTGTGTTAACATCCTCTCCCTAGAATTAAACCCAGAATCCATGGGGTGCACCAGAGGAAATATTTCAGTGCAAAGAACTGAATTTACTCTGATTCCCCTTGACATCAGAAACATTTGTCCTTAACTGGACCATGCCTCTGTGCTTCACTCCCTTCTTCCTTGTGTTACTTTTTATTCTAGGGGATTTTAGTCTCCAAGAGGCACTTTCTTCTTCCATCAAAAATGTCCAAGGAATGGAGCACCTGAGTGGCTCAGTTGGTTAAGCATCTGACTTCAGGTCAGATCATGATCTCATGGTTCTTGAGTTCAGGCCCACATCTAGCTCTGTGCTGACAGCTCGCAGCCTGGAGCCTGCTTCAGATTCTTTGTTTCCCTTTCTCCTTACCCCTCCCCCACTCGTGCTGTGCCTCTGTCTCTCTCTCAAAAATAAGTAAACGTTAAATTTTTTTTTTTTTTTTTTACATGTCTAAGGGTGCCTGGGTGGCTCAGTCAGTTAACTGTCCGACTTCAGCTCAAGTCATGATCTCATGGTTCATGGGTTCTAGCCTCGCATCAGGCTCTGTGCTGACAGCTCAGAGCCTGGAACCTGCTTCAGAGTCTGTGTCTCCCTCTCTCTCTGCCCCTACCCATTCATGCTCTGTCTCTCTCAAAAATAAATGAAACATAAAAAATGTAGGAAAAAAATGTTCAGAGCTTTCTAAATGTTGGAGAATGAATCTTTTGTTAAAAACAGAAACCTGAAATATTTGCAAAATACCTTGACCCATTATTTTCAGTATTAGAACATCAAAAATGTTCCAAACATCAAAGAATAGGGAATTAGTGAAATTAATTATGGAATATTCACATAATAGAGTTTCCACATTAATATTGGGTAGGAAAATTTAAGTAAATTAGAATATGTCAGTCACACAGATTTAAGTGTAAGTACAGTTTTTATAGTATGAAATCCCATTTGTAAGGTTGTGTGGGTATATATGTGTACAGGTGTGTGTGTACATGTTTGAAAGAATGTACACAGAGATATTAACAATGGTTATTTCTGGGTAGTAGAATTATGGGAGATAATTACTTTCTATTAAAGCATAATACTTAATTTGTTATTTGATCTTTAATTTTTCTTATAACAGTAACATTTCTTAAAGATATTAAAAGTTGAGTTGTAACTCCTACAATCTAATTTATGTATTTGGCTTTAATAAACACGTAACAATTAATGCTGGTTTAAGTATAGTTCTTATATCTGACCATTTTTATTAAATGGATGAGAATAGTTGAAAGAAAAATAGATAAGGTTTAAAAGGTTTAAAAGAATATCTAATTTTGGTGTTGCTCAACATAAAAAAGATATTTTTCACTATTTAATTAAAAAACAAATAAAGACCCAGTGCAAACACTGAGATTAGAATGACAGCATCATTTTTACTTTTTCTCATATAAAGACAGGAAATCATAGCACAAAAGTATTTTACTGATTATGTAAATAACATTGATAATAAGGTGTTTTTGCCATTATCAAATATATGCAAAACTCCCCACAAAAACAAACCAGTAAATTGGAATTAAGCAAATCTCCTGTTTATCAGCCTTCCCTAACCAAGACAATGTATATTATTAATATTGCTTTTTATGTTTTTCCTTCATTCTTATTTTTTTTTCATTTTATTCTAGCAAGATCTTAATCAAGTCAAATATAGAAAATAAGATTCTAAAGAAAAACCACGATTGCAAACTCACACCCAATCACACTGTTCTCAGGTCGAGTGGATCTATGGAGAAATTGAAAAACCTGCAGCTATACTCAGACACATTTTGCCATTGTGCGAGAATAGAAGGTGCCAAATTAAAATAGAGGGGAAAAAAACCCAGAATTTTAGAGCTTTGAGATGTGAATTCAAGTAAATATCTACATTTTGTAGTAGTATATTAGATGCTTGAGCCAAGCAGGTGACATGTGTCCCATGATCTAGGACAAGCCCTGCCAGAATTTCCTATTAAACTGTCAGTCACCATACACTAGATGTCAAAGAGGACGAACCTGCACATTTTGTTTCCTAATTTGTTATTCCCCAGAATCATAGCACAAAATGTGCTCCCAAACATGTGTGTCTAGTAATCATAATAAAAAATAACTTAATTTGTCAATATGTAAGTAAATACATCAGAGGAACGCATACAATTAGGGAAATAAAGCTTTGGCTCCACCAAGTATAAATATATAAGCATTAAAGCATAAATGAATAAAAATAAATAATACTGTTCTCAGTGTCTCTTGACAGTGCAAATCATAAACTGAAATTAATTTAGTTAATAAGATATGCCCTCCTTTTAATTACCTGTTTTTAGGAAAGATGTTTTTAAAAAGAGCAAGCTGTAAGATAATTCACTTTGGATCACAGTCAATAGTTGTACAGACAAGTCATTCCATATTTACTAAGCCACTAGAAAAAGTCTTCTTCTTATCAGCCACTGTGCTATATACTAGATACAAAATGGCTAGAAAAATAGAGAGGGTCCTTGTCCTCTAGTGTAGCAGGGAAGGCAAAATATTTCCAAATCAGTTAAAGTCTGCAATAAGTGTACATAGCAGGGTGAGATCTTTTTCTTCCTCAGTTGACTCTTTCTTTTACATTCCCATTTTCACTGCTCCTCAACTCAGTCATTTTTTTTTATTTGTGAGAGAATATATTCATAAACTAGAAAAAGAACACAAAGTAATGGCATAAATATTAGGAAAGGAAACATTTCTCTTACAAATGATTCCCTCTAAAAATTTTGGACAAACTAGAACCTCTTCCTACAACCAAACCAAGGAGCTGCTGCTGTCTTATCTCTCTGGGGACAGAAGCACAGAAAAAGGTGGGTACATAAAAGATAGTATTTTGACGGGGTGGAAGCAAGGGAAAGGAGACCTTAGAATGGGACTCAGAGATACCCAGCTACAGTGTGGGCAATACAGTGAATCATCTTTGTACATTCTCTGGTTTCCATGCAATGTTATATTACAACATTGTTTCTTGGTTTTGTATCAAACATTGGAGCATACCCAAAGGCATCAAAAGCCTAATCAGAAAGTAAATAGCTAAGACTTAAATTAGTGGGTTTTAGCTAGAGAAGTCAGGGAGTGTCCTTTGAGGAAGGGGTGTTTCAGCTAAGACCCGAAAATAGGAAGATTTCATTAGACAACTAGCAGTGAGTTTTCTTTTGCAAAAGCTAGAAGTGACAGAGAAGGACAAGTTGAAAAACTAAAAAATGTTGGGAGTTAGGGAGATGGGCATAAGTTGTGGTCACTGAGTCAGATAGGGACAAGACCATACAGTGCCTTGAGGACTACATTCAGGACTTTATTCTTTACCCTGAAAACAATGGGAAGCCTTTGGAGATTGCACGAAGGGATGGG
The DNA here is from genome assembly GCF_028018385.1 of Neofelis nebulosa. Lineage (NCBI taxonomy): Eukaryota > Metazoa > Chordata > Mammalia > Carnivora > Felidae > Neofelis > Neofelis nebulosa. The sequence continues at coordinate 46,148,462 of NC_080790.1, read as the reverse complement.
CCAAGATCATTGAAACAATAAATGAATATGATCATTCCACTACAGATGAAGATAACTACAGAGGGAGCTATTTGTAGAAACAGGTAGGCAAAGCAGAAGGCTATAGCATTGTCCAAGAGAGGTAATAGCCACTTGTTGGCAGTAGAGATGAAGAAAAGTAGACTCAAGAGGTTTTTTGGAGGTTACTTTGACCCAAATGAATTTGGGATATGGAGCATAAGAGAAAGGGAGGATTTGAAGATGATTCATCACTCCTGGCATGTGTATTTCGATGAATGCTGGTGCCATTGGGTAAGATGGGGAAAATGAGGCCAGAATAGATTTGACAGGAGATCTTCAAGACAAACTTAAATACACTGAGTTGAGATGCCTTTGACATAAGATACCCAAATACAAGTGTTGACTCTGAAGTAGAACAGTCAGGTCAAGGTTTATAGGTACAAAATTAAGATGTTTGAGATCAGTTTGAGATCTGGGACTTGGCTGTTGTCCAGGCAGCACCTGCATAGGCTGATGCGCAGACACCGAGTAAGAGGCCAATGGAAGAATAATGTAAGAGTTTCAATAGGTTCTGCTCACTCTCCTTACCTCTGCCGTCTCCCTACAACTTCCATAACATCCTCCCTAAGCATTAAGGATTATTTGAACAGGGTTGTTTGAGACTTATAAGGCATTATTTAAAATAATAATAATAACAATTCATCCATGAAATCATCTAAAGTTAGAGGCAGAGCACATTTGCTAAATCAAAAAACAGGATCAAGTACATGTGAGAAATTCAGTTAAGGACTACAGATAGATAAAAAGATATGATAAAAGCAAACATTTGGTTAGTCCTTCTTTGTAAGTCCCACTGTTCTGAGTATTTTATATGTAATAACTCATTTAGTCCTCAAAACTCATGAGGTAAGTAGAATTGTTCTCTTCATTTCACGGATGAGAAAATAGAGGAATAGGGTGTCTCTGTAACTTGGTCAGTTGTTCAATAGCAGATCTGATATGTGAAACCAAGCAGATTGCCTTTGGAACCCATACTTGCAATCACTGTACTATCATGTAAAATAAGACTTGATGTGTCTAATGATCTAGCTAAGAATATTATACAGAAAAAAATATAAAGGGCACAATGAATTGGAAAGCACCTAATTACTTAGATCTCGGAAGCTCAGGAGACTCATCACATGTACTGAAGCTTAAATTCTCAAATGACTAAGGATTTATCAGTCAGAATAGGCTAAGATAAGCTGCAATAGTAATCAACTCCAAAATATCAGCCACTTAACAAAGCAAATGTTTTTTTTTATTATTAACAGTACATCTCCAACATGAGCATGCAGAGTTCATGTATTCATTGACGTAATCCAGAAAACCAGGCAGGCAGTGGCTACATCTTGACGTGGGTTTCCAGTCTCTCAGAAAGGTAATAGTAAGTGCAAAATCATGCATAAGCTTTTAAAACAGACACGTAGGGGCTCCTGGGTGGCTCAGTCGGTTGAATGTTTGACTTTAGCTCAGGTCATGATCTCATGGTTCACAAGTTCGAGCCTGGCATCAGACTCTATACTGAGAGCTCAGAGCCTGGAGTCTGCTTCAGATTCCATGTCTCCCTCTCTCTCTCTGCCCCTCCCCCACTCAGGCTGTGTCTTTTTCTTTCTCATAAATAAATAAAAACATTAAAAAAAATTTTAAACAGATGCTTAAAACAGACAAACATCACTGTAAATTCTATCACATTTTGGTGGCCAAAGCCAGTTATATGGCCACACTTAACTTCACAGGGAATGGACAAGTAAGATAAATGATGTATTTGTCAATGTCCATATAGACTGCATCATTGGATTCACTATAAATTCTCATGACAGTGTCTCCCATTGCCAGATAACCCACAGTTAAAGGAGAAGATAGTGATTCCCATGCATAGTATTTCCTTCCTTGTTTCCTTCTGTTGAACTCACTTCCAGCCATAGCACTTGAACAGAATATATCAGAGAACTATCACCTGGTTTGGTGCCACTGGAAGTCCAGAACATTCATTATAAAAGAAAAAAGTACTCCAAGATGTAATATCGAATATCAATTCGAAGACAAAAATAAACAGAGAGATAGAAGCAAAAATGAATGTATTAAAATGCAGAAAACAGTAATTAATGTATCTAAAAGATGCTTCTAACTGCCAGTGACAAGACTTATTTTACTGTTGCCATGGTCCTTAGGAAGTATTAGAGTAGATTTAGTAGGAGGAGAAGCCCAGCCTGATTCTAAACTTTATAACAGAAAAGTTGTATTATGCTACCATACCACTTCTCTATACTTTTCAAATCAGAGACATTGAAGGAAAGAGTCCTTCCAAACTCTTATTATCCAAGGACACCAGAGTGCACACAGATCAGAGTTTTACTGACCATTATAGCCTGTGGATCCTTTGCCATCCAGTACCAAGAGGTCCGCAAATAACCATGAGATAACGTAATTGCTACTTTGCAACTAGGAGAAAGGTTGAGTAAGACTGAGAAAGTGAAGCTTATAATTAAGCATTTTTCAGTAAAGAAGTTTTGGCTTCTTACTCCAGTGTAAAGGGCTATGCTAACATTTTATGTAAAATTTTGTATTGAAGTCTATCTGAATATTTAGTTACAATAATAATACTAATATAAACAAACTTGTGACAATTGTAAAGAGAAACAAATTATAAAAATAAAAGTAAAAAACAAAAATTCTGCTTTCTGTTTCCATATATAAGGAGCTTAGAAATTGCCATTCCACCCAAACAAATAAAATCCTAAACAAAATGAAAAATCAACAACCTTATTTTAGATCTGTAAAAAAAGTGAGGTCACTGGGCAAACCACTGTCCCACAAATTGGAGAGTTAGGCAGGCAATTACAGAGAATCCAACATACCTGAACAGAAACCTCCACTTACTTTTGTGTATTTTACCTCCAGGCCTCAATCATGTTCTCAAAGTAAATATGGGAGAAAAATCTTGGTGTGCTTCTGGAAGGGAGTGGAGGAGGAACAGAACCCTTTTAACATACACCAGAGCACTCTGTTCTTCTTAACAAGGAGAAACTCATTCATTCATTCATTCATTCTTTCAGGAGAAACTAATTAGCCACATCCTAACCTACTGGTGTTCTTATCAGACCCTAATGATCTAAGGGAAGGGCAACACCCAAATCCAGCCCACTCTAGCCATCCTATCCCAACTAAGGGGAGAAGGAGAAAAAAACTGAGAAGTTTGTAGTCCACAGGTAAAAATTCACTAAAAGATTGAGATTAATCATAGGTCTATAGAACATTTTCCCTCTCCCAGCAACTAACCACCGTATTGCTAAAGGCCTATTGATAGGAGAAAAAAAAGTATTTGACAAAATCCGACACCCATTCATGATAAAAAAAAAAACAAAAAAACAAAAAAAAACCTCTCAGTGAAATGGGAATAGAGAATTTCCTTTACTTAATAAAGAATATCTACAAAAACCTACAGTTAATATCATACTTCATTATGAAAAACTAGAAGTTTTCCAAATAAGATCAGGAACAAGGCTGGAATGTTTCTTCTCACTACTTATTTCAGTAGTGGACTGGAATTTCTACCTATTGCAATAAGAAAAGGAAATAAAAGATGGATACATTTAGAAGAAAGAAAACTGTCTTTGTTTACAGATGACATGAAGGTATGTAAAAAAATCCAAAAGATTGATGAAAAATCAATTTGTTCTGCAACAATTATACTAAGGTTGCAAGATATGAGGTTAATATACAAGTCAAACACTTTCTAAATAACAGCAAAGAACAAATAGAATTTGAAATTAAAGGTGCAATACTATTTACATTAACACCCCTCAAAATGAAATTTGAGGTATAAATTTAATAAAATATATGTAAGAATGGATCTGTCCCACAAATTGGAGAGTTAGACAGAAATTATAGAGACTCCCAACACACTTGAGCAGAAACCCCCACTCACTTTTGTGTGTTTTACCTCCAGGTATCAACCAGATTCTCAGAGTAAATAGATCTTATACATATTTTCTTAAATTTATGAAAGCATGGTTCTCAGGTTCACACAGTTCTCCCTGGGCAAGTGCAGCTGTGAGCAACACCACCTGCATAAAGTAAAGATTTTGCTAGGCTTTAAAAGATGCTTTTTTCCATTCTTACTTTGATTTTTTATTTGTTTCTGTTTTGTTTTGTTTTTTGTTTTTTTAATACTCTCTCTCCTAGTTCCATCCACCTATTCTGCAGACTCCGGCTACAAATCTACCTACCCACCCAGCAGAGACAAATAAATGATCTCAATTTCTTCACATTCCTAAGTATTTAGGGGGAAACTAGGTGAGGTGAAGGCCACTTTCCTGAAGACATCTGGAAGCAGGACAGGGCTCAGGCCTGTTTGAGGTTTATTCCTGCAGGACTATAGTGTTGCTTTGGAAGATGGTTCGACTTTGTTCTGAAGTAGTAAGACCTTGGTTTTAAATTAGAACAAAAGATCTCTAGATGGTATAGTTTTTTACTTAGAAAATGCTCAATATAAAACAGTGCAATCAGTATGGCAGTGTCTAAGTAGAAAATTCAATGAGCATGGCAATGTCTAAAGTGGAAAAGTGAAAAATCCATGTTCCTTCATCCAATCTCAACCCCATAGATAGCCACTGTCAACTCTTTGTTGTGTATCCTTCTAGATTTCCACCATCATATATAAGTAAACATAGTCCAAAAAAAGAAAATATGTATAGGATGTATTTGAGAAAAACTATAAGACGTTGATGAAAGAAAACAGAGAATTAAAAAAATCAAGAATTAGTTCATGTCTATGGATTTCAGTATTTTCAAGATACCAGTTCTTTCCAAATTGACCAATAGATACAATGCTATCCCAATCAAAATCTTAGCAAGTTATTTTGTGGATATTGACAAACTTATTCTAAAGTATTTCTACAAAGGCAAAAGACCCAGAATAGCCAACATAATACTGACGAGGGAGAACAAAGTTGCAGGACGGACGCTACTCAACTTTAAAACTTATTATTAAGTACACTAATCAAGGTAGTGTGATATTGGTAATGTCATAGAAAAATAGATTAATGAAACTTAATACAGACTCAGAAATATAGCCAACTGAACCTGACACGTATAGCCAACTGAACGCTGGAACATATGGACATCCACATGCAAAAAAAAAAAAAAAAAAAAAAAAAAAAAAAGAATTTAGATATAAAAAATTAAGTCAAAATGTATCATAGACCAAAATGTAAAACATAAAACCTAAAACTCCTAGAAGATAACATAGGAGAAAACCAAATGACCTTGACTATAGCATTGACTTTATAGACACAATGCTAAAGGTATATAAATAACTTTTAAATCTAGTATAGAATTTTTTAAAAAGTATTAAAATGAAATTATAAATGTATGTGCAATACAAAAAGATTATTTGTGCTATCAGTAACAAAAAAGGCATGTCAGAGATGTCAAGTATTGTAGTTCTTAGCGGTTTAAAACAGATTGTTATAAGTTTAAGATATCTTAAATAATTGCAGTAGTAATCACAAAGAAAGCATCTATAGAATATATACAAAGGTAAATAAGAAAGGAATAAAAACATATCACTACAAGAATCAATGAAATACAAAAGAAGACAGCAAGGGAGGAGAGAATGGACAAAAAAGCTATAAGACATACAGAAAGCAATTAACAAAATGTCAGTAGGAAGTCCTCTATCAGGAATTACTTAAAAAATATTTTTAATGTTTTATTTATTTTTGAGAGAGAGAGAAAGAAACAGAGCTCTGCCCTGGGGAGAGGCAGAGAGAGAGCCAGACACAGAATCCAAAGCAGGTTCCAGGCTCCAAGCTGTTAGCACAGATCCCGATGCAGGGCTCAAACCCATGAACTACGAGATCATGACCTGAGCTAAAGTCAGATTCAACCTACTGAGCCACCCTGGTGCCCCTATCTGGAATTACTTTAAACATAAATAGATTAAATGCACCAATTAAAAGACATAGATTGGCTGAATGAATTAAAAAGTAACAAATCCAACTATATGCTGTCTATAAGAGATTCACTTTAGATCTAAGGACATACATAGGCCTAAAAGAAAGGGTGAAAAAAATTATTTAATGAAAATAGGAACCTAAAGAGAGGATGAGTGACCATAGTTACAGTTGTATCAAAGTAGACATTAAGACAAAAACTCCCACAAGACTAAAATAAGGACATTATATGATGATAAATGAGTTAATTTACCAGGAAGAATAACAATTATAAATATTTATACACCTAATGTTAGAGTTCCCAAGTATATGAAGCAAACATTGACAAAACCGAAGGGAGAAATAGCAACACAATAATAAAAGGAGATTTCAATACTCCACTTGCATTTATGGATAGAAGAACCAGGTAGAATATTATAATATTCTAATATGCATAATATTATAGACCAATTGAACCTGAGAAATATACAGAACATTCTACTCAACAATAGCAGTATACAAATTATTTTCAAGTGCACATGGAACATTCTCCAAAATAGACCATATGTTAGGCCACAAAACAAATCCCAACAGATTTAAGAAAACAGAAATATTTCAAACTGTGTTCTCTGACCACAACAGGATGAAGTGAGAAATCAATAACAGAAGGAACAGAGGAATTCTCTTAAACAACCACTGGGTAAAAGAAAAAGTCGCAAAGGAATTTAAAAAATATATCAAGAAAATGGAAACAAAGGCACAACATACCAAAACTTATGGGATGCAATGAAAGAAATACTAAGAAGAAAGTTTATAGCAGTAAACACATTAAATAAACAAAAGGGGGTGCATGATGGCTGAATTGGTTGAGCATCTGACTTTGGCTCAGGTCATGATCTCACAGTTTGTGGGTTCGAGCCCTGCCTCAGTCTCTGTGCTGACAGCTCAGAGCCTGAAGCCTGCTTCAGATTCTGTGTCTCCGTCTCTCTGCCCCTCCCCTGCTCACACTCTGTCTCTCTCTCTCTCTCTCTCTCTCAAAAATAAATAAATAGGGGCACCTGGGTAGCTCAGTTGGTTAAGCTCCAACTTCAGCATAGGTCATGGTCTCACCCTTCTGGAGTTTGAGCCTCGTGTCAGGGTCTGTGCTGACCCTGTGCTGACCTGACAGCTCAGAGCCTGGAGCTTATTTCACATTCTGTCTCCCTCTTCCTTTCTGTCCCTCCCCCACTCATGCTCTGTCTCTCTCTTTCTCTCTCAAAAATAAAAATAAACATTTAAAAATAAATAAATAAATATTAAAAAAATTAAAAAAGAAGGTTTCCAATCAATAGTATAACTAAACTTGCACTTTAAAAAAGTATAAAATAAAGAAAGTAAACCCAGAGTTAGCAGAAAATAAAGCTTAGAGCAAAGATAAATTAAACAGAGAATAGAAAAACAATAGAAAAGTCAATGAAATTAAAAGTTGCTTTTTATAAAGATCAACAAAATTGAAAAAATCTTCCCTAGGCTAACAAAAACAAGAGTAAAGAGTAAAAAAAAAAAGAGAGAGAACAGTAAAATAACTAAAAATGGAAGTGAAAGAGGGAATATAACAACAAATGCCACAGAAATGAAAAGAATTATGAGACCAATATGAAAAGTATATGGCAATAAATTGGATACCTCAGAAGAAATGGATAAATTCCTAGGAACACAAGACTGAATCAGGAAGAAATAAAAACCTGAACAGACCTAAAACTATGGATATTGAAGCAGAAAAATAATGAAGTAGGAAAACACACACACACACACACACACACACACACACACACACACACTTCCAAGGAAGAAAAGTCCAGAACCAAATGGCTTCACTGGAGAATTTTATCAGACATCTAGAGAATAATTAATACTTGACCCCCCTCAAATTCTTCCAAAGAATTGAAGAGGAGATAACACACCCAAACTCATTTTATGAGGCTAGAATTACCCTGACCTCAAACCCAGGTGAAGATACATAAAAGAAAACCTCAGATCAATAGCCCTGAAGAATATTGATACAAAAACCTAAACAAAATACTAGAAAACTGAAATCAAAAGCACATTTAAAGGATCATACCCCATGACCAAGTGGGATTTATGCATGGAATACAGGGATATTTCAACATATTAAATAAATCCATGTAATATACCATAATAACAGAGTGAAGGAAAAAAGTCACATGACCATCACAATTGATGCAGAAAAGGCGTTTGACAAAATTCAGCTAACTTTCATGATAAAACCTCTCAATAAACTGGGTATAGGGGAATATACCTCAGTGCAATAAAGGCCATATATGACATACCACAGCTAATATACTGAATGGTGAAAACCGCAAGCTTTTTCTCTAAATCAGGAACAAGACAAGGATGACTACTTAAAAAAATTTTTTTTAATGTTTATTTATTTTTGAGAGAGAGACAGAGACAGAGCTTGAGTGAAGGAGGGAAGAGGGAGGGAGACAAAGAATCTGAAGCAGGCTCCAGGCTCTGAGCTGTCAGCACAGAGCCCAACATGGGGTTCGAACCCACAAACCATGAGACCATGACCTGAGCCGAAATTGGATGCCCAACCAACTGAGCCACCCAGGCGCCCCTAGGATGACTACTTTTGCCAGTTTTGGTCAACATAGTACTGCAAGTCCCAACCACTACAACTAGACAAGAAAAAGAGATAAAAGACATCCAAACTGAAAAAGAAGATGTAAAGTGATCTGTATTCACAGATGACATGACTTATGTGTAGAAAGCCCTAAAGATTCCACACATCAGGGTTGCCTGGGTGTCTCGGTTAAGGGTCAAGACTTCATCTCAGGTCATGATCTCACGGTTTGTGGGTTCGTGCCCTGCGTTGGGCTGTGCTGACAGCTCAGAACCTGGAACCTGCTTCGATTCTCTGTCTCCCTCTCCCTCTGCCCCTACCCTGCTCATACTCTGTCTCTGTCTCAAAATAAATAAACATAAAAGATTAAAAAAAAAGATTCCAGGGGCGCCTGGGTGGCTCGGTCGGTTGGGCGTCCGACTTCGGCTCAGGTCATGATCTCACGGTCCGTGGGTTTAAGCCCCGCATCAGGCTCTGTGCTGACCACTCAGAGCCTGGAGCCTGTTTCAGATTCTGTGTCTCCCTCTCTCTCTGCCCCTCCCCTGTTCATGCTCTGTCTCCCTCTGTCTCAAAAATAAATAAACATTAAAAAAAAAAAAAAAAAGATTCCACACATCAAAAAAATACATTACAACTAATAAACAATTTCAGCAAAGTTGTAGGATGAAAAATGAATGCACAAAAGTTGGTTTGTTTCTACACAATAATAATATTCAAATTGAAAGGGAAATTAAGAAAATAGTCCCATTTACTACAGCATCAAAAAGGATAAAATGCTTAGGAATAAATTTCACCAGGAAAAAGAAAAACTTGTCTGAAAACTATAAAAAAATTGCTAAAACCAAAAAAAAAAAAAGTACAAATAAATGGCAGGACATATGCCTGAGGATGAGAGGACAGAATATTGTTAAAATACCCATATTACCCAAAATGATCTACAGATCCTTATCAAAATCCCAATGGCATTTTTTTCAAAAACAAAAAAATATATATTCTAAAATTAATATGGGACCTCAAGGAATCCCAAATAGGCAAATCGATCTTTTAAAAAATCAAAGTTGGAGCAAGATACTTCCTGACTTCAAAAAATACTGCAAAGCATCAGTAATCAAGATGGTGTGGTACTGACATTAAGATACACATACCCACACACCCACACCCCCAACCCCCACACACACCCCAGTGAAACAGAGCTCAGAAATAAACCCTCATGTATATGGTAAAATGATCTCAACAAAACTGTCAGAACTAACCAATGGGGAAAGGAGAGTCTCTTCAACAACTGGTGTTGGGAAAACTAGATATCCACATGCAAGAGAAAGAAGTTGGACCCTTATATTACACTATATACAAAAATTAACTCAAAGTGGGTTTAAGAGAAAGAAGCTGGACCCTTATATTACACTATATACAAAAATTAACTCAAAGTGGGTTAAAAGTAAGGTCTAAAACTATCAAACTCCTAGATGAAAACATAGAGGAAAAGCTTCAGGATATTGGGTTTGGCAATGATTCCTAGGATATGAAACCAAAAGCAAAGGCAACAAAGTGAAAAATAACTGCATAGGGCTATATAAAACTTTTAAATTTCTGCATATCAAAGGAAGCAATTGACAGAGTGAAAGGCAACATACAGAATGAAAGAAAATAATTGTGAGTCATATATGTGATAAGGAGTTATGATCCAGAATATATAAGAAACTTCTACAACTCAATAATAGCAACAACCCAATTAAAAATGGGCAAAGGAATTAACTAGACATTTTTCCAAAGAACTTACATAAATAGCCAATAAGCATATGAAAAAAATGTTCAACATCATTAATGATTAGGGGAATGTAATTAAAAACCATAATGAGATGTTGCCTCCAATTCACCAGGATGGCCACTATCAAAAAAAATTGAAAATAACAAGTCTTGGCAATTATACAAAGGAGTTGGAACTTATGTGCACTGTTAGTGGGAATGTAAAATGGTGTAGTCATTATGGTAAATGATATGGTAGTTCCTCAAGAAATTAAAAATGGAATTAGCATATGATCCTGCAATTCCAGTTCTGGGTATTTATCCAAAATGATTTAAAGCAAAATCTTGAAGAGAAATTTACATACTTAGGTTCATTGCATTATTCACAATAGCCAAGAGGTGGAAGCAACCTAAATGTCCATTGACAGATGAATGGATATAGAAAATATGGTATATGCATACAATGGAATATTATGCTGTTTTAAAAATGAAGAGGGGCGCCTGGGTGGCTCAGTCGGTTGAGAGGCCGACTTTGGCTCAGGTCATGATCTCGCGGTCCGTGAGTTCGAGCCCCGCGCCAGGCTCTGTGCTGACAGCTCAGAGCCTGGAGCCTGTTTCGGATTCTGTGTCTCCCTCTCTCTCTGCCCCTCCCCCGTTCATGCTCTGTCTCTCTCTGTCTCAAAAATAAATAAATGTTAAATTTTTTTTTTTTTAAATGAAGAAAATTCTGATACACATGGATGAGTCTCAAGGATACTTTGCTAAGTGAAATAAGCCAGTAATAAAAGGACAAAGACTGTATGATTCCATTCATATGAAATATTTAAAGTAGTCAAAATCATAGAAACAGAAAAAAGTAGAAGGATGGTTTGTAAGGGCTGGGGGGAGGGGTAACTAGGTTCAGTTAATGTAGAATTTCATTGTGGCAAGAGGAAAAAGTTCTACAGATCTGTTGCACAGAAAGGTGAATATATTTAATACTGTTGAACTGAACACTTAAAATAGTTAAGATGGTACATCTAATAGTATGTATTTTTTACCATAATAAAAAATGATGACAGAGAAGAGAGGAAAACATAATAAAGCATACAACATGAAATTCAACAAAAATAAATTTGGAAAATATGATGAAAAGATTATTTTTCCATATATATACATGTGTATGCTAAATATACATATGAATGTTTATATATACACATGTATACATATATAAGGTGTTAAAATATACTGCAAAGAGTTAGATATTCTGAGTGAACCAGTTACCTGGAAAGATAGTGGAAAAAAATAATCATTTTAACAACATATAAAAGAAAATCCACTCCTAGAAAGGGCTGAAGGGACAGATGACTTAATAAGCAATTGTTCTTAAAGAGCCATGGACCAAAGAATTCTCATAATACATAAATTTATCTAGAACATAAAAGGAAATAAAGCTTTCCAATTTATTTACTCAAGCTAGGTTAATAAACCTGTTTTGAAGCATAATAAAAGAAAACTATATACAAATCTCACATCCCAGTGTAGGATTTATATTTAAACACCAGTAAATCATATCTAGAAGAATACTAAGAGAAAAATATACATTACAAAGTGGAATTGATTTTTAGAAAAGGATATTTTAGCACAAGGAAAAATGTTGATGTGATTCACATAGTATGATTCAGATCTCCAGATCTAGCCTTAGATGGGATTTCCAACACCAGTTCCACTAATTATGACTTTGTGACCTTAGGCAAATTGCCTAATCATTCTGTGCCTGTTGTGAGGATTAAATGAGATAATGTATATAAAGTACCTACCAAAATGCTTGGAAAGTCATAAATAACTAACTATTGGATAGAAAGAAATAAAAAGGGACTTGATAGCATTTAGCAACTATTTCCGATTTTTTTAGATAAACTGGGAATAAAATAATAATATCAGAATATGACAAAGACTATGTCTATCTCACACCGTAAAGATTATGCTTAGCAATAAAACACTAACAAAATTCCTAATACAGTCAAGAATAAAACAAAGGTGACATTTATTACCCAGAATTAACCAAACTGCAAGGTTAAAGGCATAGTCCTCCGGATTGCTAAGTCTGCCCATTACTTCTAATGCCAACAGCAAGGAGTTTGGTTTCAACTCCCAAGTTTTCAGGAAGAGTTCATATGTGATTACCATCACTTGTAACATGAAGTTCAGATGTTTCCAGAGTCTATCCTCAGTTCATATAATTAGCTAGAAGGATTCACACAGAACTCACTGAAAACTATTATACACATGGAGTATTGCTAACCAGAAAGCTTATTTAAGCTTTATGTGCAAAGTTCTTCCTGAGGTTTCATTTATCTAGGCATGATTGATTGACTGACCATGTTGTTGAGCTCAGTCCTTATCTCCCCCAATCCCAAAGGTCAGGCTGATATCATATGGACCAAAGGGTCCACCATGAGTCACTTCATTAGCATAAGCTATTAATTGTGTCCTAAGGGTTCACCATGAACAACACTCCCTCTTCTCACCCAGGAAATTCTAAGGATTTAAAAATCACCTCCTAGGACTTGGGGACAAAAACTAGGTTTCTCTTTTTAAGCAAGGCTACATTCTTTACTACACATCTATTTTTGCTATTAATTTTGTTCTGGACATTCCAATCAATACAGTTATTGAGGCATAGTCTAAAAATATCCACCATTGGAAAAAAAACTATTATTTATACATGCAATTATTCTCTATCTTGAAGCCGTAATAGAGTCAATTGTAAAATTGAATCTATTTTTCAGATCACTACCAAAAAGAAGTTGTGATAAGTGAAACTGGCTCAAAACAAACAAAAAACTCCTAGGAATTATTATATCATTCTCATTAAAAATATACATTAAGAATGAGAGAGCTGACATCTTTCTATCCATTCTATATGCCACTTTGCTTCATCTGTTACCTTGAAATTGGTATTTTTTTATCATGCTTAGAGACTAGTTATCTCTTAATTTACAAAGCATTTTATAAAAGAATAAATGCTAGATTTTTAACAATATATATTTGGTGGCTATTAAAATATTTTCATTTGTCATGATGAATTTTGTTAATAAATTTTCTAAATATAGTTTATTATTAGATTCCTTGGGAAGAAAGAAACTTACACAGACATACTGTATGAATTTTTTTCCTGTTTGCTTTTAAGGTTTTCTGCTTATCCATCATTTTAAGCAGTTTGATTATGATGTGACTTAGTGTAGCTTTGTTCATGCTCCCTATACTTTGTTCATTAGACTTCTTGGGTCCACAAATTTTCAGGTGTTTTTATCAGATTTGAAAATTTGTCTGCTGTCTGCACTATTTTTTCAAATTCTTCTGTATTCTCTTTTTTCCTTAAGGGACTTCAACTACACATATATTAGGCTGTCTGAAGTTGTCATATTAGCTAACTGTTCTATTCATTTTTTTTTCAGTATTTTTCTCAGTGTGTTTCATTTTGGGTAGTTTCTATTGCATATCTTCAAGTTCACTAACTCTTCAGAATCATATAATCTGCTGTATATCACAGATACTATAATTTTCATCTATAGAAGTTCAATTTGGGCCTCTTTTATGTCTTCTGTGTCTCTCAATTTTTCCTCTACCTTTTTGAATATATGTTTCATATACCTTGTCTATTTTTTACTTATGTTAGACAAGAGAGAAAATGCAACCCTTATTACTAGTACATTTGTAGTAGTAGTAATTCCTGTATAATCAATTTTCATTTTTTATGTAAAGGATCTTAGAGTTCATTTAGATGTATAATTGAGTTATAACCTCTTGATATTCATGTTCATGTTGCCATTATGAAATCAGTTTGAAATTTTACATTTTTTAATGTTCTACAACAGTGAGGATTAATATTAAAGGAATATAAATTCTCCTTAAATCAAAATGCCACTAAGTTATAGGGTGGTGCTGGAGGAAGGTTTAACAGAATTATCCTAAAATATATTTGGAAAAAAATAATATGCAAAGAAATATTGAAAAGAAAATAGGAGTAAAGAGTTTACCCTCCCCACAAAATAAAATATGACATAAGAATAGAAAGATCAATGAAATAGAACAGTAAGTCCAGAAACATTTCCTAGTAAGGTAATAATTTAATATAGGGCATGGAAAATATAAATAGGTAAAGGATGGATCTTTTAATAAATGTCACTGTAATGAACAGTTAACAATAACAGAACTATTATTGCTCTACTCCATACCACTAATCAAAATATATTCCAGAATGAATTATATAAGTAAATTAAAAATTAAAACATAAACTGGTAAAAAGTTCAGATGAATGCCATGTGTTATAGTGATGAATAAAACTAATTATAAACTCAAAACATGCAAATAATAATGGAAAATGTTAGTAGATTTGAAAACATTAAAAAGTATTTTCTCCACTTGGAAGAATACATAAATAAGATTAAAAGGCAAACTGTAAAAAATTATAAAAATGAAAGAAAAAAGAATTCTTATAATAAAAGAGAGCTCTTATAAAATCAGTTTAAATAAACTAATAAAATTATCGAAAACTCAATGTAAAAAATGTGGGCAATGTATATTTTCAACAATGCTTATAAAAACCCAAAATAATAAACATAGAGTATTTATTGTACGAGTAATACAAAATAAGAACTATAAATCAAAAAGTACATTATGACCTCAAAAGTTATAAAGCTTAAAAGAAAAATCTCAGGGTGGTGAAGGTAATAGAAAAAGTCATTCTTATATTGTTGGTGGACGTAATGTTTTTAAGTTGGGGGTAGTAACTTAGCAATATGTCTATTAAGAACCCTAACAATGTTGCATCATTTAGCAAATGAAAATTATGTTCCTAAAGTCCATATAAGGAAATAGAACACTCATAATATAGTTTAAATAAAAAGACAATTTAATAAAATGCATGTGCTATTTAACATACCAATTCAATAAGAAAATAAACAGAGTGTAGATGGTGGTTGTCTCCACATGAGGGAAGTGTGGCCGATTTTTATGAAATAATTTTTTTTCGTCATAAAATGATCCAACATTTGTTAGTCTTTTTTTTTACTTGTTAATCTTTAATTTATTATTTATTCTCATTATAAGGCAAGCACTCTACTGAGGTGGTGATGGGGTCTCTGTTCTGTAAGAGAAGAATACAGTAACCACTCTTCAGAATGCTAGTGCCCATTCTGGAATGACAAAAACTCTCCAAAGATATCTGAGGCTGAAATAATTTCTTTCTCTCCCCCTCTCTCTCTAAGTCTGTCACTGTGAAGTTTAATCCTTCTGCTGATAGTCAGGCAATTTCAGCACTAACTTCTTAAAGCTGGACAGGGGCGGGGGATAGCATGCTTTTTCTGGACATATGTTCCTCATTATGTCAGTCCCTTTATAGCTAGCACTTCAGGGTGACCTTGAAAGGAAACACCCTGCAGAGCCAGAAGTTGGGTAGTGGTCACCGGAGAATCATGTTACAGTATTCAGTGGGTTAGGAGGAGCTATTTTATTTCTCAGAGGTGGTACTGCAACTCTGTGCCTATAAAATGAGTAGAAATACTTCTCTGTACATAAACCTTCAAAAGAAGCCCCACCACTGCAGAAAAGTGTATCAACTTCATGTGGTTCTCAAAAGTATATAGGTTAAATGCTCAGTAAATAACTGCTAAATAGATAGAATGGAGAATGAATGAAGTCCTGCAATATCCTTTACCTGGTGCCTATTTCAAAGCTTTTAAACTTCATTTCCTTTAGCATCATCACTTGGTGAGATTTTTTAAAAATGTATACGATTTTCCAGATACCTCCAGAAATATAACTGCATCTGGTTTGAATAGAGACTTATCAGGGCCTCCACTGATAGCTGTATAGGCTACTCACTGAACAAGGATGCTAAGGCGTGGAGACAAGTGGAATCTGAAATTCAGCCTAGGCTTTTGGAGTAGGCTAAGTTTGCTGAGGAAGGGATACTTTTTTTTTCCTAATTCACACAAAGGTGTGCCTGATGAGCAGGCCATCAGAATCCAGGGATGCATCTTCTCAGAGGTACTACCTTTTTCTATTCATATAATGATGCAGTATAAACTCTTATAGCCCTGGGTTCAGGCATCAGGATTTTGTTTAAAATTTCTCAGGTAAAATCAATAAATAATTATGGTTAAAAACCATAGCACCCCATCAGCTGTTGCCAGCACTGAGCTCAAATTCTTCTCTGCAGTCTGGTTCCTCTGACCAGATTGTAACTGTTGCTCTCTGACCTCTGAGTCTCCCCTCCACCTGTGCTCCTCCTCCACTTGCAGATAATCCCACCACCATCCTCTGCCCACATTTTTCCTGTGAACTGTAGTTCTATAGTTTCTATATAGTAATCAAGTTCAGTGTTTTGAATAACATATTACATAGTACAACTTGCAGGAAACTGGACCACCAAGCTGCAGAAAGTTGGGATCAGGAAGGCTGTGGCTTCCCGCCAGCCCCATATTTGTCACAACATGAATGGTAGTTATCCCGGGGAGGGTAATGGGCAAAGAATCTGTTGTCACATGGCTTTTAAAAAATATTTCATTGTCCATTAAAATTAGGTAATGTCATTCAGTTCAGTCCAACCAAATATAACATATTTTTGATAATCTCCTATGTGTTAGGAAATCTGGGTAATAAAAACGGTAGGAAGACATAGCCCTTACAACAAGATCCGTACAATGTAGAGGTGCTAAAGATTAATTAAAGACATGCGAGATGCCCCATTAAGCCCCTCCCCCCCATCAGTTTCTCAGCACTATTCCTGGGAAAACTTGGGGAAAAAAAGATAATTCAAAAGCTGGGAGAAATATGCATGAAATTTAAGATATATGGAAGAGGAAATCCTCACAGAAAATAATCCAGAAGGAATAATGATAGTACAGAAAATTATCCCTTGAATAATGTCTCAAAAGATGAAGACAGAAACAAGAACCAGTGTGGTGGTTGTAAATACTGGACAATACATATCCAAAACTCACTTTAATAAAAGTGAAAGACAGAAAAGAAAAATAATCCCTCCATCATGTATGAGTTGCCAAATATGTTTCTTCCAAACAGTGGACTTGAGCTAAGAGCTGTGCATACCTACCTCGGATATACATGCATCCATGTGTATTGTTGAAGATGTCTTGTGTTTACCTGGACAACTCAGCAATTTGGCTTCCTACCCCAAGGAAAGAAGGTGATCTAGATGGATTTATTTGTAAATACATGCTCACTTTCTGGGATTAAAAAAAAGTTATGTTTATTTTTTGACAGAGAAAGAGTGAGTAAGCTAGGGAGGGGCAGTGTGGGTGGGGGAGGTGGAGACTGGAGACGCAGAATCCCAAGCAGGCTCTGCACTGTCAGCACAGAGCCTGACATGGGGCTCAAACTCACAAACTGTGAGGTCATGACCTGAATCAAAATCAGGAGTTGGAAGTCCAACCAACAGAGCTACCCAGGCACCCCTCTGGGATTTTGTTTTAAACCATGGGGGTGGTGGGAAACACCTCCCCAGTTGAAAGTAAACAAAAAAGGAACTGATTAGATTGCTTCTGAATTCAAGATGAGCATATGGAAGTTTAAAAATAAATTAAAACACAACAAAGCCGATATGTGAATATTAAACAAAATAGTGTGAATCAGAGAAATGAAACATATAGGAAATAAAGGAAACAGATGAAGTACAGGAAACAAATGAAATATAGGAAACAGAAGAAAAACACAACAATGAGATAAACACACACTCATTATACTGGCTAAAGTTAAAAGTCTTGATAGGAATGTGGCACACCCAGAATTCTCATACATTATTGAGGGGAGTATAAAGTGGTACAACCACTTTGGCAACAGACCTGGTAGTTTCTTCTAATTTAAAACATGTAATTGCCATATGACTCAGCCCTTCCACTCCTACATCTTTAATCCAGAGGAATGAGAACATATTTATTTATTTTTTCAGTTTATTATTTTTGAGAGAGAGTGGGGGTGGGGGGGTGGGCAGAGAGCACATGCATGACCAGGGGAGGGGCAGACACAGAGGGAAAGAGAGAGAATCCCAAGCAGGCTCTGCACCATCAATGCAGAGTCTGATGTGGGCTTGAACTCACAAACAGATCATGACCTGAGCTGAAATCAAGAGTCAGATGCTTAACCAGCTAAACCACCCAGGCACCTCAAATGAGAACATATTTCTGTAAAAAGGCTTGCATGAGAGTGTTGATGACAGTTTCTTCATAATAGCTGAAAACAACCTAAATGTCTATCAATAGGTTAATAGAGTTTTAAAAATCATGGTATAGTTATATAGAGGGAGACTACTCAGCAACAAAAAGGAACAAACTTCTCATAAATGTAACTAATAGGTGAATCTCATAAACAATACTCTAAGTGAAAGCAGCCTTGCAAAAACAGTATATGCTGTATGGTTCAATTTGTATTAATTTCTTGACCATTTGTATTAATTATATTGGTGCCATTTGTATTAATTTTGTGTGATGAAAAAATCAGAATAAAAGTTGTGTCTGGGATGGAGCAGAAATTGACTAGGAAGAGCTATGGGGGAACTTTTTAGGTAGATAATAGGGATTTAGATCACTTGGTATATGTATTAGTCAAAATTCAATGAGTGGCTTAAGACTTGTGCATTTTATTGTATGTAAGCTTAGCCTCAGAAAAACAGAAAACAAATATAGGGGTGCCAAGGTGGCTCAGCCAATTAAGTGTCCAACTCTTGATTTTGGCTTAGGCCATGATCTCAGGGTCATGGGATCGAGCCTTGAGTCAGGCTCTGCACTGAGTGTGAAACCTGCTTGGGATTTTCTGTTTGTCTGTCTGTCTGTCTCTGCCCCTTCCCCACTTGCACTGTCTCTCTCAAAATAAATAAATAAACATTAAAAAAAGAAAAATATTGAATTCTTAATTTTCTAGTTAGTTCTAAGCATGCTGAAGTCTTTAAGGATAAAATATTATATTAGCTATCTATTGCTCTGTAAAAAATTACCCCAAAACATGGTGCCTTAAAACAACAAATATTTATTGTAGTTTCTATAGGTGAAGAATTTGAGAGCAATTTAGCTGGGTGGCTTTGGCTCAGGCTCTCTCAGGGAGTTGCAAATCAAGATAATAGGAGAAGCTATATCTCCTGAATATAGCTGAATATAGTCAAGCACCTGAATGCTTGACTGACATTGGAAAATCCTCTTCCAGGCCACTCACATGTCTGTTGGCAGGAGTCTTCTGTTCCTTATTATGTGGGTCTTTCTACAGTGCTGCTCATGACATGATAGCTGGCTTCCCCTAGAGTGAAAAAGCCAAGGAAGATTGCAAAGCAGAAAGCTTGGTGCCCGTCACAATCTAGCCTTAGCAGTCACACACCATCACTTCTGCTATATATTTTTCTACAGACCAACCCTGATACAATGTAGAAGGGGACTCACTTTAAGTGTATCCAATAAAGACAGACTGATAGATGGATAGATGAATAAATATATTGATAGACATGAAATAAAGCATATACTGCAAAATATTAACAATCCAGAATCTGCATGGTAGGTATATGTATGCTTACTGTACAACTCTTTAACTTTTGTATATGTGAAAATTTTCATAATAAAGTAAGATGTTGGGGAAAACCACTTAATTCTAAACAGATGTGGGAAGACTAGCCTCCTCTAGATAGAAAAGTTGGGGCGCCTGGGTGGCTCAGTCGGTTGAGTGTCCGACTTCGGCTCAGGTCATGATCTCATGGTCTGTGAGTTCGAGCCCTGCGTCGGGTTCTGTGCTGACCGCTCAGAGCCTGGAGCCTGTTTCAGATCCTGTGTCTCCCTCTCTCTCTGATCCTCCCCTGTTCATGCTCTATCTCTCTCTGTCTCAAAAATAAATAAATGTTAAAAAAAAAAATTTAAAAAAAAAAAAAAGAAAAGGTAATCTATAAGAAGAACTCAGTCTAATTTGAAGGCAAAGATATTGAAGAGTGATTGCTGAAGTAAGACATGGATACTATTCCAGGGCTGGAATGGAAGAAATATTTACATTGGGTGACCAGCAGACAAGCCTGAGAAGCATCAGAATGGACATTCCCATCTAACCCAAATGTCATGGGAGACAGCAAGATATTTCCCATGTGTGTAGGTGACACAGATTGTAGCAAAATGGAAGCTGCTGTAGGGCTGAGACTCATGAGGACAGCAATGGTCTGTGTCACTGAAAACTGACATCTGAAGACCAGATAGGAACAGGGCATTTTAATGGATGCTGATGCAGATTAATAACAAACATCTGGGAGTGCCTGGGTGGCTTTAATTCGGTTAAGCAGCCAACTCTTGATTTTGGTTCAGGTCATGATCACACTGTGTCTGGAATCCAGCACAGAGCTGACAGCACAGAGACTGCTTAGGTTTCTCTCTGCCTCTCTTCTCTCTCTGTCTCTCTCTGCCTCTCCCCTACTCACACAGATGTGTGCATGCACTCTCTCAAAATAAGTAAACAAAACAATTATGTGAAAAATAGTAGAGGCACCTGGGTGGTTCAGTCAGTTAAGTGTCTGACTTGGGCTCAGGTCATGATCTCACAGTTTGTGGGTTTCCAGCCCTATGTCCAGCCCCACTGTGCTGACAGTGCAGAGCCTGGAACCTACTTCGGATTCTGTGTTTTCCTCTCTCTCTGCCTCTCCCCCACTCGTATTCTGTCTCTCTTTCTCTCAAAAATAAATAAGCATTGGGGCGCCTGGGTGGCTTGGTCGGTTAAGCGTCCGACTTCGGCTCAGGTCATGATCTCACAGTCCATGAGTTCGAACCCCACGTCGGGCTCTGTGCTGACAGCTCAGAGCCTGGAGCCTGTTTCAGATTCTGTGACTCCCTCTCTCTCTGCCCCTCCCCTGTTCATGCTCTGTCTCTCTCTGTCTCAAAAATAAATAAACGTTAAAAAAAAAAAAAGCATTATTATTATTATTTTTTTTAAATAACACATGTCTAAATTAGATACAAACCCATACTCACTCCTGGATGTGAGTGAGGGGGTGAGGAAGGCTGACTAGAAACAGAAACTCATAAATAATAATTAGTGGTTTTCTCTGGGCATTGTTTTAAATATTTGTATGAGTCTTTCAAACTTCCAAAGGAGATAAAATTATTTTTTTATAATTGGCATTGATAATAATTTAATTAATTTTAAAGACCTGATGGAAAAAAAAATCATACAGATGGGGCAGTATCTTTACTTGGAAATTACTATTGGTGTTATCACAACCATAGGTTTTTTTTTTTTTTTTTTTAAAGGTAATACGTCTTTTCTCAAAGGATACATTTCAAAGGATTTTCTTGGGAGCAAAACTGTTCATACATAAAACACAACAAACAATGAAGTGCAACTCCAAGGTCTATATTTGACTCTGAGTGCCTATTATAAAAAAAGAAAGTAACATGAATCATTCCATATGATTAAACCACATATTAATAGAGACAAACAGAAGCTCAAAAGCACGTGCACCCACACACAGGCTCAGAGTTTGAAATGGGAAGAAAAACAGCAAGCCCAGAATTGGTGAGAAATGGGGAGCCACAGACACAAGCTAAAGATAGTGCTTGAGCTTTTGTTCTCTGCTCTGCCCCCATGGCCTCTCCAGATAGTCTAGATGAGAGATCTTGGGGACAGACAGCAGAAAGAACCATATGTAGACGGAGCCATTCAGAAGAATATGTTCAGGACAGTGTGGAGACTTGAACTGCCCCACCCCTGTAATTGTTAGCAACTTAGATGAAACATCATGAATCTCGGGTGATGTTGGTTGGGGTGAATGATGGCTCACCTACCTCTAAGAGGCCAAGCCCAGCTGCCAGAGGTCTGTCTCTCACTTTTCAAGCAGGATTGCCCATCTTGATCTGATGTATTTTAGGGAAAGTTTAAGCATAAAATGAAAAACAACCACTGAGTCTATGTTAAAGCCATGGTTTACTTTTTGAAGTTTGTTCATAAAATATTTTACTTCTCTTTCTACTTTCACTTTTATTCTTGGTCAGAGGGCCTGCATAATCTCTTTTTGAACAAGTAATGGAACCTCAGGGGTTATCTTTTTCGTGTATTACCCTTGATAAAATGCATAGCGAGATGAAGAGGGGGTCAGCCTGGTACTGACCAGGGAGCAGTGTGCCCATACAGCTGAGAGAAAATTCAGCTTCCAGCTGGATTTGTTCTGGTCACAATCTGAAGCCCTGTAAAGACAACATGTCAAGGTGTGGCAGAATTTCCTGGAGCTCAGTGAGCATGTCGCCAGAATAACTGAGAAAAAAATAAACCCTTACTAATGAAATTATTCTATGGAAATTTAAAGAGGTGCACTATTCTAGGAATCTCATTTGTTTAATTAAAAAAGTAGATTCTTCTTGTAACATAAGAGACAGTTTGCACATTAACATTCTCTGGTTTTCAGATGCTAGGATTTCTTAAAGCAGGGCCTACCTGTTTTTAATGATGCTGGTTGCTACAGGCAAATCCCACCTCCTCACACCAAGACAAGAACAAGATCTCCTGAGGAACATCC
Source organism: Neofelis nebulosa (assembly GCF_028018385.1). Lineage (NCBI taxonomy): Eukaryota > Metazoa > Chordata > Mammalia > Carnivora > Felidae > Neofelis > Neofelis nebulosa. Next base: position 46,125,580 of record NC_080790.1, on the reverse strand, counting down.
TAGCTTAGAACTCTAGTGTCTAAGGACACATTAAGGCAGCTGTCTGTTCAGAAGACAAGCAATAAAATATTCTATAAAGATACCCAGTTAAATTTCCAATTAAAATGATTTAGTGCCTTCATTTTTTAAGTTTTCCCAAGGTTTCCTGATGACTAAAATTATGTAATGAAGCTTTCAAGGTTTTAAATCTGCTAATTAATCTCTGCACCTTTACAATAACCCAGAGCAATAAAAGGCACAATGAAAAGAAGCAGATTAATGTACAAGTGGATTAACCCTTAGGAGACGGGTGTCTTACAGCCTTGCCAGCTGGTGGTTTAAAGTGGGTTCAGAATAGCATTTGGTCATGTGAGGAAGGAGCAGCATCAGTAGTCTCTCCTGTAGCACCTGGGTCAGAACTAATTCTGCTTCTACTACAATCCCTACTGTGATGCCTGCTAATGGCCAAACTTCTGTGATTCAAAGTACCAGGCAAGTAGAGGTGGGAGGGAAGACAGGAGCACTGGGGAGTCCTGAAGGGTAGAACTTTCCGAAACAGTTCAGTGACTGATTAAATGATTCTGAAAAAGCACAAGGGTGAAACTCTGTAAGGGATATCCGGAAACCTCAGTCTATGTGTTGAACTCACGCAGATGTGAAGTGGAAAGCTTCTGTGAACTGGCCAAACAGGTCTGAGGAGTGGAGACACATACTTTAACACAAAAGAATATTGTATAGTTGTGGCAAGAAACTGAGTTGTACCCAAAGGGAACGTTTGTTATCTCAGACTGGAGTTAACAAGGGGCTCAGATATATTCACTTAACTGTGTTGCGGTTATTTGCACTGGATGTTTGCAATGGGTAGATACCTGTGCCTATTTTTACCTATTGTTTCTCAGCTTCAAGACCAAATTCTGTGCTTCTCTGGGATGCTGGGGCTGGAGTCTGCAATATGTACTTCTTAGATTCCCTTCCTGGAAACTACTGGCTTCCATTTATGTGCTGCTAATGGAGGGTACTCAAGTAGACAGAAATGGGGAAGTAGAGAAGCTCCTTTGTATTTTCCAGCTCCTGCCAGCATCATTCAAGCACAGATACAAGCTACTTGTGGATTATTCCTGCTAAGAAACAGAGTGGGAATTAAGACTTGGTTCTGTTTGACTACAAATATCATATGGTTTCTCCAGTCCTACACTTCCTCTCTGGTAGGGAACTGGGAGATAGCAACATCAGAAAACCCTAAGAAGAATGAGGAGCATGTTTAGCAGTGCCCCATGCCACTGAGAGTGAGAGCTGAGAGGAGGCTGTTGGACTTGGCAATTAGGGGGCAACAATAGCCCTGTGATTACAGCTTAGGGAGGGTGATGGGGACTGTGATAGGCAGAATTGTATGACTGCCCCCATGATCTTTGCCCCCTAGTGTTGTACCCTTGATTGCTGGTTAGAACTTATAATTTGCTTCTGGCCAACAGAATGTGACAAAGGTGAAGATATTTTGCAAATATGATTAAGGCAGTGATCAGTTAGATCTGAGTTATTCAAGAAGGAGGTTAACCAGGGTGGGCCTGAACTAGGTAGGTGAGGCTTTTAAAAGGGAACGAAGATCAGAGATATTCTCTTCCTGCCCTGGAAGAAGAAAGCAAACTGCTATACTGTAAACTGCCTGTGTAGAGCTGAGGGTCTCAGTCCTACAACCCTGGTAAATGAATTCTGCCAACAACCATGTGAGTTTGAAATACCTAAAAACCCCAGATAAGATGACAAGATTGGATGACGCCTTGAATTCTGCCTGGCAAAACCCTGAGTAGAGAACCCAGCTAACTCATGCCTGAACTGACCCATGGAAACTGAGAGAAAATAAATTTATGTTGTTTTAAGTCCCTAAGATTGTGGTAATTTGTTATGCCATGATAGAAAACTAATACAGGGACGGAGGCCAGACTGCAAGCAAACACCCATGCACACACTCTGTTCCTCCAGCCACTGGCTGAATGGAATCCTGACACCAAACAGATGCATCATTTGAAATCACGCTGCCTAAAACAACCTACTGTTAAAACCCAGTCAGCAGACAGGGTCCCACTAGCCTGCAGTCTCATCCCAGATCATACCTGGGTTCACATGTCCTTTTGAAAATTTATGTCAAATTTCTGGCTTTACCCTCTTATGCTTCGGTCCCATATTCTTACCATTACAACATCTTAGGAAAACAAAAACAAAAACAAAAACAATGTAGTGTCATCTGAATAGTTTTATTGCTGTTATTTGTTAATTACTATAGATAAAAAAACAGACTAAAGAAGTTCTTTAATTCACTTATGTTATAGAGACTCTTGCTAAACAGTAACAAAATAAAACCTGTGAAAAGAGAATCAGCAATAACAATACAGCAACAAAAGGTCACCATTATAAATTTGAAGTCTCAGCAATTGAAATGGAAATTAACGGTGCTCACGAAGCTTTCCTAGATGACTGGTTAGTTTGTTTTCTCTACCAGACACTACTTCCCATGCTAGGCATGATGGCGAAAGTATCCGTGACAAATTCACAAAGGGATACACAGCTACGTCTATAATAAACAAGCTGAAGCAGAAACTGGTAGCATCGTCGCGTACAGCTGAGCTGAAACTCCTTAAGAAAGCAATCTGAATAACCTTGTCACGTCCGTTTTCCACACTTTTCCTTTGGCAAGCGCTCTATGTCCCCGTGAAGCCTCATTTCCCCATCTATTGCCAAAGGCTACCATTTCATATCACACATCAAAGCGTGAGAAATGTCAAGGTAATGAAAACGGACACCGTGGTAAAGAGAAGGTGAGCCACAGCCATTGTGGGGAAAGTGAGGTCAAGGTCCTTTTCAGAAGAGCGGTGCATCATCCTGGCTTTCCTGCAGCTGTGTTTGCCCAAGAGCTGGACTCTGCAACAAGAATATGCCTCTTGAATAGCAGCCACAGAACACAACTTGGGATTCAAAATGAATTCAATGGCAAGATAGGCAAAGCAGCTTCTATATTCAAAACCAAAATCACCCTTGACCTTGAGTGGTTTATTATGTATTTGAAATATCCCTGGCTTAACTTAATAAACTGACCATTGAACTTTTATCCATACATCTGGCCAAATGCATTTAAATCTTCTCAAAGAGAATTATATGTTAAATTATGAATTTGGCTTACTAGCTACCTCTTGCAGAAACAGAGCCATATAAGTAAAGACTTTGGGAGGCTGAAGGCTTTGGTTCTTATACAGATCAAACTCTGGGTCTTTGGCCAAGTCACAGAATTTCTTTCTCCAGTTTTCAATTTCAGAGAGTGAACTCTATTTCAGACCTTGAACTTTTGTGTAGTTCTATTGCCAGGGACTCTCTTATGCAAAGACAAATGTTGGTGCCAAGTCCAAAAAGGACACCAGGAATAGTGATGTAGTTGAGGTAGTCAACGATGGTCATTTATAATGACTGATTTCAACAGTGTTACAAAGCCTTCAAATGCTGTACAGGTGAGATACTTGTGTTTGCTCAGAGGCAAAATAACTCCAAAAGGAGGATAATTTTAGGACAAAGAAGATTAGTATTCTTATTTAGGGTGAGGAATACCTCTTGATTGAACATTCAGAGGTTGTATCTGGATAAAAAAAGTATGCAGTAACAGGAGTGAAGATAGAAACCTAACCAGCCAAGGAATATGTGCTTTTATAAAGAGGGTCTCATGCCATCCTTTTCTTTAGACTTTTTTGCACTATTGTTATTTGGTACTTTATCAGGATTATAAAGTAATTTTTTTTAATGTTTATTTATTTTTGAGAGAGACAGAGACAGAATGCAAGTGGGTTAGGAGCAGAGAGAGAGGGAGACACAGAATCCAAAGCAGGCTCCAGGCTCTGAGCTGTCAGCACAGAGCCCGATGTGGGGCTCGAACTCACGAGCTGTGAGATCATGACCTGAGCTGAAGTTGGATGCTCAACCGACTGAGCCTCCCAGGCACCCCACTTTATCAGGATTATAAATAGTACCAAACTTCCTGTCTTGCTCTATTTCTTATTTTGTTCTGGTTTAAGTTCAAATTCATATCCCTACATCGTTGGTACTGGAGGTAGAACAAGACACTGGAAAGCATCCCACCCCCTGTCATCTATACTAATTACTAATACTAATAATTACTAACTAGTAATTCACCATTACTCAGTTCCCCACCCATGCATGAGCTATGACTTCAACAGTGCTATGTACTCGTTTGTCATATTCCCTCCAATTCTGAATTAGTCCCTCTCACCAAAGACCAAGTTATTTTTTTAAAAAACTTTAGTTTTTGGGGTGCCTGGGTGGCTCAGTTGAGTGTCCAACTTCAGCTCAGGTCATGATCTCATCATTGGTAAGTTAGAGCCCCATGTTGGGCTCTGTGCTGACAGCTCAGAGCCTGGAGACTGCTTTGGATTCTGTCTCCCTCTCTCTCTCTCTCTGCCCCTTCCCAGCTCAGATTCTCTCTCTCTCTGTGTCTCTCTTTCTCTCTCTCTCTTTCAAAAATAAATAAACTTAAAAAAAAGAAACCTTTAGGGGCGCCTGGGTGGCGCAGTCGGTTAAGCGTCCGACTTCAGCCAGGTCACGATCTCGCGGTCCGTGAGTTTGAGCCCCGCGTCAGGCTCTGGGCTGATGGCTCAGAGCCTGGAGCCTGTTTCCGATTCTGTGTCTCCCTCTCTCTCTGCCCCTCCCCCGTTCATGCTCTGTCTCTCTCTGTCCCAAAAATAAATAAAAAACGTTGAAAAGAAAAAAAAACCTTTATTTTTAGAACACTTTTAGATTCACAGCCAACTGAAGGAAAAAGCAGAGTTTCCCATAAACTTTGTGCCCCCATGCAATGCAGAGCCTACCCCATTATCAACACCCCCACTAGAGTTGCATATTTGTTATAGCTGATGAACTTCACTGACACATCATTACTACCCAAAGTCTATAGTTCACATTACAGTTCACTCTTGGTGTTGTATGTTCTATGGGTTTGGACTTATGTATAATTACATGTATCTATTATTAAGGTATCATGCAGAGTATTTTCACTGTCTTAAAAATCCTTTGTTCTGTGCTTATTCATCTCCCCCTGACAACCTTTGGTGACCACTGATCTTTTACTGTCTGCACAGTTTTGCCTTACATATTTGGACTCAGAGTATGTAGTCTTTTCATATTGGCTTCTTCCACTTAGTAATATGCGTCTAAGGTTCTTCCCTATTTTTTTAATGGTTTGGTAGCTCATTTCTTCTTAGCACTGAATAATATTCTATTGTTTAGGTGTACCACAATTTATCCTACTGAAGGGTATCTTGGTGCTTCCAAGTTTTGGCAGTTATGAGTAAAACTGCTATAAAAATCCATGTGCAAGTTTTTGTATGGACGTAAGTTTTCTTGTCCTTGGAGTAAACACCAAGGAGTGCAATTGCTGAATCCTGTGGTAGTATGTTTGGTTTTGGTAAGAAAATGTCAAATTGTATCCCAAAGTGGCTGCACCATTCTGCATTCTCACCAGCAATGAGTGTTCCTGTTGTTCCACATCCCCATCAGCATCTGGTGGGGTCATGTAATGGATTTTGACCATTCTAATAGATGTGTATGTCATTGTTGTTTTCATTTGCATTTGTTGCTTTCATTTGCATTTCCCTAATCTCATATATTAAACATCTTTTCATATGAAGTTCTGTACTCAAAAGTAGAAAATTTTTAAAAATTTTTTTAAAGTGTATTTATTTTGAGGGAGAGAGCAAGCAGGGTAGGGCCAGAGAGAGAGGAGAGAGAGAAAATCCCAGGCAGGCTCCACACTGTCAGCACAGAGCCTGACATGGGGCTTGAACTCACAAATGTGAGATCATGACCTGAGCCGAAATCAAGAGTCAGATGCTTAACTGACTGAGCCACCCAGGCTCCCCAAAACTAGAAAATATTGAAAATAAAAGAGTAGTATTAATGTTCTCTTCAGGGATGTGTCCTATTTTTGTAAACTCCAACTAGCTACTTAAATATTTAATTCATTAGTCCATCAAATATTTAGTGACCACCTATTTTCAAACTGGAAGAAAACATCTTTTTACACATGAAGAGGTAACTGTTTCTTAAAGACAATAAATGATATGCCTGATGAGGGGCACCAACAATAAATAATACATTTGTTCAGAGGATTAAGAACTTCAAATTGGAGTTCAGAGAATGTTTTGTGGGAGGATTCAAACATAAAAACAGTACTGGAGGAAGTATTCCATGAAAGGCAGAGTGATATTTGCAAAGACAAAGGATGAGTCATTTTCCCTATGGATCCTCTACTAATCCTACTCTCCTCCCTACTCAGTGCTTAACAACCTCCAAAAACCAACTTTTGCTTCTCTTCATTGGTGTGGAACATAAATCTCAACCACCACTTACTAGCTGCATGACCTTGGGCAAGTCATTTAACCCCTCTGAGGTTCAGATAATAAATTTATAAATTGAAAGTAACATTAGCTACCAGTTTGTTCCAGGGATTAAAAGACTACATGTATACAAAAGAAACCAGCACAATGATTTGTTTAGAACATAGAAGCCAGTCAAAAAGTATTTCCTTTCCTTTTGCCTATTCAGAACTTTTGTTTACCTAGTGCCAAGGCATTATAAATGTACAGGGGGAAAAAAAAGAGTATGTGAGTGGGCGTAAGCCCCAAGTTCTATTCTTGACTTATCACATAACCAGCCGTGTGGTCTGGGGTGAATAATTCTGGTTTGCCTCAGTTAGTTTCCCTGTGAAATGAGAAGGATGGCCATGAACTCTAAGGTTGCTTCCAGCTCAGTGATTCAAGACTTTGTACTGCTGAGCATCACCTAGGGAATGTTTTATCATAAAACACAATGAAGAAAGATAAGCAGCACCGCCAGAGGCCCTGTGTTCCCCTATCACCTTTTCATTACCCGAAGCGTGTTTGGAAGATACTATTTTTCTGGACAGGACACATTTCAGACTGGTATAGCCTCTGACTCAGACATCAGACCAGTGGTCTCCAGCAGGGCTTTCCAAAATCTGGCTCCGTGAGAAGGCAAGGACACCACACCTTGCCAGAGGACAGGCAAGCTGGCAGGATCATGCCACCCCAAAAGATAAGGATTCTGGAAGCAGATACTTCACCGGCCTTCTGCAGCTGTATGGAAAAAGGAACATGGTTGATGGATTTCCACCTTTCACAAAGCAAGGAAACATTTGCCTTTTACTTGTTTTTTCAGCCTGTGTGGGGGCTTTTCCTGAGCAAGAGTGCCTCCGTCTCAGGTGGGGACACACTGCCACCTGCTGGCTCCATGCTTTTTTACACCAAGGCGTGTTTTCTTAGGCCAAAGCGATGTAGACTGTCCCAGACAGCCTATTAGACATATCAGAAAATACCAATAGTTTCTAATCTACTAATTATGAGTGTATGATCAAAAATTGAGATCCTCAAAGAGTAAAAAAGCACAAGGTAATTCCTCTGTGGATATTCAAGGTCATATGTTTGAAAGAGATCTTCACTAAAATTAACAGCCAAGGATAACTGAGGATTCCTTCCATAATTTCAGCATCTCATTTATATTTAATAGGAATTTTTTAACATGGATGAGTATTTTGAATACATTATGTCATGTGATGTGGAAAGAGCTTTATGACACGTGGTACTTATTCATTTACTATTTACATATACGGCAAGAGACAGTTAAACTGCATTCTTGTTAAGCACTTCTGGCATTTGGTACTATCAGTAATTCAGATTTGCCCTCATTAATTTACACGATTAGGCTCCGTGATTAATCTTCTACTATTGGAATGGTGCAGAGGTTAAAAGTTAATACCGATATAAATGGAACAAGCTCTGTAATTTTATCAGGAAAGTGGTTTGAGGCTAAGAGTTCAGGAACATTTTATTTGAAATGGCTTTTGTGTTTCTCCATCACTGACAGTATTCTTTGGGTTTGGAACCTTTAATTGCCTTTACCCCCTCCCCCTAAATTGTTCAGGGTGTGTGATGGGTATTGTTGTCAATGTCCACACTAGTGCTTGATATTTAATAGTGAAGTGGCCGTCTTCCCTTTTCACCTTGAAATTTGGTCCACAGCGGAAATGATACTGAGATTTTTATGCCAGGCAAATCATGTAGCTCCACATTGCTTTGATTTCCCCCATTTTGAAGCTAGGTTTTTGCTTTGTGTTTTCATAACCAAAAGGTCCATTAAAATGCTGTATTTGGCTCTCTTTTTGGTCCATCTCAAAGGAACAAGAAGAAAAAGACGTCTTGGCATTTCTAGCCAATGAGGCTTTTAAAAATGTTGATGTCCAGTCTCAGATCACCCCATTATAAACCTGATGGGGCAAGAAACAAACTTACCCACCTACCACTCTTCCCTTGGTGTCCCCTTCCTCTCTCTTTCAAGAGACAGTGTTGTCCAAAGTATGGAAACATAAAAAAAAGAGAAGAAAAGAAATGAAGGAAAGAGGCAGATTGATAGATGCTCCTGACATGGATGAAGAAAGGCCAGTGGGACTGAGATCCTACTTCCCACATGGCAGAGCCTCCTCTGAGCGCCCCAGCAAGATGGGGACACTCACAGTGGATGGTCAAACTGCCAGCTGGACTCATTTTGCATATACAGCTTTTACCCACATTGATCTCCTTATGTTTTCCAGACTCTTATTTACCAGACTAGGCTGTTCTCTAGTTTGGAGAGGCAGTGCAATAGAAGGGACATAACCCAGCCTTTGGAGAGTCACACACAGGGTAGGCACCCCCCTTCTGCCATCTTACTATCTCTGCATTCCTGGGGAAGTCACTTAGCCCTTTTATGAAAATGGGACTCATAGTCCCCACCTTGTTCAGTTATTAAAAGCACAAAAAGAATGTAATTATATATCCTATCTGTGGAACACTTGTGTGCCAAGGACTATGCCAAACACCTCGCACAAAATAACTGATGCTCGCAACAACCTCTTTATTACCATTATCCCCATATTTCAGATAAGGAATTGAAACAGAAGACAGACTCAGTAATTTCCCCAAGGTTAAAACGCTGAGAAACAGTAGGGCCTCCCACCAAAGCAGATCTGTCTCCAGAGTTGTAGGTCATTTCATGACATGGACTCCTTGCCTGGGTACTGGCTGGAAAACAGCAAATGAGAAATACATCATAAACATTATGTTAGCTAAGCACATAGACCAAGTCTTATATATCTGACTTCCCAGCCCCCTTGACATTGTATTCTGCACAGAGCAGGCTTTACAGCTTTATGGATTATGTGTGGCTTGCTTGCTTGCTTTAATTGCCATTCTAATAAATACAAACACATGTACATATGCCCTTAACCCAAGAGTTTCCTAGGGTTGCTATCACAAAGCACCACAAACTGGGTAGCTTAAACAGTAGAAATTTATCATCTTACAGTTCTAGAGGCTCAGAGTCTAAAATCAAGGTGTTAGCAGAGCCATGCTGTCTCTGCAACTTAGTGGTTTGTGGACAACCTGTGGCATTCCTTGGCTTACAGATGCATCATTCCAGTCCTCCGTTTTCACGTAGCATTCTTCCCGTGTCTCTTTTCTCATGGCTGTTTTCTTATAGGACACCATTCATATTGCTTAGGGGCCCACACTATTTCAGTATGACCTCATCTTAACTAATCACATCTGCAATGACCCTATTTTCAAATAAATTCACGTTCTAGGGTAATGGGGGTTAGAACTTTAACTTACCTTCTTTGGGGGATATAATTCAACTCATAACAAGAGCCGTCTCTCCTTATCCATACCTGGATGATCTCAACTGAGCAAATGAGCCCTGAGAATCCAGGATCAGATAGACCTACATTCAAATGAGGCATGTATCTTTGGGAAAGTTATTTAATTGACTGAGGCCTAGTTTTCTTATGCAGAAAGTGAGGGTATTTACAGCACCTATCGCAGAGTGGTTGTGATCTTTAAATGAAATAAGACAGAATTCTGAGCACTGTTTCTGGCACATGCAAATCCTTCAGTCCGACTAGTAGTATTGGGTGCATTCTGCCTGGAGTCTCTAGTGGGAAGCACCGCCGTGGAGATGGCTCTCTAGCCTTGCATTGACTGATACTCAGAGCCGTTAGTTAGGCAGTCACAAGCCCAGCCCTTCCTCCAGCCTTCTCTGCTCTCTTTTGAAAACCAGCAAATGGCATCTGCTGCCCATAACACAGAGTCAGAATACTCTCTCTGATCTAAAAGTTAGAAACTTCACTAGCTTGGCATTATCCTTGGAAATCTAGCGGCCCAGACTAAGTTGACTTTGCCTCTCATCATTGTCAGATTTGGCTTCTGATCACCCCACCATGTGGCACAGGAACTGGCTGCAGCTAAAGGAATCACTGAAGCAATTGCAAAGCAAGGGAGAAAAAAAAAAAAAAAAACAACAGTGGCTTCAGATATGCTGGTGTAGAAGCCAGTAGAGCAAAATTAACCCACCTCTTTAATCACAATTTTGCATCCCAGAATCTTCAGCTGACAGAAATGATAATCATTTGGTTCATTGATTCTGGGATTAATCACTGAAGTTAATCCTGGCATGTATTGATTCCATTTCTGCTGGCTGTAACTAAAGTGTTCAAATTACTTACTCCAACTCTGACAGCAATGGGTTCCCAAAACAAAGGAAGTCAAAGATGAGCTATTACACCTGACAGTTCTGCACAGCACCTAGTGACAGCGTTGAGTACCCATCTCTCAGCAAGAGGAGCCCCTAATAGGGTAGGATCAAGTACCTGTTCTTGCTATTATACACTGGTGTTTTATAAAGTTGATCCATCAGTGTCTAGAAGAATTGGAAGTAGTTTTACCTCAAAGATTCTAAACTCAAAATTTGGCTGCAAAGACAAGCAAATCGTGTAGGCAACACAGTAAAACAGGTCCATTTCACCAACTTGACTTCTATCATAAAACACCAGCATCTATTATGCTGAGGTCCTCCAGAGTTTCACAGTACTGACCATTACCCAACAGAAACTTCATTGCAAAAGTAACATTTGCAAAAGGACAACACAGTGTACTCATCCCTTCCTTAACCTGTCAACGTGAACTGCTGGTCTTATAGAAGCAATGGACTATCTTTTACTAAGCACTCTTGTACGGCCTCTTAAAAGAGAAAAAAGGAAACTTCCAGCCTGGTGTTACGGCTGACTAGTGGTTCCAAGTAACCCTCTCACTACAGCACAACTAAAGCCTAGAAGAGATACAATATTAATGGCATGGCTGATTTCACAAAAGGTAGGGAAAATCTCAAAACATGATAATATATAGGGGAGAGAGTAATAAGAATAATGAGGTGGAAGGGGAACCTGTGTGGCTCAGTTGGTAAAGCCTCCAACTTCAGCTCAGGTCATGATTTCACGGTTCGTGGGTTCAAGCCTCTTGACGGGCTCTGTGCTGACAGCTCAGCACAGATGCTGTGTCTCCCCCTCTCTCTGTCCCTCCCCCACTTGCACTCTGTCTCTCTCTGTCTCAAAAATAAATAAACATTAAAAAAAAAAAAGACCTGGGGTATGAGTGGACAGGTCTTTGGTATGAGGGTCTGTCCTATGTGTCACAGGATGTTTTAGCAGCATCTCTGCCCTCTATCCATCAAAGGCAAGTGGCACACATTCCACTCCATTTTAACACGGAAAATGTTTCCAGTCATTACCAAATATCCTCTGAGGGGTAAAGTCACATCCAGTTGAGAACCACTAATTTAACTGTATACTTTTTTAAATCTTATTTTGAGAGGGGGTTGGGGAGAACAAATGGGGGAGGGGCAGAGAGAGAGGGAGGGAGGGAGAGAATCCTAAGCAGGCTCCATGCAGAGCCTGACATGAGGCTTGATCCCACAACCGTGAGATTATAACCTGAGTCAAAATCAGGAGTCAGATGTTCAACTGACTGAGCCACCCAGGCACCCCTAACTTTATACTTTTTAAAGCTAAGCGTATATGGTAAAATTTCAAGGATCGCCAGTAAAATAGAAATACATTCTATAAATTCCAAACACATTGAGAGAAAACAAGCAAATATTTTTAAAAGCCCAAAATAAGGCAAAACACATAAAACTGGGACAAGTACGCATCGTAAAAAATAATGACAGTAAACCAATCTGAGTATGTCTATCATAATATAGAGTTCCACTTCACAAAGGCGGCACGAGGAGCTGTTGTCTCCAGCAAAACAACCATAACTGGCAAAACTTATTTAAAAACAAACAAACATTTAAAGTCTCTGGAAAGTGTCTTTTTTTTTTTTTAAGTTTATTTATTTTGAGAGAGAAGGAAAGAGAGTACAAGCAAGAGAAGGGCAGAGAGAGAGGCAGAGAGAGAGAATCCCAAGCAGGCTCCATGCTGTTAGCACAGAGCCAGACATGGGGCTCGAACTCATAAACCGTGAGATAATGACCTGAGCTGAAATCCAGAGTCAGATGCTTAACCAACTGAGACACCTAGGCACCCCTGTGGAAAGTGTCTTAAAAACATACAGCAAATAAGAAATATTTATTAAATAAAATCTCTATCATGGTGAAAACAGTGTGAACCACTTGAGCCCTCCCCCTCACTTCCCGAATCAGCATGGTGGAATCATAAAGAATCAGAGAGCTTGTTAAATAACACCTTAGGGATGCAATCAGCCAACTCCAAAATGTTAGGAATTGCAGTACAAATGGCAGTATTTCTTTAATGTGTAAATGGCAAGTGACAAAGAGGAAGGCAACATCCTGATTTCCCTGCCCCATCCATGCTGTTTCAGGGAATTTGATGTCATTGTCAACTGCCAGAATAGAGCCCTCAGCTTTGGTGTAGCCAGTCTACTAATCTGTCCCTTTGGTTTCTGTGCATGGTTCACAGGTGATCATGTGATCCAAGGATTCTAAACAAGAACCCAAAATAAAGAACCAAAATAAACTTTGGGACTTCTGGGAAATACAAGTCAAGAGTATACTTTGTTCACTTGGACATTTTAGTATTCATTTGTGCATTGCAGTATGCACATGTAAGATAGGGAATTGCTGCAAAATTTGGACCATGGCAAACCAATCTAAGGAATAAGCTAAGCATAGAGAAACGGTGGATCTGAACCTGCAAATAAATTTTCCCATAACCATAAAAGAATTGTATTCTTTTCAGTTAATGTTAGCCAATACATCCTCTTTATTTCACAAGCCAGTTTGACTTGAAAGGTCCTATACCTTGCAGAAATCTTGCTACTGGCATTTGAATGTAGTCAGAGGGACTATGTCATAAACCACTAGGTCATAAAACACCTTTCCAAGGAATAGGCCACTTATCAGATGCTAGTTTTCCTCACTGATTAACTCACTGGTTCAGTGAATGACTGTGAATGACTGTCATTCAAAGCCATGAAAAACAGTGAAATAATCAGATATTAGATTCATTGTTGTGTTTTTAATTAACACATGTATTTGATAATTTTTAAGCTTTTAGTCCTCCTTATGATTATGCTTTACATCTCCTTTTCTGGAAATTTTTCATTCCCATTTTTAGATTAGTCCAACTGTTTAGGTCAGTCAATGGGTATTGCTTTTCTGCTTTGCTGAAGTTAGCAATATCCAAAGTACTGTCAGTTCCAAGACAAACATAGCGGGGCTCTTCCCTAAGGGAATTTGTGGCCTAAAAGAGGACACAGACACTATATTAAAAAATGCTCAGACTGTATCCTAACGTTCATGAAAGTTGCACATAGAGGAGAGGAGGAAAGGAGGAGGTGGGGATCCTGACAGTTGCACAGAGGAGAGGGGAGAGGAGGAAGTGGGGATCCTGACAAGTGCCCATCACCCCAGCCTAATAGTTTATGTCCTTTTCCCACAAATTGACCATCAGCTGATTCCAACAAAAAGCACTACGTCAAAAATATGATATATATTACACGGCATGTTTTTCATTTGAATCAGAGCAACCTCTATTACTCTTATTAGTTACAATGTAATTAGGCAAAACAAAATTTTACCTTAGAAGTGCAGGAAAAAGGAGAGGCAACAGCATATAGACGTGCATCAATTCCCAGGTTTCCTCCGTTATCAACAGTGTCACCGACCATTTGGACCAAATGTTTATGCTCTGCCCTACCCTCTGCTGTATTTTCAGTTTCTGAGTCTTCATTTTGGGTCCTGTCCCCCTGAGGTCAAAAGACGTGTAGTTCTTACACTTTCATTCAATCTAGTAATAATAATACTAAGCTTCACCCTACCTTCCCAAAAAGAAGGGCCCAACTCTGATGTCTATCTCAATTCCTCTTTGTCTGTTTTTGAAATATCTCAACCATGATATAATAATTTTGTAGAAGTCGAACAATCGATTAATTGGTAATATTTTCTAATAATTCAATTTTAGTGGATACTTTATAATCTATCCTTTCTAAATGTCACCTCCCTAATATATTCTAAGTTAATATGTTTTTAAACATTTGAAAGCTACAGTAGAATATTAGTTTTACTTCTCAACACTACACACACACACACACACACACACACACACACATGAAACATTTACTCTGTTACTCTGATATTTGCTGTCCTTTTTGATGTTTTTAAATTCTGGTTGCAAACCACCACATGATTTCTCCACCAAAAATGTTTTCATGTAACAGCTCAAATGAATCTAATAAGCTACAGAACTGCAGAAATATTTTCTAAGATTTTAGTTTCCAGTTTCAACTTGGTTATTCCTCTTCTCTAATTCTGCTGTCAACAAGTGGGTATTTGGGGAATTTATCAAATAACATCTGGAAGTCTAGCAAATAAAGAGATGGTGTTGCACTACTGAATCCTGTCTACAGTGAAATATTTGGATATACTCTATATATGTAACAAAATTTGTTCATTCTATTAATTTCCTACAAATGTTTCTGCTGATTTACAGTTACTCATTACTCCCAGTTGCTCACAAATTTAACTCACTGTCCCTTGCTATTGAATTGTTTTAACATTGCTAGTTTTGTGCTTGCTTTTCCTCAGCGCCCACATATTACCAGTGACACCAACACGGAATCCACAGGGTGATTTTCATTTTCATAATCATTGCCTACAGTTGTAAAACATTGCTGTCATAAATTTAATTTACAAATATTTCAGAAATTCTCCAATTCACAGTGGCTGCCCTTTTTGTTTTTAATTTCATCTAACTAGATGTATATATAGTCCATAAATCTGACAAAGTACACAGAATGAAATATTCATTAGAAACCCAAGTAGTATGCCAAACTTTGTTTTTTAGCCATATGGTCCAAGATTAGCATTCTTATCTTCATGTACATTCTAATATTGTATCCAAAGAAATATACCAATCTATTTCTAAATTTTTTTTTTTCAACGTTTTTTATTTTATTTTTTTGGGACAGAGAGAGACAGAGCATGAACGGGGAGGGGCAGAGAGAGGGGGAGACACAGAAGCGGAAACACCAATCTATTTCTAAATTAAATTTAAAAATAAATAGAAATCTGTCAACCTCATTCTTGGCTCCTAGTCATGCAGAGTAAGCAGTAGTCAAGCAGACTTGCAGCTGATTGGCTAAGCAATGGGTCAGATGGCTCGTACAATCACTAAGAGTCTACAGGACTCCAACATCCTGGTCCCTGGAGGAGATCCAGAAATATGGAGTATCTGAGGGCAGGTTCAGATGGATCTCCAGCTGTATCTATATCCCTTGAAGACTTGCTCCTCTATTCCCAATAACATCATCCCAAATTTTTACCTTTTCCTTGCAGCTCCAACTTACTTCTTTTAACAACCCTGAGCAGATGATCTAGTCTTAGATTATAACAACAGTGTTTCTAATGGCAACTGACATATATTGAAGGCATAATATGGCTAGGGTCAATTTTAATTAACATACATGTATTAATTCACTTAACACTCCTAACAGCCCTAAGTTCCTAAGGTAGGAACTTTAGTATCTCCCTTTTAAAGGTGAGGAAACTGTCACCTTAAGGTCAACTACTCAAGATCATACAGCTACTACATGGGAAAACAAGAGATGTAAATCAGAAAATGTGACTCCAAAGGTAGAATTTTGACAGTAACACTAAAATAAATTCTCCCAGTCAAAATCTTCCTCAATTTTCCTGCTTGCATTTACATATATCTAACCTGTACCAGTAAATATATGTCACCTATAGCTGGCTAAATACAACCTTCAACTTCTGTTCTAGAATTGGCCCCCTCCAATAGCCACTTGTTCCCTTTTTCTATCCTTTCCTAACTCTTTCTTATCAGCTCCTCAATGTAAAAGGTTACTCATTTGGTTAATGTAAAAGGTTACTCATTTGGTTAATGTGGTATATCGTATTGATTGATTCAAGTATGTTGAACCATCCTTGCATCCCAAGCATAAATCCCACTAGGTCAATGGTGTATGATTCTTTCAATGTGCTGTAGAATTCAATCTGCTAGTATCTTATTTATGAATATTTTTTTGCATCTGTATCCATCAAGGATATTGGCCTATAGTTTTCTTTTCTTTGATATCTTTGTCTCACTTTGGTATTATTGTGACACATTACAAAGAAAAATACCACATTATTACCCCAACAGATAGGGAAAAACATTTGACAAAGTTCAACATTCATTTATGATTAGAGCTCTCAACAAAATAGGAACATACTTCAACCCGTATATGAAAAGCCCACACATATAATAATTGATGCAGAAAGCTAAAAGTGTTCATTTTAAGATACAGTACAAGGCAAGGACTCTCACTGTTATCACCTCTCTTCAGCACAGTACTGGAAGTCCTAGTCAAAGCAATGAGACACAAAAAATAAATAAAAGGAATCCAGATCAAAAAAGAAGTAGTAAAATTATCTCTGCAGATGACATTATCATATATGTAGAAAACTCTAAGAACTCAACAACAAACCTGTTAGAACTAATAAGCAGATCTGTTAAAGTTGCAGGATACAAAACCAACACACAAAAACAATTGCATTTCTTTACACAATGAACTATCTCAAAAGAAACTTGAGAAAACAATCTTACTCACAATGACAACAACAAAAAGATACTTAGCAATAAACTTAACCAAAGAAGACTTGTATGCTGAGAATTATAAAACATTGAGGAAGAAATTAAGACAGATCAATGGAAGGGCATCCTGTGTTTATGGATTGGAAGATTTAATATTGTTTAAAAAGTCAATGCTACCCAAGAAGACAAGAAGCTGAAGATAGGACATTGAGGCCATCAATATAGTTAAGGAATTGGTAGAGCAAAAGGGACAAGAGGAATCTGTTAATAATCAACTCTTTGAGAAACAAAAAGGGAATAACTAGAGAGGATTATGAGAATGAAAGGAGCTACTTTTATTTATTTAAAAAAAATTTTTTTTAATGTTTATTTATTTTTGAGACAGAGAGAGACAGAGCATGAATGGGGGAGGGTCAGAGAGCGAGGGAGACACAGAATCTGAAACAGGCTCCAGGCTCAGAGCAGTCAGCACAGAGCCCGATGCGGGGCTCAAACTCACGGACCACGAGATTGTGACCTGAGCCGAAGTCGGACGCTTAACGGACTGAGCCACCTAGGCGTCCCAAGGAGCTACTTTTAATAGGGAGCTTCAACTATGCCTGATTCTGCTGACTGTATTGAAAAGTTAGAACAGGACAAGAACACTGGGTTCAAAAGGAAGAGATTTTTAAGCCCTTTGAAGATTGTTTTCTGTGAATTTAGGAGTAACTTTGAGGAAAATACACGTAGGCATCCATTGAGGATGGGGGATTGGACTACTTTCTTAAAAAGCTCAGTATGAATGGAAGAAAGATGCACATCTAAACTCAGGATTAGGTGAGGCTTAATTAAGGTGGGTCTCATTGTTTCAGCTTTATCTCTTCTTTCCCCTGCTTTACTGAGGTATACTGATGTAATGAAAATTGTGTAATTTTTAAAAAAATTTTTTAATGTTTATTTTATTTATTTTTGAGAGACAGAGAGAGTGTGAGCAGGAGAGGGCAGAGAGAGAGAGAGGGAGACCCAGAATATGAAGCAGGCTCCAGGCTCTGAGCTGTCAGCACAGAGACTGACACGGGGCTTGAAATCACAGACCGTGAGATCGTGACCTGAGCCGAAGTTGGCCACTCAACTGACTGAGCCACCCAGGCACCCTGAAAATTGTGTAATTTTAAGATGTATAACATGATGTTTTGATTGTGAAATAATTACAGTCAAGCTAATTAACATATTCATCACCTAACATAGTTACAACTTTTGGTTTGTGCGGTGAGAACACTTAAGGTCAACTCTCTCAGCAAGTTTCCAGTATACGATACAGTATTTATTAACTATAGTCACCATCCTGTACATGATACCTCCAGAACTTATTCAGCTGCATAACTGAACCTTTGTACCTGTTGACCAACATCTCCCCATTTTTCCTACCTTCTAGACCCTGGCAACAATCTTCTACTCTTTGTTTTTATGAGTTTGACATTTTTAGATTCCACACATAAATGAGATCATTCAGTATTTGTCTTTCTGTGTCTGGCTTATTTCACTTAACATCATATCCTCAGGGTCCATCCATGTGGTTGAAAACAGCAGAATTTCTTTCTTTATTTTTAAGATTGAATGATATGTATATGTGTGTGTGTGTGTGTGTGTGTGTATGGTATGTGTGTGGATATATATATATATATATATATATATATATACTATTTATATATGGTATTTATATATTTATATGTATCTTCCCATTTTTTATTCCTTCCCTCTCTTCCCACCCCCAAGTTCTAGCTCTAGTGAAATACATCCCCTTTTTTTGTATGAACTACATATTTTTCACTCTTCTGTGCTATTCCCTTTATTGGAAAATGCTCAGCTTCAGAATTTTACACTCATTGCCTTATATTCATCTTTCAATATCCAGTTCAAAGTGTCTGCATCTCTGGGGTCAAGTCATACCTCCAAGACAAATTAAGCTGTCTCTTTCCTGACACCAGCTTTTATTTGTACGTCCCTGGACTGGTTCATGCATCACATCTTATTGCAATTTGTTTATACTTCCCTCTCCCTCACTAATTTTCTAACCTCAGTTCCTAGTCTGTGAAAAACACAGAGTCTCGGTGTTTTAAAATTTAAAGCTTATTGGGCACATGGGTGGCTCAGTCGGTTAAGGGTCCGATTCAGCTCTTGATTTTGGCTCAGGTTATGATCTCCTGGTTTGTGGGATGGAGTCCTGCATCACACTGCTTGGGATTCTCTCTCTTTCTCTCTCTCCCTCTCTCTCCCCCTCCCTCTGTCCCTCACCTACTGGTGTGCACACTCTCTCAAAATAGATAAACTTTTTTTTAAGTTAAAGGATAAATAAATGGGGTGATCTCAGTTGAAAGAATTAAAATGACAAGGGCTAAGATGTTAAGCTGACATTAAAAGCATCCAAGAAAGATTACCACTTACTTGAAATTTATAGAGACAGTGAGAGAGAAAGAAAATGAGAATGAAAGACGGAGGGGGAGAAAGAGAGTGATTGAGACACTTCAGGTGATTCAGCATATCACTCAATGCCTCATTTCTGCAAAGTGAATGTTTAAGCTTCTAGATTCTGCAGTGCAGACAGTAAAAAAGGCAATTGACTAAAATTTGGAAGAGTTAGGGGTCTAGTCCACAGAGCATCACTGATGATTTTTATCTCTTTAAGAAATTGATCTAATTCACAATTCTTAGTTTTATCTTTTGTGACATGTGGACATTACCTCATGGTCCTGAAGGGTCCAGGAAAAAATAGTAGGGAAATAGTAGGAAAATAGTACTAGCTATGTTTTCACCTGCTCCTCCTGGAGCTCCTCACCTTTAAGCTGCAAAGTGAATACAGAAAGGTAAAAGACTACTGGATCAGCACCAGAAACAAGGAAGTTGACCCACCTCTGCCCTCTTCCCACGCCTGAGTTCTTCCTGCAAACCATGGCTTGAGGAGAAACTTCTTTCTCAAATTGTGGGAGAGGATGCGTATTACAGCAGTAGCATGAGCCCTGAACTGAAAACTGTCCCTTATATATTCCATGTTATTTGGCCAAAAGTTGTTCAAATGAAAGGGAATTGGTTAACGCTCACAATTTAGTTTAAATGGCACTTTGATCAGAAAATAAAGTCCCCAGTGACTTGTTTTAGTGATGGTACAGTTTGGGGTGTCCGTTGGGGTTTGGGGAATGGTTTTTGCAACTCCTAAATATTTTGGCTCTTTTTCAGAATGAACGAAGTCTACTTATTTTTGTTTTTTTCTTAAATTTCTAATTCATTCTCAACCAGCATTCTGTTCTGTGTTGTAATTGTTAAAACTCTGAGCAACGTATCGGAGCAGGTCCCCGCAGTACTGGGTACTGGGGGCACTGCGCGGGGTTGGCTGAACCTCAACTTCTGATTAGCCCAGCCTCCAGCCTGTCAGGCTTGGCTGAGGGCACGTTGGGCTCCGCCCCAAAACGGATCGGCTTCAGAACCACTACTCCCCGCACGTTTTCTCTCTTTTCCTCCCAGAGTTTTTTCCTTTCTCCTTCGTAAGTCTCCATCTCTCTCACTCTGTACCACTGTTCCTATTTCTCTGTCCAGCCTTCAATCTTTCTCTTTTTGCAAGAGTTTTTATGTGCGAATATTGGAAATGTTTCTGCACTCTTCCAAACGCCCACCAGAGGGGGCCCTGTAACCCGGCGGTCCTGTCTCCGTCTCTGCGCGCCCTAAAACGACCCTACTTTCTAGGGCTCTAAACACTCAACCGATTCTCAATTCCCTAAATTTCCGTCTCTCCCAGCCCTTAAGGGGCTAGGCTGCTGCCTCTCTAATCCTCATTCGCTATTCTCCTCCCCAGCGCCCCGCCCCACCCCCAAGACCCTCTGTTTTCGGCTTCCTGGAGGGACCCACGTTCCCCACGCTGCTTTCCCCCTCTCTAACTTTCAGCCTCCGATCCTATAGTCCCCGTCTCTGCCACTTCCTGCCCCAACTCTCCAAAGAAATGTCCTTGACAACTGTCAAAGATGCACATCGGTAGGGTCTCCTTTGTGGGGCTGAACTCCCGTCCCGCATCGCTCCCCTTTTGGTGACTCGACCCTAAATGCCTACCTTTCCTCTCCCAGGGGAAAGGGCCTAGGACCCATCTAGGATTCACCTTGAACAGCTCTCCCTCCCGGCTTGATGTTACTCGAAACACCAAGAACAACCCTCCTCCCCCCCGCCCCCATTGCTACCCCCGCCTCCCTGTACCAGGCCACTAGGGTCTCTTGGGTGGGCGGATCTAAGCTTCTGCACACCCGCGCCAGGGCCGCGGTTCCGAGGCCCTCCCATGCCCTTCTGCGCGCCTCGCACTCCTGAAGACCCCCATTTCGTGGGCTCTGGTCATCACCCCTGGTCTGCCCGACATCCCCACTGATTGCCTCTAGTCTTGTAAGCCGGCCAAGGCTTCCTAGAGGACCGCCCCGTTCGCATCCTGGGCGAACCCGCCTTGTCCCCCGCCCGGTTCCACCAGCAGCAGAAACCTGGGGTAGAGACCTCCTTTTCAGGGCTGAAGGCTGGCGGGGGGGGGGGGGGGGGGGGGGGGCGGAGCGAACCCGACGTGGGAAGGGTTCCACGTTCTGATGTCTTGCTCTCCTTTCTGACCACAGCCCCCACTGTCGCACTGTGGTTAGACCTCGGATGCCCTTTGATCCTGCCCCCAATCCCACCTCCACCCCCCACAACCCCTGTCTGCGTTGTTCCAAGAGCCTCGCTTTACCAGCTTCTCGCTCTCCTGTCTTTCTACTCAAAACCTGTCAAGGACACTCTAGCCTGCTCTTCCCTGGAGGCCCAGCCCCCGTCGTCGGCATCCGAGGGTCCCCAGTCTCTTTTCCTAGAGGGATGGGGCTGTGGTTTGCATCCCTCGTCTTCGTTTCACCGAGTGGGCTGTTATGAGTATCCCCTCATGCCCAGTTTAACAGCCTCTGGCGACCCCCAGGACACCCCCCGCTTCCCAGCGCTTCTCCGGTGCTCTTTTCCGCAGCCTGAGAGCCTCTGACCCCTAAGCCCGGGCCTCTGCACCGTCTTCATTGGGCCCTTTAGGTTTCCTGGCTGCTCACTTACAGGCCCTAACCGTCATTGCTGTTCCCCAAATCTCGCTCGCTGACCCCGTCCAGGAGGCACCGTTTAAAACTACTTTTCACAACACCTTTAGCCCTAAGATACCGGTCTACTGAGCTGTTCCTCTACCCACAACCCATCCCAGGAGATCAGTTTTCTCACCTGTATTTAAATGGTATGATGTAACTCCTCCCTCATAAGGTGACTAGGAAGATTAAGTGGAAGTAATTTGCCTCAAGTTTACAACAGCCCCTGACACTTGGTAAGTATTTAGCATGTGTTAGTCATTATTATTGTATGTTAGTGCCCCCAACCCCACAGTAACATACTTCTTCGATCTTCTACCTCCAACACTAGGGGGCGTCCGGGGGCCTACTTCCAGTTCTAACCTAAAACACCAGCGCTTTTGATGAGTGACTCCCTTAGCTTACAAAATCCTCAGTGCCCATCTGCAAGAACTTAATCCTCAAATCTCACTCCAGGGAAAATTTTGATGAAGATTTTGATGAAAAACAGGAGTACACCCCTCTGGTTCTCATTCTGAATCTGATTCTGATTCTAAGAAGGTCCTGTCCATTCATTGTCTTTGGAGCTATTTTACATCTGTGTGAAGCTTTAGATAACATAATGATGTAAATATTTGTTGTCTGTAGACATGCCAAAAAAATACTGTTGGGAACAACCCCTCAATCATTTGTAAATATAACAGTTTTGCAACCACTTGCAAAATGCATTTCAGTATTAATTACAAACAGCTTTCTTTTTTTGGTTTCTTTAAACTTCTTATAATATCTTCCTGGTTCTATCACTTAATAATTAAATAAAATATTTGACAGGTTCATTTTATGTCTGTAGTCATGATTTTACCTGTTTTCAATATACCTTTAACAAAACCTATGAGCCCATTACTATTAATTTTCCCTTTTTATGGAACTTAAAACCGAGATTGTGATTCTCTCTGGCTGACGCTAAGAGAGACTCTCCCCAGGTACTTCTTCACAAGTCCAAACCTTCCCCTTAGCATAACTGCTTCTAAAGGACCTCTCAGTGGTGTCCTCCCAGGCTGCTGCCCTGGCCACTGTGGGAAAACAAGCACCTGCAGCTTGCTCTGCTCCCCAGTCAATCCCACAAGACTACCCCCAAACATGCATCCCAACCCAACCTTTTCCAAGGCGGCCCTGCATCCTGCATAGCTGAAAGCCTGCTCTCCTGCACAGGCTTTAGCCCCAATCCAGCCACATCCAGTTCTCAAAAGGCTGTGTGGATCTGGGCCTCCAGAAGAGGGCGCCCTAGACCCCGGCTAACAGTGGCTGACCACCAGTTCCAGGGACTCCCCTCTGTAGAAAAGGCCTTGCCTGCAGTTCTAGATTCCCGCTCTTCCTTCTCAGCTGCTGCGGCACCCAGTGCACTTCCTGCCCAGTGTCTCCTCTCTTCCGGCCACTCTCCCCACTCAACTCCCACCTCCTGATTTGAAACCAGGTCTGTTTGATTGCTAATCCTATGCTCTTTTCTGCTCGAAGACATCTAAATGCTAGAGGCCCATGGAGTTTGATTAGTGGAGCCTCTCCAATAGTAAATAATGATAATAATAGTAATAAAAGAGCAAAGCTTAACTCTGTCGTGGAGGGTGTAAATGGATAAGATGAAACAATCCTGACTTGAATTATGCCAGCATCTGACAATTTTGTTCTTGTCTCACATCGGCTGGTAGGGTGGGCATTCCTCTTTTGATATTAAAAAAAAATGAACATAATATTTTTGACAATATAAGGAACTTATTCATATTTGAAAATATATTCTTATAAAACTGATTCTCTCTTTTATCCACCCTTCAGTCTTAAGCTACAAGTAGTAGGGAGTTGGAATAGAGGCAAATCCAACTCTCCTTCAAATAATTTAATAGGAGAAAAAAGCTGATTAAACAAATAGTTAAAAGAAACAAGCACATTGACGTATTCAATTTTAGCAGATTAACCAGGTGAATTGCCTTTGCCTGCCATAGGAAGGCATTTCGTGAATGGTGGCCCAGAGCTAAATCTAAGGGGGTGCTGTGTTTTTCAAGGGCTGTTGAGGTTCAGAGTTTGGTGATTTGCTCACTTTGAGTTATTACATCTATATCCTTCATTGATTTGGGGGCTGGGGGACAGGTTGCATTAAATTGC
This sequence comes from Neofelis nebulosa, assembly GCF_028018385.1. Classification (NCBI taxonomy): domain Eukaryota; kingdom Metazoa; phylum Chordata; class Mammalia; order Carnivora; family Felidae; genus Neofelis; species Neofelis nebulosa. Next base: position 46,101,379 of record NC_080790.1, on the reverse strand, counting down.
TATGAAATGAAAGAATCACAACATCTTAAATTTGGGGGGGTTTCTAAGAAGCAGTGAGCCCATCCTCTGCAGGAGTCCCATCTCAGAATCACCTCTAGTGTCACCCAAAGTCTGTTCAAAGATGCAGGTTCAGGGAAGTCACGCTCTGGACACCAGACATAACCTCAAAGGATATGAGTGGCTAAGCTGATATTCTTGTTGGAGGCTCTGTCTCATTCTGAGCCAAATATGGACTATAATTCTCATAGAGCCATCTCTGGTATAGCAATAAAACCATTAGTAAATGTAGAACAAAGATTTATCATTAGATTAAAAGACAATATATGTGTGTGAGAGGAAGTTAAAGCCCAAGAAGACAAGTCAGTAAAACCACCTCCTTCGTTCCTGCCATGTCCCTCCTTTAGGTAACAATGATGTTATTACCTTAGGTTCTGTGTTCCAGGCATTGCTGAAATTCTTTCCAAAGTGGAGTGAACAAATACCACTATAATTAATCTAAATTGTAGGCTTTTGGCCTGCTGTTCCTTTCTAGATAATTAAAGAAGCAGGAGAGAAGGTGTATGAGCTTAGACTGGCATTGTAGTGAATTCAACTCACAGGAATCCCTTGGCAGTCGTGTGCAAGGTCCCCTTTCTTTTCTCGTCACTGCATCCTGTAACCAATACAAAGATTTTCCCTCTACCTCCAGCTTCTTCTTTTGAAGAAGGTAGTTCTACCAGGCCTCCTATAAGAAGAAATCACTCTTTTTCCAGATTTGAGGTACTTGAGAATCATACCTGCCAGAAAGGGCCACCTTTGTGATAAGAGAAGTGAATCTGGATATGCTCCAGGAAAGGGGTCTGTAGATCAGAAATCACACATGTGTGTACATGTCCTCTCTTGCTGGCCCAGGCCTAGATGCCTTCTGAGGGAAGATGACTTCCTCTCTTGGAGAATTGTGGGACTTAGCATCCAAATACATGTGGGATATAAAATCTATTCAGCACGTGGCTGACTCGAAATTTACTCTCATCTCTGTTTACTTCTGGCTGGGCCCCTTCATCTCTCTGACAGTCAGTCTCCTCATCCTAAAATGAGGTGTTAGACTAGACCTGGAATCAGCTCAGTTTTTATGAAAAAGGCCAGATATTAATATTTAGACTCTGTGAGCCACACAGTCTCTGTTGTACCTCCTGGACTCCACCTTGGTAGCACCAACAGCAGCCACAGACAACACATAATGGAGTGAGGGAGGCTATGTTTGCAGGCCATAGTTTGTGGGGTACTGGACTAAACGGCCTCTTCGCTTGGGTCAGCCTTATATCTTAGGGTTCAGATTACATGAGGCAGAGCAGAACTTGATGGTCTCCGATTCTGAGAGCTCGGGTCTGCTTCTCTACTTCCTGCTCTGACAAGGTTGTCAGAATCTTGCCGAGACTGACAGTTGGCCACTCCCCTGCTGGGTCTCCTGCCCAACCAGACTAGGGTGCACTGTTACTCACCTGATGCTACCACATGCACACCTGCTCCCATCAGGCAAGAGAAATGATAGCAGCATACTCTCTTCACCCTAGAATCGGCTCTACCCTGAACTTAGCTCCGCTTTGTTCCTGCCCTCAACCGGGGCTGCTGGGACCATTTGCTGCTGTGTGTTGGTTTCTCCATGTGGAAAGAAAGTCTGCCCTATACTCCACAACTCCAGTTGTCAAACCTGACCATTCTTCAGCACTGTGTTTATTGTATCTCCTACCCAGGACCTACCCCAGATAAGGCTTGGTTCCACATCTTAGATCCTTATTCTCCTACCACTGCCCTGCTTAGAGCACCAGACCTGGCTCATTCAAGTGTTAAGATGTATCAGTTATCAGGATAGAGGCTCAGATTTTGGTTCTAGAACTGGAAAGAGGTTTTGAAAACAGGCAAAAAAAAAAAAAAAAAAAAAAGCCCACTTATTAGAATTATTGCACAAGGTCAGAATTGGATGAAGAGTCAAGCTGACAAGCCCGTAGTAAGCTGTCCCATGTTAACCTCTACATGGAGAACATCAGTGAAGCAGGGTGGCATAGAAATCTAAGCGTTAAAATTGAAATGGAAATGCCTAGGCCTTTGGACTCCTTGGCGTGGGCTTATGGTGCCCTCTTGTGTTTACTTCTGAGAAGTGTAGACTTCTGTCTGAAATCTAAAAAAACTTCCATTTAAAAAAATCATTTAAACTGTCTGATTCATTCCCCAGTGAAATTGTAAAGAAGGAAAAATTTCTAAGCATACATATTAATCCCACATTGATCTCGAATCTACATATTATCTCATTTTATCTTCAAAATGTTTATCTGAAGAAGGAGGCCAGACAGGTGTTGACTCCATTGGACTTAGTGGAGGCAAAGAGCCTTGTCTGAGGTCACATAGCTAATCTGTAACAGAGAAGCCAGTGACATCAACCAGGGCTCCTGACTGCACCAAGTCTCATATTTTCACTGGTTATTTCTCAGGGCTTTTCAAGTTGAGCACAAACATCCCCAGTTCCCATCTCTCCTGGGGTCAGAATACCTCCAAAGCAAGCAAGAGTCAGTGGCTTCACAGAGTGTGGGGTGTAAAGTAGGAAGCTGGTGTCAGAAACAAGGGTGGGCCAGGATTAATGCCAACCAGGTAGACTTCTGCATCCTTCCCCACCTGCCCTCATACCTGTGCTAAGTAGCTCGGTAGCAGTGTTCTCTGTGGGCAGTGGCAAAGTGGGGCTGGCATTTGTGTTCTGTGCCACTAAGGGGCTGGGAGTCTGGAGCGGGGCTCCACTGATGAAAGCTGAGGTACTTACAACACATGGAACCTTATCCCTAGGCCCTCTGCCTATGCTCCCTCTGTTCCAGCCACTATCTGCCTCTTCGCCACAGCCATCTGTGTATCCATACCTGTGCATCTTTTCTCATGCTGTTTGTACTGCCTAGGAGCTTTTCCTGCTCAAGCCTTCGAAATCCTACTCATTCTTCAAGGCCAAGTTCAAATGTCATCTCTTGCCTCTGGCTTTCCCTAATTTTTCTTCTTCTGTTACCTCCTTCCCACATACCTCTCCTCCCTGAACTCATAACTGCTTGTGCACCTGTTTATAACGCATGCATTGTTCAATGGTTATTTGTCTCTCCTATACTTTGTGAGCATCACTCTAAAAAAATACACCATACTGGGTAGCTTATGAACAACAAAAGTTTATCTTTCACGGTTCTGGAGGCTGAAAGTCCAAGATCAGTGTGCTGGCATGGCCAGGTTCTGATGAGGGCCCTCTTCCTGGCTCACAGCTGGCACGTTCTTGCTGTGTTCTCATGTGCTGGAAGGGACTCAAGATCTCTGTAGATCCTTTCTTATAAGGCACTAATCTCATCCATGAGGATTCGCCTTCATGACATCAGCACCTTCCTATAGGCCCTACCATCACTTTGGGCATTAGAAGTTCAACATATGAATTTTAAGGGGACACAAATATTTAGACCATAGCATACTCTATACTATATCTCTGCCTCTTATCATTTCCTTCTTTAAAATGAATTTGACTTCTCCAAAAACAGAGACTGGCTGTTCCCCTTTCCCTATTCTCTCCGTGGCATGGCCTAGCATAGGAAGAGGCCCATGTTAGGAACTGAAACGTTCTTGAAAAACTGTGCATGATCCCTAGTTTCTTCAGTTTTCCTCAGCTTTGGTATCCACATCATCGTCCTGTCCTGTGCCAAGCCTAAATTTCACATGCTCTCCAAATCCCTCCACCTTCCCTTTATTCCTTTTGGCACTGAGTTTATGCCTAATCCTTTCTCTCCTGTATCTGTCTGGTCCTCTGAGGGAGACAGCAGCCATCCATAAGGGTGGACCCTGAGGACAGGGCAGGACCAGGGAGGTACTGTCCTAAGTGGACAGGTATTGGAAGCTACTTTTTAAGGTGAGGTCTAAGGAATAACATCATGGCTGAAAAAGGAAAAACAAAGTAAATTGAAGGGCTCCTGGGTGGCTCAGTCGGTTAAGTGTCTGACTTTGATTCAGGTCATGATCTCACGGTTCATGAATTTGAGCCCCATATTGGACTCTGTGCTGACAGCTCAGAGCCTGGAGCCTGCGTTAGATTCACCCTCTCTCTCTGTTCTTCCTCAGCTTGCACTGTCTCTCTCTCTTTCTCTCAAAAATAAATAAAGGTTAAAAAAATATTTTTTTAAGTAAATTGAGTTAGTGGCCAAATTGACACAGAGTGGAGAAGGGAGTGAGTGGAAAGTAATGGTTACAACTGGGTCTAGGGAGATAGAGCCACTTTTTTTTCTTTACTTTTTTTTTTTTTTTTTTTTTTGGGCTGTAGTCCACATGGTAAATGAGTGAACTAGCCTGAAAGTGGCCCAGAAATGTTTCTGTTTTAAATATTGCCAGCAGACTCTATGCATGACCCTGTCCCTAGGAATGCTGTCTTAGAGAAAAAGAAGAGAAGGAGGGAGGGAGGAAGGAAGGGAGGAGGGAAGAAAGGGAAGGAGGGAGGGAGGGAGAGAGGAAGGAAGGAAGGAAGGAAGGAAGGAAGGAAGGAAGGAAGGAAGGAAGGAAGGACAGATTATGAAAGAAAGACAAACCTCCACCTTCTCTCCGTCATTAGAGCAGAAATTACTCCAGGTCCGAATCATTTTTTGTTTTTCAAATCATTTTGGAGTCAGGTTTCTGTGTCTACACCTTGCTGGAAGTGCAGCCAGACTGTCTTTTTTTCCAACCAGTCTTAGTGTTTCTGGCTATAATACCGGAATTTTCCCAGAGAGGGCCACTTCTCAGTCATCATTGTGGGCACTGAGCACAGCACCATACAGGCAGCTAAATTGTTCCCTAAGCCCCATCCTTACCCTGTGGCCAGGATTCCATCCATGGTCTAGGCAGAGCATGGGCCCCTGCATCCTACAGTTTCTAGGATTTTTCACTGGTCTAGTTCTTAAGGTGGTGGTAGGAAAACAGCAACCCGAGCAGCCTTCACCGCTGGGTCATGTCTCCCTGCTGCATAAGTGCACTCACATCTCCCCAAATTGGACATGGCAGGACCTCACCATGGCAGCCAACAGCCCAAATGTATGGTGTCCCCTCACTGCCATGAGTGCCCAATTTGCTTTTGTCAGTCTTCCCAGGCCTGGCATCCTCTAGCTCCTGAAACGACCAAGTCTGTGGCTGAATTAAAAAGTGAGGTCTTGCTGAGATCTAGCCAACCTCCCCTCAGCTTTTTATGCTTTTTTGTATTTCCCAATTATTTTTAATGGATATTTATGGCTCATGTAATTGAGGAGAAAGCAACCAGAGCTGCTGCAAAGACCAAGATTATTTTTAAAGAACGCTCCTGGAGACAGTTCTGATTTTCTCAGAATAGACACCCAGAATTGTTGGTTACAGTTTGCTCTCTGAGCAGTTCACAGTAATGGGATCCAGAACTTAAATGACAGTCCTCTGGTGTGGCAGCTCCTGACATCCATTGCAGAGGGCACAGGAGGTCACCAGACAGCAAAAGACTAGAGCTAGAAGCCAGTCATCACTCCCACATCTTGTCAGACTAGAGAAGTCATGACGAGAACAGCAGAACTATTGATCATCTGGCTCTGTGCTTGAAGCCTGACCTTTGAAGACTGCCAAAGAGATGGAGACATTTTTTGCAATAGTAAAAACGATAAGCATGTATTGAAGCTTTATTATGAACCAGGTACTCTGCTAAAATATCTTACTGAAGATAATATTGAGCTTGTGGGGTAGGTATAATTTCCCTTTTTCTTTTAGACAAAGCCAGTATGCAGACATCAGTCTGACAGATTGCAAAGCAAATTATTTCAAACAATATGCTATATTATCTGTCTTACAACAGCATCTGTATAAGAAAGAGCTAAGCCAGCATGAATCCCAAACACACACACACACACACACACACACACACACACACACACACAGAATCACCTGCTTACTAGATCATTAAATGAATACATGATAGATACATAGATGGCACCATCTATGTTTTGGTCTCACCAAATTCTCACCAACTACTAAAATAACCATTTCAGTTGGGCTTCAGGTTTAGAAATTGACATTAAGATATTAATCACAAAGGTGGTCCCCTTCTAGAAGAGTTTGATATTTGAGATCTGATGAAACCCAGTGGTAGGATTGCAGAACTCCTGTTGACTGTGAGGTAGGACTAAGGCTATACCCCTTTTCAAATATCAGTGCTCTGAGGGAAAGGGACAGGCAAAACTTCAGGATCCTAAAATAAATCACCAAACTGCGGATCCTTCCTCCTGGTTAATATGACCCACCCACACTGAACTTTGAACTCCTTTATCATCATCAAAGTTTTCCAATATGGAAGAGACCTCTTTCTAGAGTCAGTTTTCACAGGAAAAGCTATCAATGGATAACCAAATTAACAATTATCTCTTTGGAAGCAACAACCAAGCCCTGAATCAGATGAGCTTTGCCTTTTTCTCCCCCATTCTTTCTTTGTCCTCATTAAGGGAAGTATATTATGAAAATGTATAATTTTCCCACTTTGTTCCTCATGCTTAATTGATTTCCAGCATTAAAAAAAAAAAAAAAAGATTATTAGCCAGGAAGAGGAAACCTCAAACCTCATGAGTGTCCTCTTAATAACCATTTAATCTTAAATTGTGTTCACAAATGCTAACTATAAACATCTTTAATTGTGCATGCCACCTACCACGGTTGAGTGCAATTCAATTTCTTAGACTTTGACATAATACTCTACTACATCACCAGCCAAGGAACTGTCAGGAGTTGAGCCTTTTTGCTTTCTACTCAGGGAAGCAAAACTGGTCATCAGTTCAAGCCTAGTAAATCAGTATCCATCAGTGAGGAGTATCTTAGGAGGTAGCAGTCCTTGCCAGGACATGGGATATGGCCACTTGCAGCAACAGCTCTATGTTAATTAATAAATCAATGGAATTAATTAATTCACTTACCATGTGCTGTGAACTAGTAGTAGTTCTGGAGACTCAGAGATGAGTTAAGATACAGTTCCTGCCTTCAGAGGCAGTTTACATTATGGAGAGAGATACTCTCCAACTTGCTAAGGCAAACTCTGCTAAAAGCTGTGGTACTTGTTCAGGTAAGCAGTGGTGGAGAGCAGAGAATTCTTCAGGCAGATAAAAGGAGAGAGGGAGATGGAGAGAGACATTCTAGGCGGAGGGAACAGCATGGCCAGAATCTCAGTGGTATCAACTTGTTAGGGGTATTTGGGAGGGGCCTGTAGCCCTGTACAGAGGTGAAGAGGGTTCTGTCAGACAGAGTCACTGCAGAGGCAGGGTGAGATCAGAATAGAGAGGAGCAGCAGTGTTTTCAAAGGGGTCAGGACTTCATCACTCAGGGAGTCCCTGAAGAGCCCTTAAGATGAGAAGTGATCTTACCTACAATTTAATGAGACCATGCTTCCATTTACAAATGCTCCAGATTGGCCTGTGGCTCAGTTTTGTAGGTAATGTTTGTCACTGAAGCCTCAAGGCTCTCATCCGTCTCTTTTTGTGTCCTTCTCTTCAGACCTGGTACCCCCTGCTCCCTTGCAGGAATCCAGCTAGAGCCCCTTTCAAAATAGGTAGGCTCTCAGGAGATCTTGGCTCATCACCTCCAAAACAGTAACAGAAAACAGCTCAGGGGTTCCTCACCTTCTCCCTTTCTGAATGCTTTCACATCCCCATTGTGGAAGAAAGCAAACCAATAAGCAAACTGTGGGCAGCAGCTGCTGTTATGTGTGAAATCCGAGTGCCTCAGGCCACCCTTCAACTTCAGGGGAGAGTCAGAAGCAAAGCCAGAAGTGCTGATGTCCTGGATCTGGGACTGACAGCCACTACCACAGTGTGGGAAGGGGGCAGATATAATGGACTTGGCACAAGTGGAAGCCCAAGAGAGGAGACACAGGGACCTTAGAGGAAGAAAAGGAGCAGAGAAGAAGGCTGTGGAGCACAATAATCAATTTACTAAACACCTGTTCTGCAGTGTTCATTGACATTCTGTGAACTACAGCTCAGACGTAGAAAACCAGGTGGATTTCTTTGTAAATTTTCTCATCTTGCTCTTGACCTTTCATTTCCAATGATAGCGGGGGGTGGGGGGGAGGAAAGCTTACCCAAAGATTTGCGTTTATTTCTAGTTTAAAATTTATTTTCTAGGTAAAGAGGCAATCAAGTTGTAATGATGTAAAAGACATTTGCTTTTAGAGAATATTCATTTTTATTATTGAAGATGAATTTTTGTAAGACTTACTCATCTCTGATAAATATTTTAAGTTATGTTACGTATAGATAAGTGGTTGGTAAGTGGAGTATATGTGTGCTAAACATAGGAAGAGATGGAAGGAGCAAAAGACATGTAATCGTCACGAGTCACCTGGGTACTAAATGATTGTTGTACACTAATTATGCACGAGACTTATGAGGCACTAAATATATGTGAGCACTTTATACACATGAGGCCTTAATTCAGCTGCCCATTGGAGACTCCCACTCTGGCCCCATGTGTCCTCTGCCCAAGGAACACAAGTAAGACAGATTAACCAACTGTGTGGCCAATTGGCAAGCTTAGATGTTGACCAGAGGTACTTTCCCTGAGTCTTTTTGATAGAGCAAGTGTGTGTCATCGGCCAAAACAACTTCCATCTGTGGGCCTCTTGCTTGAACTTCAACTCTGTCCCTCATAACCACACTATCAGTGAGGGAGGCTGCGGCTGACAAAGACAGGACATGAGACTTTGTAAATCCCATCTTTGTACTACCCCATGCAGGTAGTATGTTCCTTCATCTCCACCTGCAGCCTCTCCAGAGTGTGTTAACTTACCCCAATTTTTCCCTTGCTTCTTTTTCATTGTGTTTCCATTGATTTAATGAAGATTGTGAGTTGAGCATTTAGATTTGGTCTGTTCCATGACCTCTAGGATAGCCTGGTAGTGTGTGAGTCTACTGCAACATCAGACTAATTTTCTACTCACTGCAAGTCAAAGTTTAAACTAAACATGTTTCTCCTACTGTCTCTAGAAATCACTTTCTATCCTTGATATCTAGGTGTAGGCTGCATAGGGAGGGCTGCTTGACTACATGCTGCCTTTGGATGTGCCCTGCCCACCTTGTCTGGATATTAAGTGTCCTCTCCAAGTGACTAAAGAGGTCTTACTTGCTTGCCTTACTTGCTGTCTCTAGAGTTAAACTGGCTCCTACTGATGGCAACAGTGTTTTGAATTTGCCATTTGCCTTCACTGGTCAGGTTGCCACACACTCGAACATCCTCATCCCAATCCCAGGCATTTTCCAGTCCACTCAGGCCCTTTGCACATCCTGGGTTTCCTTTCACAGCACAGACAGAGGGCATCAGGAGGACCCCGTGAGGACCTTTTACAGACATGTGGGACTGCTCCTGTACCATGTAGAGAATGGCAAGAGAGAGCACCACATTGAGTAATTTCATATCACTTCTCATTTTTCTGGGTTTTCCATATGAGATTTCTTTCATCTTATCCCTAAAAACAGTCCGTGGGGAAGGCCTGGGGGAATAGGTACTACATTTTTTCGCAGGGTTCAGACATCATAATAACTTAGTCTCTGCTTGAAGATTTAGTATCCTATTCAGTTTTGGAGAATCTGCTCTGATATTATACTCTGTATCTCTCTATGCTATTTCTTAAGGTGAAATTTGTCTTTAGACCTTTGGTGGCTCAATTGGTTAAGCATTCAACTCTTGATTTCATTTCAGGTTATGATCTTACAGTTGTGGGATCAAGCCCCGTGTCAGGATCCACACCCAGCACAGAGTCTGCTTAAGATTCTCTCTCCCTCTCCCCCTGTCTTTCTCTCTGCCTCTCTCTCTCTCTCAAAACAATTTTGTATTTAGAAAATCCTTTTCAATTAATCTTAGACCACAGACTATGAAATTGCCATAGACCTTAAGCTTCAAAATGAGACGGTCATTTCCCCAATTCTAGGCTGGTTTTTCTGCCCTAATGGCCAGGGGATGCTCAATCACCTGATTACATACCTAGACGACCTAAAGATGATCAGGAATGAAAATACATTATGTTAAAGTTCCATTGATTTTGCCCTATTTCAAAGGCACATCGTATGTTGGTGTATACACAACACCATTTAGATAAGTTCATTTAACAAATATTTCTTGCAGGGCTATTATGTTCCAGGAAATGAGCTAAATATATAATGGCAAATCCAATGGTCAGGGTTACCTTCCTAATGGAACTTACACTCTAGTAGGAGATGTTGATCACGACTAAGTAGACATACAGATAAGATAATTGAATTTGTATTGATAAGCAAAATAGTTCAACAAATAACCCCAGAAATCCATTCCTGATAACCTGGCAAGGAATTAACTGAGGAAAGACTCTCTTCCCAGCAATGGGAGGGGACTGCTTCTGATCATCTCTGATAATCCCCATGGGGCCAGGCACACCTAGACAGCTGGAGTTTTCCAACAGTTACCTGAAGAACTCATTCCTCAGTTCAGACTGCTGGTGCCCAAGCCAAAGGCTTTGCCCCACACTGTAAAGTCACCCTTATGTCCAGCCAGTAAAAGGCAAAATAAAGGAGAGGGGCTTCCACAGGGGCTGAGAAAACAAAAGCCTCATTCCCTGCCTTCGAATGCCAGCTGACATCAAGTGATGTTGCCTATACCACATGAGCCTTTTACACAATAGCTTTTACACAATAGCTTTAAAATAAAGAAATAGAGTAATGTGATAGTAACCGGAGGCAGAGACTACCTGCCAAGAGAAGGAAAGTCCAGCAGAGCTTCACTGATAAGCCACATTTAAGTACCTGAACTAAAAGACTAGAAGGAACAAGTCATGCAAATAGTAGGAAGGGCCCATGCCAGCCCAAAGAAATAGCCCAGTGGCAAAGCCCAGAGGTGGGAGCAAACTTGTGTTCCTCAGAACCCAAAGCTGGTAGATGTTCAGGAGCAAAGTGATAAGAGGTGAGGTTGGAGCCTCAGGTTAGGAACAAACTAAATCAGGCTGTTTTTTGTTTGTTTGTCCCTCCAACCCCCAAGTACAGAAGCCATAGAAATGAGGTAGACACATGGGCTAATCTGATAAAATTCTTTTAGAAACTCCCTTAGCATCTATATAAAGAACAGGGATAATATGAAAAGAAGGCAAAAGACCTGACTGGCATCTTTAGTGCAAGTTTGATGCGATGTTGGTCTGGACCAGGATAGTTGCGCTGAGGATGGAGAATGATAGGCTGATTCTTGATCCATTTGGGAGTTGACAGTGGTAAAAATAAGGGGCATCAAGGAACCCCCTCAGATTTTGGCTTGCGCAACTAGGTGGACGGTGCTATTGCTTATTAGGTGGATGAGAAATACTGGGGGAGAGACAAGTCTGAAAGCACTGGGGTGGTATGGAATCAGGATATTTTGGAATACCATCTTTGAGATGACCTACAGACATCTGTATGCTGGGGAGGCACTATATGAGAGAGCTCCTCTCAGCTGTGACCCCTACGGGCCCCTGGCACATAAGCAATAGCCCACTCCAACTGAGCATTGATGGTTCCTTCCCCCCACACTGCTCTCTACTACTTGAGGGTAAGTCAGTTGGCAGTTTGCACAGATGGCATCTCTTCTCGTGACCTCTCCAGAGCTTGGCCACTTCCAGATTATCTCCAGCATTTTTCCTTTGTCTGCCTAAGAGTGGTCCATCTTCTGGCTGCCAACCGGGCAGGCAGTGAAACCCTGTGTCTTCAGGCCTTCACTTGAAAGAAAAGGCAAATGGCAGCAATATAAATTGAAAGCCATTCTTCACCATCTGGAAGCTAGTTTCCTGTTGTCCAGGAGGCAGACGGGTAGGGGTTGGCTCGCCAGCTGCCTTGTCTTGCCTGGATGAACTGCCAGCAGAGGACTGAGTTTACATTTCAAATGTAGGGCCGTTTTCCTTCTCTTCTTTCAGGATCTGGAGAGAGGGGCAGTTACATGATAGAAAGCGATAAAGAATTGCTACACACCCTTTATTTATTAGGTTCCTCCTGCCAGGAATTCAGAAGACTCTCCCCTCCCTTTATATGACCCCCTTTTACACTTGTGATCTCAGTGACCCAATGAGGCCATTCACCTCTGTCAGGAAATGCGTTACTAACTACTTTTTGATTATTACCTTGATGAGCGCTTTCCTTTGTGAAAAATATATTTGCTGAGCATTAGCAGGTTCAAGGCACAAAAGTCCATGCTAATGACATGGCATTACACAGGCCAGGCCTTGCTGTTTTGGAGTTCTTACTCTAGTAGGGGTCAGGCAACAGAGAAAGAATCAAGCAAATGCAAATAAAGGTAATCCTGGATAGTGATGACTGTTGTGGAGAAAATAAGGCAGGGAAATGCAGTGTGTCAAATTATACAGAGGAGACAGCGGGGAAGTTGCTGAGGAGGTGATAGTTGAATTGAGAAGGAACTACTGAGCACAACTCTGGGTAAAGTGTGTTCCAGGTCTTGGATCAGCAAGAGCAAAACTCTTCAGATGAAATTAGATTTAGAACGATGTGGGCTGTGTGGCTGCAGCCTGTTGAATGGTGGAGATTGCAGTTTGAGGTCTGGTCAGAGCCCAGAAGGTATCACATCTTGAATCCTTGCATGTTCTCAGGGCACCCTAATTAGTGTGGGATTAGGCCAATAGCATAAAAGACACGGTTGGAATGGAATTGAACCAGATTTAAAGGGAATTGGTGAGGACCCAGTTGGGTCCAAATAGCAAATTATAGTTTCTCCTCCTTGCTTTGTGTTACACTCCAGCTTTGCCAGTCAGCTTGTTGCCACCTGCATACACCTGCAGTGTGCTTGATGACCCTTGGGATGTCTTCCTTCTCTACCTCTCTTTGGATGGCTAGCTTCTCCTCACCCTTGAACACTTCTCTCAATGTCACTACCTCCAGAAGCACCTCTCCATGAGTTGTGATAACCAAAAATGTCTCAAGTCATTGCCAGAAATCTTGGTGGGGGCATGAGGGGATCTCCCCAAGCTGAGAATCCCCCTACCCCCGATACACCTTTCTCTCTTGTTAGGGAGAGAGGGAAGGCAAGAAGCAGCAAAATGTCAGGAAATAAGCAGCCTATATCAAGTTTTGTTGCATTGTTATAAAGCTGTCCTGGGCTAAACCCACCTTAAATTAGTGCAGCCTGTAGTATTTCAGGTGCACAAAAGACACAACTAATGAAAAACCTGAGAAAGAGTCAGATCAGGAGACCCACTGAGGAATTAAGGTTCTATTTTTGTACTCATCAGCCTAACAACACTGTTAAATTTCAGGTTGGTGAAGTCAGGACTACACTAAAAAATGTTACTACTTTTTAATTACTGTTAATTACTGTCACTATTATTTGCATGTTGGTTTGTTCAAATACCTCAAAAATGTGAGGACTTTGCCGCCTGGCCTTGATAACATTTTTGTGTTTGTAACTTCTTGCCAACCCGTGTTCTGGGAGGATATTCTTCACCCTTACTCAGAAGGAAGACATTACCCCAGAAGCAGCTGTGTGTATCTAGAGGATACAGAATGTGAGAGGCTGGGATTAGAACCCAAGTGCAGATAAAAGCTCCAGGGTTCTGCCCATGATGATTGAGTTGGATAAGGCAGGCGTTTAATTCAAGCCTGGCAGGTATTCCTAGGAGTCAGGCTGTGTTTAGGCTAAGCTGTTCACTTTTTCCTCCAGATTCTCTGGAGAATACGTCCGTGTTCAGCCAAAGGTCTGTGGGTCCTCAGGGAAGTACCTCCTTTAGGCCTCTGAGCAAAATATGACAGGTTTGTCAACAATGGAATGCTGGCAGGTTTTTCTCTGAGTCCCCAATCTGTCTTTTTTGTGCTCATTCCACATACAGGCTTTCTGCTCCTCCCAATATTTTAAGGTCATTTGCCTTTTTTCCTCAACATTCTGGCCCCAAAACCCAATTGCAGGAAGAGCTTCTAGATTCTCATTCCATGAGGAATTGAGGGCTGCTAATGGCCTAATATACTGTATCTTCCAAATGAGCCTACAAGTTAATCTCCCATAGTAGAATTTATCAGCTGGAGGAGGAGGGAAAATTTCCTTTCCTTTTCTTTGTTTTTAAATTTTACATCTACATGGTATTGGTAGTGTTTCATCTCTTTGCAAGGTCGTACTATGTTTAAAAAAAAAAGCATGATTAATAATTGCACAGAGCTCTGCTGTTTCACACTGTAGCCACTAGTCAGCTGTGTCTGTTGACTAATTGAAATATGGCCAGTCTGAATTGAGATGTCCTGCAAGTACAAATCAAACTGGTATTTGAAGAATTAGTGTGAAAAACGGTAAAATGTCTCACTAACAATTTTTATATTGATTACATGTTGAAATGATATTTTCAATAATATTAACATTATACATAATAATATATTAGGTTAAATAAAATATATAATAAAATTAATTTTACCTGTTTGCTTTTATATTTTTTTAGGTAGTTACTAGAAAATTTGAAGTTACATAGGTGGTTTACATCTTATTTCTATCAGACAATGCTGATCTAGAGATTTGTACACCATTAAAGTACTTCTGTAGTCATTTAATCCATTAGGGGATTGATCATTATTCCATTTAACCAAAAAATAAAAACTAAAAATGTAAGAGGTTGGCAGTTTGTTCTTGATCACAGCTAGCAGTAAAAATAGATACTGAGTCGGCTAACTACAAAAATTACCCTCTGTGTTGAAATCCAAGGACAACATCATCTTTTTTGATAAAAGACTGGACTTGGGGTTCGGACAAACAAACTTCAACACAAAGCTCTCCTTTCTAAAACTTTATATTTCCCTTAAAGCAGCGTTTCCCTTTTTAAGTTGGAACAGCGAAGACAGATAGAAGGGTCAGGAAATCCCATTGCTCTGGGGGCTCAGAGTGGTTCATGCCTGGTAAATGGTACTGCGGGACAATAAAACAAAAAGTACTGGTAAATAAGAGTCCATAATACCCCCCCCCCCAAAAAAAAAAAGAAAGGAAGAATTAAGTCCCCTTTTCAGGGAAAATAATTTAGCTGACTGCATAGTTATTTTTCCTCAAACACTTCTTCCTAAGCTTTGCAGAGATTAATTACTCACACCTTGCATTTTGCTATTACAGACTCTGAGTGGAAACACGCCCTGCTTTTCTTCCCCAAAACACCTGCTGCATCCTCCCTGCATCAACAGTGATGAAAATAAGATTAGGCTGTTGGTATCCCATCTCTAAAATTATCTGCATGTTGTCCTGCATTCTGGCCAGAACCTGTGATGTCTGTGATCCATTGTAATGGGTGAGCCCAGAGTGAGGGGCAGCAAAAAGACTGGGGCTGGAATGAAAACACTTGGCTCAGGAAATTCCCCATTATCAGAGGTACTTAGACTTTAGGTAGAATTGATTTGGATCAAATTTTGTATATCTTCCAATCCCAAGAGTCAATAATTCTATGGCAAATAAATTTTCTTTTTTAATGTTTATTTATTTAGAGAGAGAGAGTACAAGGAAGGGAAGGGCAGAGAGAGAGAGAGAATCTCAAGCAGACTCCATGCTGTCAGCACACAGCCGAACCTGGGGCTTGATCCTATGAACTGTGGGATCATGACCTGAACCAAAACCAAGAGTTGAACACTCAACTGACTGAGTTTCCCAGGCACTCCTATGACAAAAAAATTCTGTAGAGGAATAAAACCCTTTAGAACCCTTTCTAGTTGGCAGCCTAACCCATTCTCCATTCCCTCTGCCTTTAGCCATTGCTGTAGAGATGACCACTTCACTGCTGTTGAAGTGTCTCTTCCTGATTCCAGAATATTTGTGTCTGAAAGGCTGAAGATAAATGCAGCAATTCAGTCTGATAAACAAATAGTCCTGATAATGGAGCTCAGTGGAGATAGTTGTGCCAGGAATATTTAGGTGTTGAATGTAATTTCAAAGGTCAGTAAATATGCCAAGTGAATGCAGTCTGAAGCTGAACACACAGTGAGAGCGGGTGAGGGACTAGACTGTTTTCCCACCTCCCTTGCAGAAAGAGCTTAATAGTCTACCTCCAAGTTGACATTTTATTTCTATATTTTGCTATAGGCTAGGACCCTTTTCCTCTTATGTTTCTTTCTTTTTTTTTTTTTTAATAATTGGAGACCTTTGTTGCAGAATGGCAGGAACAATAAATCACAAAGCCTTTATATTTATTTACATTATTTTACTTGTCACAGACAGCTGGGTCTAGAAAATTTCCAGGAACTGAGAAGTTATCTAGATGTCTATTTCCCCCCCATTTGGAAGTCTTCTGTACCCAGCCCCACACTAGGTGGTATATTAACAGGACAAAGACACAATCCTCACCCTTAAAGAATCTTGATGTAGTTGGAGAGACATGAACAGATGAATTTATGAACAGCACAGCATAAATGTGGCAAAAGAGGGGTATATGTGCTGCTTTACCTATACTACAGACTTCCATGCCTTCTCACTGATTCTCAGCCTCTGGCATTTCACTGTTTCCATTTAATTCTCTCCTCACCCACACCAAGGGATTCAGGGGTCATCTCAAATAAATGACTCCACTGTGAAACTCGAAACCTGACCTTATTCCTAGCCTTGAGCCTCACATTTCCTCTTGGAATTGCTGCTAAAAACTTAAACTAACATATCCAAAATCAAAATAATCTCCACTTCCCATAATCAAAATTGTCATCCAGGTGCATATATTACTGTTACCTAGACTCTAACTAGGTTTACATCTCACTAAATGTGTACACTTGGAAAGGCCATGTATCCTCCCTGAGGCTCAGTTTCATCACATGTAAATTTGATTACTAACATTTGTTTCTTATACCAAGGAACCATTGGAAAAATAATAAAATGATAAGATCAGGTGCACGTATCAAGCATCACTAATACTCTTGTGTTAGTAGTTTGGGTATACATTCTTTTTTGTCCATATAGCATTTGCAATCCCTGACTGGTCTCCCCATCTCTATCAGCTCTATCACATTTTAACTCCTATTCTTACCATTCCTATACTGAAGTAAGCACATAACATTTTTCCTGGATTCTTAGTTTTAGCTTTATCCTCCAAGTATCAGACTGAGCCTAAGCTGTGTCTAGATCTTGGGTTCAGGTATGTTTCAGAATATATCTGGAAATGCTCCAGCCAGTCATAATATTATTTGTTTGTAGGAGGTTGAGGAGTCTTTTGGGAGAGAATTTACCAAGAAAAGAGGATTGGGCAGACAAGTCTGACTGTCACAAAACCTGAGTTATGAGAGAAGAGGAGGGATTCTGAATAAGGTGTCATAATCATCACACGAAACCTGCCCCAGCCCCATTGCTCAGATCCATGTCTGTTCCTCAAGAGAGAGAGATAGCTGTCTAGCCAGAGACAGAAATGGCTGGGTCAGTAAACATCATTGGAACAATGGGTCTCAGGGGCACCTGGGTGGCTCAGTCGGTTAAGCATCTGACTTCAGCTCAGGACTTGATCTCACAGTTCATGGGTTCGAGCCCTGCATCGGGTTCTGTGCTTACAGCTCAGAGCCTGGAGCCTGCTTTCGATTCTGTCTCCCTCTTCTCTCTGCTCCTCTGCAGCTCATACTCTGTCTCTGTCTCTCTGTCTCTCTCTCTCTTTCTCTCTCTCTTGAAAAATAAATAAATATAAAAAAAACAAAAACAAAAACAAAAACAGTGGGTCTCAGGCACGAGGGATCCCAAAGCAGTAAAGATGTTGGCACTGCATTGGAAATCCTCCCTCAGTGTATACCATGAAGTGGGAAGGTCCATCTTCCCCTCCTCTATCTCACACACACTTTTTGGCTGCATGTTATAGGCTGTCATGTGAGCATTGGCGACATCGCCCCTTTGAAAACTATGCATCAGTGTTAGTGCCTGGTGGGAGACTTCAGTGGAGACCCTCTCTGGAAATTGGAGTTGCAATATCAGAAGACCTGCCCACAAGCACTTTTGAGGTAACCCCATGAACCTGCAGAAGGTCTTGAGGTGACATGAAGGGATAGAGAGATTTTACAGAAGGCTCTGTATCAGCAAGAGTGGTCAAAAACCAGTGAATTTCAAATTTTTGTTCCTAAAGGGACTCCATTCAAATCCACAATTAGAGAAATTTGGGTTATAGTTATGTGTACCCTCAAACTCCCAGAAATTCCCACATACAAATGAATATAGTTTGAGTATGATGACTTCCCATACATTAGCTAAGTAAATGTTGAATGAGCTCCAAATCTCTAGTATCACATGAATATTTCATGTGGACCATTTTTAAGGTCCATGGAAAACCGTACCCTTCATAAATACCTACATAACTAATACAAACACACACACACGCGCGTGCGCGCGTGCACACACACACACACACACACACAGAAGAAAGAAAGAAAGAAGAAAGATTTTCCTGGGTAGCTTGCCATGGTGCACAGAATGAGCACATTTGCTCTTGCTTAAAGAATAATGTCTCCACGGGGAGCCTGGGTGGCTCAGTCAGTTAAGCATACAACTTTGGCTCAGGTCATGATCTCATAGTTCGTGGGTTTGAGCCCCACATCAGGCTCTGTGCTGACAGCTTGGAGCCTAGAGCCTGCTTTAGATTCTGTGTCTCTGTCCCTCCCCCACTCACACTGTCTCTGTCTCTCTCTCTCTCTCTCTCTCTCTCTCAAAAGATAAGTAAACATTAAAAAACTTCTTTTAAGAATAATGTCTCCATAAAGGTCTTATAACATCTCATTAAGCAGTTAATTTGAAAAATTACTTAATTTTTATCTCAGAGAAACAGAGTAGGGGTTTATAATTCCAGGGTAAGGAATAAACAAATTCTGGTCCTCAAGATGGATTTCAGCTGGAGTAGGTTGGACCGGGCTTCATGAGAAGATGAAAAGTAATAAATAGCTGTGGGCCTCAATGAGGCATCTTACACGTACAGGCAAAAGGGATTTGGGAAGGAAGAGTAGGCATGGAAAGTGGTCATGATGTAGAAGCTATTAGGTAATAGCAAATATTTGTTCATCCTATAAAAAAAGCCTGGGTATTAGATGTTGCCATCACCATTTTATGGAGGAAACAAATTTAAAAACTAAGGCTGAGATGAGGTTAGCAGCATTCAGGCACACAGTCAGTAGGAGAATAAAGTAGAATGTGAACTTACAGATGACTGGATCCAAAGACTACACCAGCCTCATTGCCCTCGTGCAGTGCAGAGAAAGTCAGTGTTTCTCTTTGATCCTCAGAAGAATCTGAGATATTGTCTCCATTTTATCACTGAGAAAAGAGATGCAGAGAAGTTAAGTTACTTGACTTTGTTCACGTATCCAGAAACTGTGAACATTCAGGTGGATACTGTTTCTGACCTGAAACTCTCAGTTTTTCACTCTTGTTCAAAACTTCACTATGGATAGAACCTGATGTTCCCTCAGAAAATAGCACCACATCCATGATGATCACTTGCTACTGGGAGAAATTTAGTAAATATGCTGTTAAACAGCTCCATGGTTGCCTTGCTTGTTGCATTCTGATTTTATGAGGTGAAAGAAAGGACCTTAACACTTTATCTAAAGCATATATAAAGTGTGTAACCACAGGGACAAAACTACTTAGTTGCCACCAACCATTCCCCCTGTGAGAGGATTAAAATCCATTTTAGGGTATCATGAGACATTGGTTATGGTGGGGAGAGGGGTGATTAATGGTTATAATCACTGGTTCAAAGATCTCTGCTTTTGTCTTGAGCTTAAGCCAACACCAAGGTATGCATGTTCTGCTAAATAATTCAAACACTTGGAGCTTTTCTTGCTGCCTTCTCCATTTGAAAGCAATGTCCCTGACCACTCTTTAGTCCCCATTAGTAGTGCTGAACTGTGACTCATATCCCCAGCAAATATAATGTCTTACTGAGTTGTGTTCACCCCCTGAAAGTTGAGTGCTTGCATTTATGAACAGCTGGTGGGCTACAAAGCCAAACCTTGACTTTCCTCAAACCATATATACTAAGCCATAGGACGCTAAGGAACAAACATCCAAGGATTCAAGTTCCTACTGGTCTTTCCTCTTAATAAAATAGAATACGTAGAGCTGTCCACCTGTTCACTTAATAGAAAAATATAAATGTTCACCACAATGAGCATCACTAAAAGTTTATATAGGAAAATTTGTTTTGAGGGAGTTAGACGCCAGTTTCAGCTCTGTTGCTGACTTTGAGTGAGTCACGAGTTGTTTGGACATCAGTTTGTGGGATTTCAGTCCAACTGATCTCATTAGAATGCAAGATGAAACTTGAGATGTAGAGCACCTTGAAAAAAATAATGTTAATATCATCTGTTTATCCATGGTTACATCATAGTTTTCTCAAAGCATCTTTATATCATTAATCACTAGATTATCGTATCATACCTGTGGATTAGAATGGGTCATGAGAACACTGTTTCTCAGGAATGGACAATTGACACCAGACACGTTAAGAGTAAATTCACTGATGATCTAAACAAGCCAAATGGTGTATTGGACTAATAACACCAAATCTTCTATTGGAAAATTCTTTCTATCTATACTGAATACCAATGGATTATAAGTCAGGAAACCTGGATTTTAGCCTCAGCTCCAACAATACAGTCATATGGCCTGGGTCTTTAACTTGTAAGTCTTAGTTGGCTGAGATTCAGGTCAGACCCAATGCTAAGGATGAAGACAGCAGTAAACAAGAAACTGTAGTCTTTTCCTTTACTGAGCCTAGAGCCTAGAGGGGAAAATAGAAAAATAATTGCAATAAAGTGCAGACAGTTAGTATGTTATGGGAACATGTAGCAGAAGAACCTTATCTAGACAGGACCTCAGGAACACTCTTCCTGAAGAACTGATGTTTAAGCCAGAACCTAAGTGATTATTAGGAATAAGCTGAGGAAAATATGAAGCAAGGAGCAGATGAGTGTTTCATAAGGAAAGATGAACCTGTGTCGAGTTGCCTGAAGCTGGAGAAAACATGGCTTGGTGAAAATATCATTTCTCCACACTGGTTTCATCCATCTCAGACACAGAACCAGTCCTAACAAAGGTAGCCACTGTTCTCATAGATCTTCCCACTATCTTATAGAATTTGAATTTACTCTTCCAGCCTAGAAGCTACTGACTGTGGAGTAAATCCTCAGGTTACCCTTGAGAAAAATTACTTTCCCACAAACCATTAGGCTATTCAGTTTGCCTGGGTTTCAGCCTTCATTTCATTATTTGCACCTGAGTTCAGCAGGGGCTCATAGTTCAGTTTTGAATATCTATTCTTTATGACTGATGATACCTTTCCCTAATACTCCTAATATTTCCTTGTATAGCCTCAGATCTTCCAAATTCTGAGGCCTAAAACTACTTCAGCTCCCAGGGCTTAACATTTATCCTCAATCCATCCCCTAAGATGAAGAAAGCTGTGTCTAATGGACTTCTGTTTGTACCCATTCCTTGGATTTGCTGTCCTGGATTTGGAAGAGCTGTTCTCTTAAAAAGTTTTCTCTGTACTCTTTAGCCATGTGGATTATCATACCTTCCCAGTCCAGAAGGATTTCCCGGAATATACTGCAATCAAGCTCTTGTATTACCTAAAACTGGAACAATTGTAGAAAAACTTACCACCAGAAAAATCTTGAAACACGTCTTAATTTTCGCAAAACAAGACAACCTTTCTCAACTGATGTTTGCATATATGTGTACCTAAATTCACACATGTTAGCACCTATACTTACCCAATAAATCCCAGTGACATTATTAAGACTCACAGTGCAACTTAATGACAAGAATGACATGGAACAATTCCTAGTTGCAATCAAAAATTAATTAGACTAGTATTCCATGCAGTAAATATCTTTGTATAGAATGACATTTAAACTCTGCATGAGGCTTAGAAAAGGTAACCAACCAATCACCCTCTGAAAATTCCATTAGCAGAAAGCAAATAAGATGTTCTGAAATTAATGAATCCATCAGCTGAGGTGAAACCTTTCAAAAACCTATCATGTCAAAGAGCAATTAATTGGATCTTTTTCAGAATTTAGCTCATTGCTGATGAGTGTCTGAAGAATTTTAGTTAAAATATAGTGCAGGGTCTAGTGTCAAGAAGAATGAACTCAGGAGTAGAATTAAGTTCTCATCCTGACTTGGTCACTAATGTGCTGTGTCACAGACTGAATCAGTCTCCTTCTCTGTTCCTGAATTGTTCATTGTAATGTGGAAATAATTAATTAACATCTGTCATGCCTAACATACAGGGTGGTTTTGAGGATTTATTGAAAATATGGGTGGTATTGGGATTTTAGACAAATGTCGACATAAAGGGAAATTGGAATTCTCAGCATTTGGGTGATTTACAGGGTGAGCAGGAACAATATCAGTTCTTTTCTAGAAATAAGGATTGATGGTTTTGTATTTTAAGTAAGTAAAGACAATCTGATAACTCTACTGAACACATTCTTTTTCTTAGTGTCCATTAGGTTAATGTAGCTTAACAAGTAATCACACATGGCTGTTGGTCACAGAATTTCCCTGGTGTATTCAATCTCTTCAATGCCTGATTTTCTGGTCTTCTAAATGTCAGGTCCATCCCAATAGTAAATTGAACATCTTAGGAAAAATATTTCCTGTCTCGTGGTGCAGAAGTTAATGGCCTTGCAGCAAAGGCCAGTGCTCTATTTTCTTTTTTTATAGAAAAACAACATCTTTTCCCTCCACAAGATGTGTGTAATGGTGATTAAAAGCATAGCTTTGATGTTTGGGTTTTAATCCCCATTCTGTTACTTTTGGGAAACCATAACCAAATTGTTTAACCTCTCCAAAGTTTTGTTTTCTTATGTGAAAAATGAGGGAAAACATAGCTCTTTCATAATGATGATATGAATATGATATAGGATAATTTATGTAGAACTCTTAGCACAATGCCAGACACAAAATTAATGCTGAAAACAATAGTAGCTATTATTAGATGAGTTCCTGCACAAATTAGTCTGGCAGTTCTCTGATAACAATGAATTTATGAGTAAAGTGCTCTCTTGAATTAATAACATCTGAATAATTTTTTAAAATAAATATTAGTTCATTGTTTTAAGGATATATAGAGAATGAAGAAGGCTGGACAAACATTGCTCTCCTGAAGTTCTCAAGAGAACATTGTTAAAGGTTAAAGAATAGATCAAAATGGTTGCAACTAATAGCTAAGCTATGAAATGATTCAGAGGAGTCACTTCTCTGAAACCTCCATCTGTAGATCATAGTTATGCATTTATGCCATTCCACTGAAAATTATTGGGCATCTATTATGGCACTACCAGACACTGAAGATAAAATTGTTAGCTGCCACTGATTATGTGATTATATGTGCTAGGCACCATGCTTAAAGATATCCATACATTATTTTAATTCCCACCAAAACCCCATGAGGTGGGTTTGTTTTCCCTGGGAGCCTAAATAGTGAGGCACTATGCCTCACTGATTTCCCTTCCACTAGCCCATTGTCTGGAAACGTACATGGGAATGAGTATCTTGAGGCCCAAGGAAAAATCATGAGTAGGAAAGAGAGTACAATAACCTTAAAGCATCCATATTCTCTCAGAAAATTTCAAGCCTAGAAATCCTACTGGGAATCCCAAACTCACATTTTCCCCTACTACATACACCCAAGGTTCCCTACTCTGGTTGAGTCACCTAATTCCAAGTACTTCCTGAGAGCTGGGACTGGTACTTCTTACCATATCCTGAGAGCACTGTCCATGTGAATTTGTCTTACGAGTGTTTCTTTCTCTGACATTCTCAGTTGTTTTAGATCAATTCCAGCTTTGAGACATGCCGTTCCTTTTCTGCCTACAACTTATTTTGGGGTGTCTGGTTATTTACCTCCCTTACCTAGAAGTCCATCTCTATCTAATCCTCTGGTTGGTGTCTCCATATTGCTTCTGCCCTGACTCTTGATCTTTCTTTTGATTACAATGGAATATTATTGATGTTTTCTTTTTCTCTCATAAGCAACTAAGATTGATCTATGAAACATAAAAAGGAGGGAGGACGTGTGAAAAAAGGAAAGTCTTGGATATCATTCATTGTGCTTTGAGTAGAATTTTTTATGAAATTCCTTTCCTCTTTAAACTCACTTCAGACCATGAAACATGAGGCATAAGGAGTAAAACTTTCTTTACTCCAAGTTCTTAACTCTAGCTAATCCAAAAGATCACCTACCTTGAGGGATTTCAGATTATCTATTTTCCTTCTGCTTTTGATATTTATTTTCTTTTAGTAAACTGGTCTCTAAAAATAAACCTTCAGAACACTCTCCTCCATAGAATATATTTCTGCATTGACCTGTGGTCCCTATTCTGCTCTTTGTCATAACCCAAATTGCTATCTTTACTGGACTCAAATTAATTCCTAGAACAAAGAAGAATTAGAAACAGCACCATCAAGTTTTACTAATTTTTGAAAGACTTTGTGAAAAAAATATGTCCTTCTAGTGATCAGATTCTCCCCTGGTAATTTTTCACATATATGCCAGTAGCAATTTTAAGTACTTTAAGCAAAGTGTTCTTTCTTCTGAAGCCTCATAGATTCTGAGCTCACAGAACTTAATAAATTATTGCAATTTGAATACAATTATTTAACTTAAAATACTATGTGATAGTTATTTATATTAATGCAAATATGCACAGACAGCTAAGTGAATGCATGTTTTCATTTTGGAAATAAGTTGTTTCTAATAGCTGATACTAAACAATAGAGTGAAAATTCTCTGTGATGGCTTCATTTCCAGACTGGTTTCATGCTAGTGTACTTCTCACAAAGCTTGCTCACAAATGGAATAAGATGGAATCTTGTTCTGAGGGAATAATATATGAAGATGGCCTTCCCAAAGATTATCTGATATTTTAATATGGGAACAATAACTATTTTCCAGAGGCTCTCTTGCCCCATACTCATGATATTCCAGCGTTCCAGCCAACAATAGAATTGTAGAATGTCCCCCAGAGAGCTCTTTGTCCAACATCCTCATTGGAAAATTGAGAAACACAGATCCAAGGAGGGGAATATAAAGACGTCTACTCAAAATAAGACAATAATGGGAGAAATAAAGTATTCTAAACCATAAAGCATTATGAAATTAAATGCAGTTGCCATAACTATAAAAATTATTATGCATTAATATATTAATTTATTCAGTAAACATTACTGAATGTTTAATGTTCTTAATGCTGGGGAATATAAACTCATGCTTGACCTATAGAGTATGGTAGAAATTGTATAATGGCATTGCTCAACTTAGGTCTAAGAGGACTGACAGCTTCTGCTTTGCCCTCTGGGATCCATAGCCAACAGTGACATAAGTCCTACTATTCTGAAATTTCCATGCTATAAGAAGTCCAAGTCACACAAAAAGACCCTGTGTTGACACTCTAGTTAACAGCCCTGACTGAGTTCTTGACCAACAGTCAGCATCGATTACCATCCATCTGTGTGATCACATTTGAAGTCTGTTCCATATGATCCTTCATATGACTTCAGCTCCAGCTATTATCCGCATGAGAAAGCCCAAGGGAGAACTGCATAAGTAAACCCAATTAACTCACAGATTCATGAGAAAAAATAGTAAGTTGTTTAAGCCACTAACTTTGGGATAGTTGCTATGCAGTAAGAGGTAATCACAAGAGTATGTAATGAAGAAATAGTTTAAAGATTTTAAACAAGAGAATGATGATAAATTCAGTTTATAATTGAACATGTTGGCTAGCTAGGGCCCTAGGGATCAGATTCTTTAGATGATAGGAAATAAGCATTCTATCTTCTACTAGTCTCTTCTACTAGTGAGACTAGTAGACTAGTAATACATCCAAGTTCAGTTGGAGTTTGAAGGCGCTGGATGGAATTGAGTGAAATTCCTCCTCTCATGTACAAATTATACATGTTACATAGATTCATAAGAGTCTCCTAGGGGAAAAAAAAGTACCAGGCCCCTTACACATGATTTTTGGCTTGTGACTGATAAAGTATCAGATTCCAACTCTGATAACAGGCTATTAAGGTAGCGCCCAATGAACCCTGATTCCTAGTATTTATGCTCTTGTGTAATTCCATACCATATTGGAGAGGGGTGACCCACTGAACCAATAAGATATTGCAGAAATGACCATGTGCAATGTCTGAAGCTGTTTTAAATGGCATTGAAGTTTTTGCTTTGTTCTTCCTTGGGTCACTCATGCTGGAGGAAGCCAATTACCACGCTGAAAGGATACTCTGAAAGCCTTATGGAAAGATCCATATGATGAGGAAATGAGCCCTCCTGCCAATGGCCAGCACAAATTTAGCATGTTAGTGGAGTCATCTTGGAAGTGGATATTTCAACCCTAGTGAAGCCTTCAAATGAATGTAGACTGGCCAATATCTTCATGAACCTTTATCTGAAGTTCAACAGTTGTTTTAGATTGATTTCTATGAGCTAACTCCAATAATTTGAAGGCCATTTGAAATTATTTCTAGTCTCCCTACATTACTTAGTTCAATTAAAATTAAGTATTTTTTCTTTAATTTCTATTATATATTTTATGTGTAGAAGACAATATATATAACATGTATATGATTAAAAATATTTTTTTTAAAGTTCAAGTACATTTAAAATATATAAATATATATACCTACTAATTTAAAATATATATAACTACTAATATATTTTAATCTTCCTGTATCCATATTCTACTAATTTTTTTCTCCCTTGATTTAGATGTAACAGTTTGGAATTACAAATTTACCATTCCCCTACTTAGTATAACTTTATTACGCATATACATATACCTAAATGATATATTATTGTCTTATTTTGTTTTGGGCCCTTAAAAAATGAAATTATACATTATATAATCTTCTATATTATATTTTGATATTTTTCATCAATATTATATCTTTGATATTAACCTTACTGATGCTTGTAACTGTGATTCCCTCATTTTTACTGCTGTAATGTTTTATTTTTCTTATTTAAACCACAAAATACCCAACTCTGTTAATGGACATTTGGCTTGTTTTTTGTTTTTTTGCCATTGTAAATAAGGATGCTATGAACATTCCTGGATATACCACTTGGCATGCATATTAAAGTTGTAAAATCCTAGGAGTTGAATGATTAAGAATCAGAATATAAGACAATGCCAGTTTTCCCAAGAGCTTCTATGAATTTATACCACCATCTATCAAAAATACAGAGGACTCATTGCTTCAAATCTTCACCAAAATTTTGGGAAATAAAACTTTCTTTTTTGGCAATCTAGCAGGTGTATTATGTTTTATTTTATTTTAATTTGTTTAATTTATTTTTATAATTTAAATTTAAATTTAATTTGAATGTCACTCATTGCTAATGAAGTTGACATAGTGTCATATATGTATTGTTTACTTTGCTTCTTCTTTAGTGAAATCCATGCTCATTTTTGTCACTTTTCTAATTAATGGATTATTCTTGTTCTTGTTGATTTTTAATGTTATTAACATACTCCAGATATCACTTGTGTCAATTATGTGTCTAAGGCATTCTTTCTCATTCATGTTTATACATTTACTTTAATTTTGTATTTTATTTTAATGTGGTCATATTTAGCAATATTTAATAATGTGTGCCTTTTGTGTTAAGAAATACATTCCAAACCCAAAGTCAAAAATATTGTTTTTAAATTATCTTCTATATAACTTTACATTTTTGGTTTTTTGTATTTAAGTCATCAATTCTCTTGATTTTTTTTTCTTGGAATGGGGGGTTGTCATTTTATTTTTGTGTTTTAAGAGATAGATTCTAATTACTTTGGTTCATATGGATAACCAATTAACTGAAATCATTTAGCCCATCCTCTGTTACTGATCAGCAATGATCTGTTTATATTTACAGTTTCCATTAATCATAATTATATTTTTAGGCCCTCTCTTCTATTCCTGGTCACATTTGCTATTCCCACATAATACTTTATAGTAAAAAGTCCTCATGTATGGTCAAACAAATTTAATTTTTTTATGTTTATTTATTGTTGGGGGGGGCAGGGAGAAAGAGAGACACAGAATTGGAGCTCAAACTCACTCATGTATCGTCAAACAAAATTACTAATCTCATTGTTTTTATTCAGAAATTTGTTGACTATGTTTATATTAGTTTATCAAATTACCAAGAATATCCTGTTAGTATTATAATTGTACCTCCATTAATCAATACAGATAGACAAAGCATCTTTAGGGTATTGATTGTTTCTCTTTATAAACATGATAGATTTCTCCATATATTTAGGTCTTCTTCACTGCTTTTTATTGGATATATTTCTTGGTAGGATATCTTTCTTAAAAATACCTTTTCTAACTCTGTTACTGGAATGCAATTCAATCGGAAATTATATGTTGATTTCTTTCTTGCTTGATAAATTCTCTCATTGATACTAACAGTTTGGAGATTCTTTGGGGTTTTCTATGGAGAAAATATATCATGTACACAAATAATAATTCCCCTTGTTCTCCTGCATGTTTAAATATTCCTTATCCTTTCCAAGTGTACTTTTTTGATGTTTATTTATTTCAAGAGGGAGAGAGAGAGCATACAGAGGGGAGGGGCAGATCAAGAGGGAGAGAGAGAATCCTACGCAGGCTCTGTGCTGTCAGTGCACAGCCCAATGCAGGGCTCCAGTCCATGAGATCATGACCTGAGCTGAAACAGAGAGTTGTATGTTCAGCCCTTCAACTGACTCTGAGCCACCCAGGCTCCCATCAGGGTACTTTTTATAACATGGTATTGTTGAATATAATCAGGGAATATAGAATGTTTTTTCTCCTGATTTTTAAGGAAATGGTTCCATTGTCTTATTTTTGAATCTCTGTAGGTTTCTTTATCATCTTAAGGAATTACTATCTATCCCTTCTTTGTTAAGAATTTTTATACCAGGGGCACCTGGATGGGTCAGCCAGTTAAGT
Source organism: Neofelis nebulosa (assembly GCF_028018385.1). Classification (NCBI taxonomy): domain Eukaryota; kingdom Metazoa; phylum Chordata; class Mammalia; order Carnivora; family Felidae; genus Neofelis; species Neofelis nebulosa. The sequence goes on along the minus strand of NC_080790.1, from coordinate 46,072,447 downwards.
TTGTGACTTCAGCTCAGGTCATGATCTTTCAGTTCATGGGTTCCAGCCCCATGTCGGGCTCTGTGCTGACAGCTCAGAACCTAGAGCCTGCTTCGGATCCTGTGTCTCCTTCTCTCTCTGCACCTCCCTGCTCACACTCTGTCTCTGTCTGTCAAAAAAAAAAAAAAAAGAACCAAATAAAAACATTAAAAAAAAAGAATTTTTATACCAAAGAGAATAATACCATGAACCTCTGTATCTACCACCAAGCAATGATACCTTCGCCTCATGGGCTCTCATTTCACCTATATTTCAATTACACTGGATTATTGTGCATCTTTTAAAGTTTATTTATTTGTTTTGAGAGAAACAGAGAGAGAGCAAGCAGGGGAGGGTCAGAGAGAGGGAGAGAGAATCCCAAAAAGGCTCTGTGCTGTCAGTGCAGAGCTTGATGCAGGGCTTGAACTCACAAATCAGGAGATCATGACCTGAGCTGAAATCAAGAGATGCTTAATGGACTGAGTTACCCAGAAACCCGTCACACTGCATTATTTTTAAGTAAATTCTGAACAACTTATTTCGTCTGTTAAGTATTTTATGTATCTCTAAATGATGAGAACACTTAAATAATATAATTATAATTCCATAATCACACCTAAAAGCAATATAATCACATAACATTTTCAATGTTCACTTTTAGTCAGATGTCTAATAATTATTTTTCCCATTCGATTTGTTCAAATTAGGATTTAAACATAGTTCATACATTATATTTGATTGGAACATCTCTTAAAACTTAAGTGTGTTATATTGCATTATTTTCTTAAATTCCATGTTTAAGAATATGGAATCATTTGTCCTGTAGAGTTTCTAGACTAGAGATTGTATCCCTGTGTTGTAACGTGAAATCTGGGTCCAGATTTTCTAGAAATTGATAGCTTAATGTTAATCAGAAGTTCTCAAATTGTTCTGATCTGAGGATACTTTTACATTCTAAAAATTATTGGATTCTAAAGAATTTTTATTCATATGATTTACTATTTATAATACTACGTATTAAAACAGATATTTTAAAAATATTTACTAACTTGTTTTTATCATATTTGAAAAAATATCAACAATATGCCCATATGCATATAACTAAAGTTTTTCTGCTAGTCCGTTTTTCAAGAATTGTGTTCCATGAAAACGTGGAATAAAACTCCATGTTACAAATGCTTTTCTTCAAGACAACCATTATAGTTTAGCACGCAGATTCCCATTTAGTCACACAAAATAGTAAGAGCAATGTATTCAAGGTTTGCAATTACTAAAATTAAATGTATTTACTGTTCTATCAAATTCCTCAAGGATAGTTTTAAGTGAAATGTCTTTTTTGTTTCTTGTAAATGCCTGGAAATGAAGGATACAGGTTGATGCCATTGCCTTGATTAATGCCATGTCACCAGAACTTTTAACCACCATTGCCTTTGCTTCATCAATGCAAATGTCAGCACAGTAAAAAAGGCAACTACCATTTTAGTATTGTTATGAAAATTACAACTTCACAGTCCCCCTGAAAGGGCCTTGAAGACACCCATGGGTCTGGAACTCACAATGGAAATGCTACTTTGATGTATCAGATTACCTACTCAGAACTAAACTGAGGAACTATTTCTCAGTCTTCCTACACAGAGACAGCTAGATGGCAAGTCTACCTGCTGTTCTTTATGAACCCGGCTTTCCTTCTGACTTAGACACTATCGCTCCACGCTTCCTTCACACCTTGCCATAATATTGAGGAAGCAGCTCTGAACTTGTTCCTGTTCGTGTTCTTGGTTTCAATTCTTTCTTTTCCCTCAACTTTCTTTTCCCAATACTTGGCACTCACCAGCACTTCCAATTCCTATACCCACCGATTTATACTTACTAGTTTTTTTTTTTTTTTTTTTTTTTTTTTTACTGGACAAAGTTTTTACTCTTACTGGCCAAAGTTTAAAAAAATTCATATATATGCTTACAGGAATGAATTTTTGACTGATTAATCAAATACCCTCTGGACATTTTCCTTAACTATCCAATGCTACTATATTTTCTAAGCTATGTACATCAGAATTTCTGCCGTAGGGCTGCCTCCCCTGCCTTAAGTTTTTCAGAACAAAGTATTTGGCAAAGAACAGGGAAAGTTCAAACTTCACCTGTTCTTGGGGAAAGTACTGGCCTGTTAACAGGAAAGAGGCAACATCTGTGGCAATTCACAGGCTTTGCTGGGAAGACACTTCTCCCCATGGCGGGAATCTCCTGGAATATAGGCCAAGCCCTTCCCCATGACCCTTGTTCTGGTTCCACATTCCGGTTATTCATTTGAGTGCCCCTCCTTCTAATTTTCTTATAAAAGCACAGTCTTCTCTGACATGACAAACCACTGCAAATCCCTGCAAGACAGGTGAGTGGAAGCTGACAGAAGATGAGACCATGGCAAGAGCTATACTGTACATATTTGGGGGAAGATACAGGAGGATCTCTGTCAGATACAGGAGCTCTGAGACTCAGCACAGGCAGGCTTGGGAGGTCTCATGGGGTAGGAGCATGTACAGATTTTCTAGTTCTTTCCAGAGCTATACAAGGGGATGGATGTCACTAAGATGAACTTATTCCTAGGAGACTAACAAAGGAAAGACAAGGATCTGTATATGTCCTCTCTCTGATCACACTTCTCTTAGTGAAATCTGATTGCTTCCTCAGGTCACAGACATGATGCGGCCTCACACGGACCTCCCCAGCATGTCCTGGATGCTGTTCTCCTGCCTGATGCTCCTGTCTCAGGTCCAAGGTAAGATTTCTCTGCCTCTAACACTGGGTCCTTGCGAATGCTCAGGGCCAAGAGGAGAAGGAAGACTCTTGTGGTACTGGTGACATATATCCCCACACCATGAAATGGCCTGTAACTCGTCCATCACCACACCATCCTTCAGGGTAACCAGGGGTGGCAGGCATCACAGTGGTCCACTAGCACCGCAAGGAGGTCCTTTGCTTCTTGTCAGTGCACTCTCATTTATGTTGGTAGGCAAAAGAGGAAAGTGTGAAGGGACAGAAATAAAATAAGGGGAAGGAAAATGAGGACCCAGGGCAAGAATGTGTATCCTAGAGCGGGGAAGGGTTGGACTGTGAATGGGAAAGATGAAAAGAAAGGAGAGGTTTCCTCATTTAGTGGGGCTGGTTCAAGAACAAGAAATCCTGAAAGTGTTGGCAGTGGTGAGAGGCAGTCAGGACTTTGGCATCACTTCCCAAAGCACTGACCCCATAGATGTTCCTCTAGGTCACCTCCCACCCTGATCCCCAGTCTCCTATTCACCTCTTCTCTCTCTTTTGTGTCCTTCCATCCTAGGTGAAGACTCGCCCAAGGAAGTGCCCACTCCACGGATCAGGTGTCCCAAAGGCTCCAAGGCCTATGCCTCCCACTGCTATGCCTTGTTTATGACACCAAAATCCTGGATGAACGCAGATGTGAGTACTTGGATTTGCAGGTCAGGGTTTTAAGGGAAAGTACACTAGAGACCTGGTGGTGGTGGGGGTTCCATTCTCCAGAGTTCCTTGGGGGTGACGGTGAGCATCCTCATCTTTTGCATATATACCTCTTCTCCCCTACCTCTGCACTGCCCGTCTCCCAGTGATGTCTCAGGCCTCCCCTGAGTCTCTCCCTTCCCCACACAGATGGCCTGCCAGAAGAGACCGTCGGGACACCTTGTGTCTGTGCTCAGTGGGGCTGAGGCATCCTTTGTGGCCTCCCTAGTACAGAACAGTGCGAACACTTACTCAAACATCTGGATGGGGCTCCATGATCCCACAGAGGTATGAATACATCTTCTCTCTATAACCTCTCAAGCTGCTATCACCACCCGAGCCCACTCTCCGTCCCCTGTGTCTGCCCAGTAAATGCCCTAGAGAGCCTTGGAGCTCAGAGATACAGGAGGATATTAGGGGAAAAGGGAGGACCTTGTGGCCAGCTGAACAGCTGAGTTCTGTGGAAGTCTCTTGCCTCTGCTGAAGTTAATCTGCTTCTTAATTTGCACGTGAGGCCATGTAATTCAGTTCTCTGAGCTTCACAGAGTCTACACATATTGTGCAGAGTGATTCCTAAATGACGAGACGATCCATTTTTGCTCTATGGAACAGACACTGTCTTTGAGGTTCAGAAGCTAATCACATATGTATCACTCGTTGTTGTTCAGTCAGTGACAGGTTACTCTGAATGGGTCTATTGGTCTTTGTGTTTATGGGCTTCAGGATTTGTCAATAAGAGCAAGGAGTTAGGAGGAGTCTCCCAGAGGAGAGCTTTGGCTCCCAGGCAGCATCTAGAGGAGCAGACCAAATTCCATGATGCTGGGGAGGGGTTCCTGCAAGGAGCCCTTTAATGGCCACTCAACCTCACTAGACTCCATCCTCTCTAGGGCTATGAGCCCAATGCAGGTGGGTGGGAGTGGAGTAGCACGGATGTGCTGAATTACCTTGCCTGGGAGAGACACCCCTCCACTAACCCAAACCCCGGCTACTGTGGGAGTCTGTCAGCAAGCACAGGTAAGTAACAGAGGAGCTCCTTTCTGCCAGACCTCTCCATCCTCTTTTTCCCTATTTCTCAGTGTGACCGTCAGAGAATCCCCTTGAGCAAGAAAATGTAGGGTTGGTTTATCTTCTCCCACCCCTTCTCATCTCTCCTTTCTTTGAGTCCCATTCCCCTGGAGTAGGACACTGCTGAGGATGAGGGAGAGGCTGTGAATCCTACGCCAGAATCTGGGCTGCCTGTACCTTGGGTTCATGGGCTCCACCAGCCACATCTACCTGAGCTCCTCTGTCTCTCTAGGATATCTGAAATGGAGAGATTATAACTGCGGTGCGATGCTACCTTATATCTGCAAGTTCAAGGACTAGGTCTGGTGGGACGTCAGGAGCCTGAGTTTTGTGTGCAGCTCATCATGGATATATGACCAAGTGTGAAAACCTACCCTGGAAAGGAATAGTCTCCCCCTACCCTCTAACCTGACCCTTCCTTCTGATCATTTCTCCTCCCTATTCATTTAACTTTATGTTCTTTTTGTGTATTACATGGCCTGAGATTGCAGAGAGCAATAATAAATACTTCATTCCACGTTGTGTGCTTTTGTGCTCCTATCTCATAGCAAGAATATGAAGAACAATCGGTATGGGAGGAGTTCTAGGTCTTGCCTCTGTCCAATGTTATTTATTCCCCCAGGGAAAATGCTTAAATGTACATCCCCACCAGTGTGTTTATGATCAGTATATAGTCCCTGTTCATGTACCTTTGTGTTGTTTATAGAAAAAGACATTACTCACCTACACGTTCTATTACACATTCCTCCTATTTGTAATACTAACAGCTTTAGTGGTATCTGAAGATCTTAGAAGAGCACATCTGTAATCATTTGCTATCACTGATATTTTTTTTTCTTTAATTTGCAATCTTCCTTGGACCCTGACTTTTATAAAATACATTGAAAAATGAATGGGTTTCTGATTATAGTGCTTACAGGTAGAGCATTAGAAGTTGTCACTCTCTTCCTTAAAACAGTTCTATTCTTAAACTAACCACCAGAAAAATGTTTGAAATTGCGATAATTTGTGGTGACCAAATTGGGATTCATCTCCTGGGACTGGACTTAATTGCCTTCCATACAAAATCAGATTAAAAAAATTTTTTTAAACATTTTTATTTATTTTTGAGGGACAGAGAGAGATAGAACACGAGTAGAGGAGAGAGAGGCAGAAAAGGAGACACAGAAACTGAAGCAGTCTCTAGGCTCTGAGCTGTCAGCACAGAGCCCAACGCCGGGCTCAAACCCAAGAGCTGTGAGATCATAACCTCAGCCAAAGTTGGACACTTAACTGACTGAGCCACCCAGGTGGTCCTGATTTTTTTTTTTAATGTTTATTTACTTTGAGGGAGAGAGACAGCATGTGAGCGGGGGAGGGGCAGAGAGAGAGGGAGACACAGAATCCCAAGCAGGCTCCAGGCTTCGAGATCTGAGCTGTCAGCACAGAGCCCAGTGCAAGGCTTGAACTCATGAACCACCAGATCATGACGTGAGCCTAAGTCGGAAGCTGACTGAGCCACGTAGGCACCCCCAAGATCAGATTTTTTTTCAGAATTTAAAAATAATGGCTTTTGTCAAGTCAGTCAATATTGTCTACTACACCTAGAGCCATGCTTGAGTTCCTAAAATACTAATCACGGAGGCTTTGTTGCTAAATTCATAGTCTGTATTCATAACCATTTATATCCTGAATAATCATAAATTTATTTCTTCTAGTGAACTCTTATGAACTTTTGTATCTAGAAGTCTAGAACAAAGGTAGGCAGGGAGTTTTTATCTCTTCTCTATCTGTTCTCTCCCACTGAACCTTCCATAATATAATGCCCTCTGGGTAGTTCCAATGCAGTTGATAAAAATGCTTCTCTCTCCTAATAATAACAACAATGATAATAATAATAAATAGTAATAAATAATCTCTTATTTTCTCTCACTAAAAATTACTCGTACACCAGGGAAGAAGGTGTGGGTTCTCCAATTTGTGATGGAGCCCTGGATGCCTAACATGTATGCAAAAAACTTTTTGTTATATCCAATATCTGAATTCCCCATAATTTCTTCTTTCAGAGTCCAGCTGGGTTGCTGACAGCTTGTAAGTGCCTTGCCTGAGACACACATAGGCTTGTGTTAGGCTGACTCAGTGTGGACTATTTGGATATAAGCTGCTGACATGCATTCTAACTCACTCAAGCAAAGGGGGAGGTTTTGGGAAGTATGTGGATTTATCTCAGTGCAACAAGATTAGGGAAGATAGCTGAAGGACTAGGAAAAGGAAAAATAAAGTTAGGAAATGAGGTTAATTTCTTCTTCCTTTTCTCTATTTTATTTCACTGGGTGTGATTTCTTTTAGCCAATCAGTTTCCTTGCCCTTGGGATAACTCAAGGTGACATGGCTAACTCATTCTACCAAACTTTTCACTCCAGGGATTCAAAACTTTAAGTACATTTTCAGTAAACAAATTTCTTTTCAGGAGAATATCTGATTATTCCAGCTAAGACTGGGTATTCACCTCAGTCTAGTCAGCTGAGGGAAAGAATTTGAGTCATGTAGTGTTACTATGGGAGCCAAACTCACCTCTTAAGTAGGATCTGTGGATGTGACCCAGTTTGTAGTGAAGGGGGGCAGGAAGGCACTCCAACAGAAGTTTGCTGCAGTAAACATGACTTAATTGTCTCATTGTTTTGTTCTGACCTTGGCCTGTTTTCTGATTGAATCTTATTCTTTGGGTACTCACATATTGCCACAGGTACCATACCTGCCTCTGTTCTTGGACTGTCCTCCAGACTTTCAGTAGTTGTCAGCTGGCTATTGTGCTTACTGTGGTCATTGTATTTACCCAATTCCTGTTTGTTTTGAGGACTGTGAATAACCTGTCATGATGTGGATTTCTGCCAGTCATTGTAAGCCAATGAATTGGACAAAACCTTCCCATTTGGATCAGCACATCACCACAGGCTCCTGGGCCTCTTTATGGTGTTTCTGTCATGGACTTTACTCTCATCTAGAGTTCAGGAAGCAAAACAATTTGATAGAAATAGCACCTACAAAGAACATCTGGATAAGAGTTAGGTGAACTGAAGCACCCTATTTCCTAATATCTCTGAATGTAACTTGGCGATTCATCCCTTTAGTTTTTTTTGTAATTTATTTTTTAATTTTTTTTAATGTTTGTTTATTTTTGAGACACAGAGAGACAGACCATGAATGGAGGAGGGTCAGAGAGAGAGGGAGACACAGAATCTGAAGGAGGCTCCAGGCTCTGATCTATCAGCACGGAACCCGACGCGGGGCTCGAACTCACAGACTGTGAGATCAGGACCTGAGCTGAAGTCGGAAGCTCAACCGACTGAGCCACCCAGGCACCCCTCATCCCTTGAGTTTTAACAGAGTTCTTCCCTTTCCACCTCCAAACCTCCTACCACCAAACCACCTTTGTCCATTCTTCTTAAGTAGTTTTTCAAGTGCACCTCCAGGGTACCGTAGCACATCAACCATGTAGATCTCTGCAATTTATGTGTATATCTAAAACATGGATTTATTTATAGATTTCTCCCATATGTCTAAAACAGAATTCTCTAAAATTGCTTTCCTTGCAATACTCATTTCGTGAGCTACTCATGGACAACAATTTTGTTGTGTGTGTACATTTTGGAAATACTCCTTAGGAAGTTCTAAAGTATACAGAGTTAAGTAGGTTTCTTTACTGCATGGCTTTTCCAAGTATTTCTATGCAAATGTATGAAAATAAAGTCATAGGGTTGTCAGCTCATCAGGCATTTATTTGGTCACACGTTTCTGTGTGCCTGTTTGTGTATCTATATTTGGGAGAAATACCTATTAATAGATCATAAGTTGAATTCAGTTTTAATAATAGTCAAAAGTACTGTTTTTTCAAAGCAGGGATTGCAACTTACAGTCATTCGAAGTCATTAAATCAATTTAGTGGGTAATACAAATATATTTTCTTAAAAGAGAGGAGAGTAATATAGAAAATTCTGCAGGATATTGCACAAAAATGTTTAATACTGTTTGAAATTTTGATTCGTTACATATATATGTGTGTGTGTGTGTGTGTGTGTGTGTGTGTGTGTGTGTGAAAAGCATTGGAATATAAAATATACTTCATATTGTAAATAGCAGTCAACATTTTGAATGCTAGTCTGAAGCATAGGCTTTTAGCTAACTATAGGAGAATTAAATGAAGTACCACTAGGGGGAGAGGTGGCCTAGCAGAGAGTGTAGTACTGGGAAGATAATAAATAAGAATGATCTGGCTGCTTCCCCAGAGAGGGTTAGAAAAAAGACATTAGGGAAAGGGGGGAAAACAGGTTTATTCCTACATCCTCTAAGATGAAATGTCTGCTACACATCCCTGGGAACAGAAGAAACAAATCTTGCAAGTGAAAATGTACAGAATATAAATAGCGGAAGATTCAGGATTGGGTAGTTCATTGTGTCCCTAATTAATAGAAAGCCAGGAATATATATACAGAATGCTGGACACAGAAGTAAGACAGAGAGAGCTGGGACTCAAGGGCTCCTTATACCATCAGAAACTGTGAGTCATTTGCAGTTTTGTCTTCTCTTGGCTACTCAGAGTGAGAATGCTTCCCGTGTGTTGAAGAATGTCCCCTTGATATGGTTCATGGTGAGAGCAGAGTCACAGCTCCCATTATAGAGGCAAACGTGGCAGATATCTAAAGGTGGTAGATAGTTCTCTGGAGGTTAGGGGGTATGTTCAAAGCATGACAATAGGATACCTTAGCCAGGTAGTAGTGCAAAAAGAAACAATTAGAGATTATTCACAAAGGCTATGGAGCTTGGGGTTCTGCAGAAACAGCAGTGAGGGTTCAATGGTTATGACTCACATGGAGTTTCATCATCAAATTTTTCTAACTGCATGGTCTTGCCTGTAGTTTTAGCTATTAGACTTTCCTGGTTCCTTCTTGTTGTACAAACCTGGGGCTCCAGGCTCCCAATGAATCTCTTTTTTCTTTTAAGTTTATTTATTTATTTTGAGAGAGAAAGAGAGCATGCACCAGCAAGGGAGGGACAGAGAGAGAAGGAGAAAGAGAGAATCCCAAGCAGATGGTGCAGAGCCCAATGTGGGGCTTGAATTCATGAACCATGAGCCAAAGTCAAGTTTCAGAAGCTTAACTGACTGAGCCACCCGATGAATCTTTGATCTAATGAAAAACCTTTATATTTTATTTGTTTTGATCTTTATAGTTCATCAAGGTGTATTTGAGATGCAGTAAATTGCAGTATATATTCAAAATATAATTGATGTTTTGACATACATATACACCCATTAAATCATCAAAATCCAATAATAAGCATACTCGTCACCACTAAAGACCTCCTCTGCCAAGCCCACCTCTTACCTTCAGCTTCTCCAATCCCTCAAACCAAGGCAACCACTGATCTGTTTTCTGACACTATAGATAAGTTAAATTTGCATTTCCTAGAATCTTATATTAATGGAATGATACATTATATACTTTTCTCTCTGGTTTCTTATATTCAGCATAATCATTTTGAAATTCACTTATATTATTGCATGTATCCATACTTCATTTACTTTCATTGTTGAGTGATATTCTATTGTTGAGTGATATTCTATTGTGTGGATATGACATAATTTGTCTATTCTGTTGGTGAACATTTAAGTGATTTTCAGTTTTTATCTATTATAAATAAAACTACTGTGAACGTTAGTATACAGGTTTATGTACAGATAAATCCTTTTCACTTATCTTGGGTAAATATCTAGGAGTGGAATAGCTGCACCGAATGCTAGGCATATATTTAAGTTTTTAAGAACAGCCACACATTTTCTAAATTGATTTTATCATTTACATCAACACCAGTGGTGCATAAGATTTCCAGTTGTTTTACATTCTCAGTATGGTCAGCCTTTCTAATTTTAGTCATTTAGATAGGTATAAAGTGATATCTCATTGTGATTTTAATCTGCCTTTCTCTAATAATGAAGTTGAGAAATTTTTTGTGTGCTAAATTCCAGTCTTATGGTACAGCTAAGTGTCTTGATTGTAGTGATGATTACAAAAAGAAACACATGTGATAAAAAAGTGTGTGATACAGCTACACACACACACACACACACACACACACTCTAAGTATATGTATAAATGGCAAAATTTGAATAAGTTATCTAGATTGTGCTGTCAGTTTCCTGGTATCAATACTCCAGTTATGCAAGATTTAACACTGGGAGAGGCTGGTAAAGGGTTCTGGAACCACTTGTATGCTTCTTTGCACATTCTTATGAATCTGTAATTATTTCAGACTACAAACATTTTTCAAATTAACCCTTTCTTTTTTTAAATTTTATTTTTGATGTTTATGTTTTGAGATAGAGAGAGAGAGAGAGAGCAAGCGAGAGCGGGGGAGGAGCAGAGAGAGAAGGAAACACAGAATCCGAAGCAGGCTCCAGGCTCTGAGCTATCAGCCTTTTGTCTCCCCAAGCTCCTTCATATTTAATTCCTCACCTTACCTAATTTTTTTAAGTGTTGCCTGTGTAACCATGTTCTATTTCATATCTCCATTTTACTCTTAATGTGTTAGAGATTCACTGTTGCCGAACTGTGCTGTGTTCTGAACTCTCCTGATACCACCAAAGTATTCAGTGAGCCAGCATTTGTATAATTATTTTTCTATCCCTCATCTAACCAGACTTACCTCTGTGGTACTGTTAATCACTTTTTCCTTCCTGAAGACCTCTAACTTCCTTGACTTTTTTAACACCACACTTTTCTGGATCTTCACATCTGTAAGTCTCCAACTCCTATGTAAACACTTGAACTCTATCTAATCCTTAAATGTGTATATGTTCATTTAGATGCCAAAATACAGATACAAAATATTAAACACAACATAAGTTTATTTGCCTCTCATATCAGATTTTGGATCCAAGCTTTTTCATCTTCTTGCTGAGGCGTCTAATTGAATTGTTCTTGTCTGCTTAACTGAAGCAGAGACACAGCTCTGTCTACATTTCAGCTAGTGGGAGGGAGAAGAGTGGCATCCTGAGCCAGCCAACTTACCTCTAAGTTAGAAATGACCCAGCAGTTGTGCACATCACCTCTCCTCCTCTCCCAGAGCCTAAACTCAGTCAGTCAGCCATGGAGCTACAGATGCTGGAAAATGTGGTCTCTGGCATGATGGGCATGAAAACAGCTATAATTTTATTACCATGGGACAGTGGGAGAATGGATTTGGAAAGACCTCTAGCAGTCTTTTATTGGTAGTATTCCTCAGGATTTCATCCATAGTGAACTTATTCTTTTATTTTGTACATTTTTCAAAAGGTAATTTTATCTATTTTCTTGATTTTCACTCACTTTATTTTAGTCCCAATTGTGGATCTCCTTTGCATCACCTTCACTAGCCTTTGAAATCAACTATCTACTCACCTGCTTGACTTCTGCAGGTAATCACTTTTCTATCACATTTAGAATGGTGGTTTTCAAATGTAGCCAATTTGCAACTCTGAGGACATTTGGCAGTCTCTAGAGTTTCTTCATTGCCACAACAGTGGTGGTGGTGGGGGGAGGTATTCCTCCTGGCATCTAGTGGGTTAAAGTCAGGATGTTGCTAAACATACTGCAATGCACAGTGTTGCCCTCTACAACAAAGACTTAGATGCCCCAAAATGTCAAATTGCTGCTGTTTAGAAACGTTGCCCTAAAATATTGCCAGTTACCTAGTACGTGTCAATAGATTTTGAGAGAATAAATGAAAGAATAATTCAGTAGAACATGTAGAAAATGTAAACTCAGTAGTCTTTATGACATAAATAGTAAACATGAGGATATCATATGTTCTCACTCATAATCAACTACTCAGTAATGCTTACAACTTATTGAGCTTTGTGTATCTCATCCCATTTAAAATGAACAAAAAGTCTGTCGGGTATTAAAACATTGCACAGATGAGCAAAACAAGGCTCACGGAGCTTGAGTAATTTGCCTATAATCAAAAAGCTATGCCTCAAACCCAGGATTTCTGTGGCCATGAAAGCACCCCACAGCCTCTAGGATTCATCTTCCTTCCACTATACACTCAGTCCTTTAACCTTGAATGCTTGAACAGTTAGGAGATGGATTGGACCTCTTCTTCTTTCTCTACTGGTGGTCACCCCAGGCAAGGATAAACTCTTGTGTCAGCATTTATGTTCCTCCCCTTGACAAAGTTGTAGTATCACTTTAGCCTAAAATTTTCAGAAGAGGGAAAACTAAGAAAACCCTTACTTATAACTCTGACCTTAGTAATGTTTTGAGCTGGCTGAAAAATTTCTGAAGACCCTGGTGACCCCACCCTAGCTCAATCTCATTTGGAAATCCTAAGTGCTTGCTCTTCTCACCTCTGAGATTCTCCAGTCCTCAAGTCAGTGAAAGGGAAGCATCTATAAAGTACTTTTTTTGGCATGTAAAACCTTGTCATCTATCTTTTCCTTACTCAAATCCATACTGTGTTCCTCAGAAGTGTTAGAAAAGTTTTTCCTTTTAAAGAAAAATAGGAAAATATTTTCTATGAGAGATGGTTAAGGAACAATATGGCATAAATAGAGAAAAATAATAATCTTTCCAGGGATATATGCATCCTGAGAGAAGGGAAAGAACAGAAATGCCTTTATAAAGTTCTCTTCTTCTGTCTTCTGAATGCCCTCAATTATTCACTCAAGAGGCTGAATGGAAGAAAAGGAAGGATTCTGTAGGAAGACATGCTGAGGTATTAGAGAAGAAGTCATAGTACAGACAAAGGGATTTTTGTTCATTAGCAATTTTAATTATGTCAACTGATAATTATCAGAAAAGGACAGTAGAAATTGTAGGGGGGCATCCCATTACGTTAAAATTGACATGCATGAAATTATCCTATATTCTTTTAAGCTAATCCTGTGTTTCCTTTTTATCTTGTTACCATATTGTCTTTATAATTCTCAGCTAACTAAAGTCAAGTCAACAAACTACAGACCCCCTATAATATCTAGTATACTAGAAATTATGTCAAAAATACCCTAGAATGCTAGTGTTGGAAGGGACTGTAATACTGACTGTTTAACACTTTTACTTCATTCCTCAGAGTTCTGCCCTGAAAGGGAGTAGCAGGCAAGGGAGCAGTTACCCATAAAGATAGTTAATGTTAGGTGTTTTCAGGTAATGATGAGATGAAGAAATCAGTTGAAGTTACTGACTTATGATTCTTATTTTTTTAACTTGATCAATAGTCAGAAAACTGATATTTTCAAATGGTTGACATCTACTGAGATGTCCTCCAATGATCCCTGCTTCCTGGTATTGACACCCTGTTTTTAATCCCTTCTCCTGCAGGTGGGATGGCCCTGGTGACCTGCCATTTACCAACAGAATATAACAAAGATGATGGGATAGAGTTCCATGATCAGGTAACAAATAACTGTGACTTCTCTCTTACTTGCATTCTTTCTCTCTTGTGCTCTCAGTCAACCACTCTGATGAGGAAAGCTGCCATGTTGTGAGTTGCCTATATGGAGATAAACTTGGAACCTATGTGGCAAGGAACTGAAGGAAGCCTACAGCTAGCAACGAGCAAGGAACTGTGGTCTCACTCCAGCAGCCCATGAGAAAATGAATCCTTCCAATAACCATGTGAGTGTGAAATCTAATCTTTTTCCTGCCAAGCCTTCCATTGAGTCTGCAACCCTTGATGTTGCCTAGTGAGAAACTCACTAATTTCATAGCTTGTAGGTCAGCAATCTGGCCCTGACTCACAGAAACTATGAAATAATAAGTGTTTGCTTTTAGGTTACTATGTTTGGGATAATGTTTAGGTTACTATGTTTGGGATACTATGTTTGGGATAATATCACAGGGGATAAGTAATACAGTCAATTTCCTAGCATAATATAAAGGCAAACATGAATACAACTTTAAGGCATATGGTTATTTTTCTAAAAGAAGGACCAACTTGGGTATATTCTTTATGCAAATTAAAACAGCTCGCCATTGTTGAACTTGAATTCAAATATTTTAAACTAGAACTGAATTGGGGTACTTGAATGACTCAGTCAGTTAATTGTCCAACTTTGGTTCAGGTCATCATCACATGGTTTGTGGATTCAGGCCTCGTGTCAGGCTCTGTGCTGACAGCTCAGCTTGGAGCCTGGGATCTGATTCAGATTCTGTGTCTCCCTCTCTCTCTCTCTCTCTCTCTCTCTCTCTCTGCTGCTCCCCGACTTGCGCTCAAATGGAATGTATGTTGTAGTGGTTATATTTTCTGGACTTTTTTTTTTTGGAGATGTGTGTCTGTTATGGATGGTTGGTTTGATTATCCTATGTGCATTTATTATTCTTGTCCATATGTAAAGGAGTGGGGATGGGAGGGTGTTTTGTTCAACAAGTTTGTCCAAGAATGTCATAAGCTGATCTTCACTTTAAGTTAGAAGTGAACAAAGACTAGCCTGATCTTGGCTAAGCACAGCCAAAATCAAGGAATGGATGTTTCATGTCTGAGTAAGTTAATAATGAACAATGCTGGGATATGTCATGATTTTCTATGTTATTGTATTGTGAATCTCCTTAAGGTAGAGATGGGGCAGCTATTGTCAACTGTCCCAGGTAAGAGTGGACCTAATAAAGGAAATAAGTAGTAGCAGACCTTAGCCTTAAAGGAGAAGAATTTCCTTCCCCTTCCTAGGTCTCTTACTACACGACCTTAAGTTTGAGCAAGAAGGGCATGCTCTAGGCCTTGGTATTCTAAATATGATCTTCAGTATTACTCTGGAGCTTGGTAGAAATGTAGAACCTTATGCCCCACCTCCAACCAATTGAATCATAATGTGCATTTAAACAAGATTCCCAAGTGACTTAAATGCACATTAAAATTTTAGAAGTACTGTTCTAAAGTACATTTGAGTTAGATAAACTGGCCCCTAGCTCAGGGCATCAGACTGCAGACCAGGCAAGGAAGTATCCTCTGGGGATGAGCTATGATCCAGGCTTGTAGGATACAACCTTTAGTTGTTAACTTTCCTCATATGCTAATAAAGTCTTTTAAAAAACATAGCCTGGTCCCAGCTATAACTGAGGACACTGAAAGAAATTTCTCTGCTTATGATTGCCATTAAGCCACACAGTAGATACCAAACAACTTGAAAGAAGCTGGTCCTGATTTGCTAGAGAGGGCCCCTGGAAGAATAAACAGAAAATGTAAGTGATGCAGATGGAAATCGTTGACTGAAGAGGCAAGCAATGCCAGTAGGGTTCTGTGGAACATGCAGGCATCTCCTGAGAATTCCCAGAATGACACAAAGGGGGGACATTATAAAACTTGGGTTCCACAGAGTCAAGTAGGATGAGAGCTTCGGTATTAGTGAACTAAGCATTGCTACCTCATCTGATGGTCACATATTGATTGGTGAGATCCTGTCAGTCTGAGGGCACAGATAGATAGCCCCTACTTCAGAAACTTTTCATTTCAGCACCAGGTTCTATTCTTGCTAGTTACACCCTTAATGTGCTCCCTGTCCCTGTGTGGATTTGGCTGTCAGATTTTTTAAGTCTTTGCTACCCACTCCCTTGCAGCCTCTTCCACTGCCTTTCTAATTGGAATTTAACAGGGCTTGTCCCTAGTTCTGGATATGCATTGGATTCTTTTGTTTCAGAGCCGTTTCTGGCCTATTTTCCTACTCCATTCCCATTACAGAGCTCACAGCAGAATCTGCATCTACCTTTCCTCTGTATCTCCTCACAATGCCTGTTTGCGGGATAGTGAGGGGCAGGGTGGTAGAGGGAGGGCTAGGGTATGTGCAGGAAGGTTCTGGGCATGGCATATGGTGCTAAGTTGCTGATCATAAGCAAAACTCACTCAGAAGACATAAGATTTCACTAAAGAACATAATAGCTTACCATTAAAACAACAAGAAGTGACAAAGCATATGCTTGTGACTTACAAAAACTGCTAATTAAACAAAATATGCGCATGCTGGCAGCTTACTAAATGTGGTATGTCACCACTTAGATTCCTGGCACCCTCAACACCTCTCCACCCCCATCTGCCAACGTAATCTGAGCTTTGCAGACCATACATTCCATCTGTTCTTCCATCTCGGCAATGCCAGATCTCTCCTGAGAAAAACTCAGGAATACTCACCAACAAAGACATGTGGGAGATCTCATCAGAAGATCCTAGCCACTCTCTGGATCTTGGTATGAAGTGAGAACAGCTGGTATCCAAATCTTGCTAGCTTCAAGCTGACAGCTCTCGACACTATTGGACTCCAAATAAGCTGTCCTCTGACAGGAAACAAGCAGTAATTGGAAGTGTTTCAAATTTGACACAGTCTATTTATTCTCTCCCAGATCTAAATGCATCCACATCCAACCGCCAAGTTTCTAAGATGTATGCAAACCTACAGATTCTCTCAGGTAGAAAACTAGTTCCCTACTGAACAAAAGCTATTGGGTACTTTGCTTCTTCATATTTCTCTATGGTTTCCAGTGTTTTCATGACATTCTTCTCTTTCTTTTACCTCATTCTGCTTCCCCACTATCAAACCTTCGGTTTAAACTTCTTCCTGTCTTAGAATAAAAATAAAAACATCCTTATCTCTGGAAAATGGAGTCCATACATCAGGGGTTAGGCCTGGGAGGAGATGGTGAGTAGATCAGGGTTAGGGAAAACTTCCTAAAGTAAATTCCAGTAAATTCAGAGGATTCAAAGCACTGAGATCCAAAGGTAGTACTGTAACCCATCTTGTGGAAAACTAGCAACACCCAAAGATAAAACTTTACTCTGGTTACTGAGTGACCCTCCAGCAGATCCTTCTCTTCATTCTTCAGACATTCTTTCAGAAATGATTTTCAATTGACCCTGAAGGGAAAAGAATCCGGGATCTTGAAACTCAGTCTTCCAGAAAGTACCATAATCCTATATGAACAGTGGCCTGCCCCTAAATTCTGGCTTTCCAGACCAAGTGTGTTAAATCACAGGAAGGAAAAATCCTTTCAACATTGTAATATTGGTATTTTGTGTCTTCCCTCATCCTCCATATCCTCTTCCTCCTTCCCCATGTGAGGCTATAGTTTTTGAATTAATATTCCTAAAGGAAGCCACTCATGTAATTATTCACACACACACACACACACACACAAAAATATCCTGAAACCTTTTCCTGTAGACTGAGAACAACTGGCATAATTTTTAAAGTTCTGCTTCAGTAGTCATCCTATTACAATTGATGTGCTTATCCTCAAAACTGATTGTCTCACAGATTCCTTTAGGCTTTGGACACACAAGACTTACCATTTATGAAAAGGGATTCATTTGGATATTACTTCAGAATGGACACTGCTCTTATCCAAATAATAGCCAACTTCAATTTATTAAAGTTGCCCAAGGGCAAGACATTTTTATATAGTTTCTATATATATTAACTTATTTAATCAAGAAACCAATGCTATAAAGCAAGTACTATTACTATCCCAATACTATGTATAATATGCAGGAAGGGGATATACTTAGAGCATCTAGAGTGAGGGCAACCTTGCCTACACCTTGATTTTTGTTCCAGTGACATTAATATCCTATTTTTGGCCTCCAGAACTGCAAGAGAATACATTTTTTTTGTTTTAAGCCACCAAGTTTGTGGAAATTTGTTACAGCTGCCATAAGACACTAATACAGTATGTAACAAATGAATGGGCAGAAGAAATTTTCCTTGGTCCAAGGTTCTTCTAGCTGGACTATGAATTAAACTGACAAGTGACAGATTAAAAAGAAAAAAAAAAGTTTTAGTATGTGTGAACAAAGGCCCAATAATGAAATTAAGACCTAAAGAAATGAATAAGGTAAGTAGTTTTTATACTTTTTAGACAGACAATAAATCTGTGAAGCACTGACAGGATAAAGAAAGCTTAATTTTGGGACCTTCAATTAGTAAGGAATTCTAAACAGAATTTGGGCTGGGGTAGTAAATTGGTAAAAGTAACACAAGTTGTTTACATGGGTTTCTTGGCTCCAAATTTCCCATCTCTGGTGATAAGAATATGTCTTTACCTCCTTGTACAGAGAGGGTATCTTTCATGTGGAAGATTTATTTCCTGCTTTGGGGGGACAAGGGAGGTTCTGAATATCCTTCTTGTACAGGGTGTCTCTTAAAATAACTTTAATTTAAAATATTTAATATACCAAAATGGCACATTTTGGGGTGGCCAGCACTTGGCACTTACAATAGCTGAATAGAATCACAGAAGACCCTCAAGTGTATGCCAGTTATTTCCAAGATTTGGACAGACTAGAGGAGATTAAGAAAATCTGAAGATTTCAGTTATAAAATTTACCATCTGCTTAGTTCACCCCTTCAGGCTTCTTTCTGCTAGAATCACAGATATTTTGTATCCAAACTGCTTTGAGGCATAGACAGGTGGGATTTCTGTACCAAGGAACTTGCCCATTCCTCTACAGAGACCATTTCTCAGATAGACGGGAAGAGGCTATTATGGAGAAATCACGGATAACATTCTGAAAGATAGCAACAGATATTTGTAAAGTGTCTGTGACAAAAAGTGACTTTTAAGCTGATGAGGGAATTTTCAGGGGGATCTTTAGAAAGTTTTGGGGCGCCTGGGTGGCGCAGTCGGTTAAACATCCGACTTCAGCCAGGTCACGATCTCGCGGTCCGGTCCGCGAGTTCGAGCCCCGCGTCAGGCTCTGGGCTGATGGCTCGGAGCCTGGAGCCTGTTTCCGATTCTGTGTCTCCCTCTCTCTCTCTGCCCCTCCCCCGTTCATGCTCTGTCTCTCTCTGTCCCAAAAATAAAAAAAAAAATAAAAAAAAAAAAAAACGTTGAAGAAAAAAAAAAAGAAAGTTTTGCCACTAACAGCATTTTTCAGTATAAACCATACCCAGCTGGCCTAGTTTGAAAAAATGAACTAGCTGAATCCTTCTAAGGGAGTCTACTGAGAATTAGTTACTTATGATTCAGTATATTGCTTATGACCCAGTACTCAGCTCCTTAGACCCAGATGATGCTAATATTTCATTCAAAACTGTCTTCCTCCTTAATCCATCTTTCTTTTTCCAATAGTACATTGATAGATTTCCTTCTACTCTCTGTAACTATGGAGTCCTTTCTTTGGTATTAGGCATGGATAGTAATTGTGGGGGCGGGGGGGGGGCGCACGAATCCAAATGACTAAGAATAATTTCTGGTGGCTTTAAGTGGTTCTTCCATTTCTTTTCCAGCTCAGTAACCTCTCAAGACCCACTTTAGGAAGCAAGAGTTAGTTCCATAAATTTAAAGATGGCCACTAAGTTTGAGCGTAATAACATGACACAGATGTTCTCAAAGTATCTAGCAGGAACTCTAGAGACCTGATGCCTGAGGAAACACAGTGTAGTTGGATATGAGCCTGGGTTTCTAGGTTCATCAGAGCTGTTAGTGTGAATTCATTGCCTCTGAGATGAGGCACTGAAATTGAATACTTACAGGAATCACCAAGAAATATACGCATGAAATCTAGGGAATATAAGCCAATACAGAATGCAAGTTTTGGGGGATCCATTAAATGTCCATTCAAAGAAGGATGGGTATATCGAGATAAATGGATAAATAAGATATAATGGAGTACTAAACAAAAGTTCAGTCAAATAAGCTAAATTTTGACATAACATTGAATGAAAAAGAAGTCATTTGTAAGAAGTTACTACTTGATAAAGTTTTTATATTACATTCAGACATAGATTCATGCTACATATTATTTATTGATTAATTGACATGTAGTTTAAAAATTAAAAAAAAGTAGAAGAATATACAGAGAAATTTATTGTGGCATTTGCCTGGAGAATTTACAATGAGGTTTCTTTTTCTTTTTATAAAGATTGAGGATTTTAAACAAAGGAGACATTTTATTCTGACTGGTATTTGTTTAATTAGTCTCCATTTACTGAAAATAGTTTACTTTTTAAAGAGCTTGTAGACAAGGAAAAATAACCTTTTTTCACACAAGAAGGGAGTTAGTGCAAGTAAGAAGAATCCAGTACATTTTGTACCATGCTGGGTTTCTCTTGCTAAAAATGAACAAAGGAATTAATTGTTTAAAAATTAAAACAAACAGTACTTTGTGGCATATTTCTTTTCAAAGTGAGACTTTCCATTCCTTCAAGAAGACTTCAAACAAGCAGTGAGTTTCTAGGTACAAAAGACCTAATACTTTACAATGCATGATAAAAATCTGTTGTAGCTAGCATGATCTAGAGAGGGAACAGCTGCAAGATTTTAAAAGGGAGATTTAAAACAAATAACTACTGACATAGTTCTCTCATCAAAATCTTTATTGCCCCCAATAGCTGCATGCATATTGAGATAGTTATCCTTATTGTTTACATAAATGGCTGGCCAAATTCCTCATGCAAAGTAATAAAAATCAAGGACTTTTGCTATGTCCAGAGCAGTGCTGTTTTCAGGGAGGCCTTATTTCCCACTCCTTCAATATCATCTTCTTATCCTCACAAGCCTCAAAGTTCTGCCCTCTGACCTCACTTTGCAAGGTTCACAGGAGCTCATTTCAGGTCTTCCCCGTTATATGTCCTCTGGAAGTCTTCTGACAGCTGGAAAGCAGTACCTGGCCATCTAGTGTTAATGTGTCTCCAAGTGGAGTAATTCTTAGTAAGTCTCCAATAAGGCTTAGGACGCTTCAATGCTATGACTGATACGTGGTGCTATTAGCCTCTTCCAGTAGCTGTGTACTACTTTCTACCCTTGTACTAAGTATTTTTATAGAGATGTTATCTCCCTCTTGCTTTAATCCTTGGAAGTCACGTGGATAAGAGTCTGTCTACCACACATTAGACTGTGGAGAAAAGGGGTGAAAGAAGTACAGGATGGACTGAGATCTTCCTATTGGTTCTTTCTGCTTGTATTCTGCAGGTATAAGGAAACCTATTTATAACTTAACTTTGTACTTAAAAAGAAAACTCTAAATGATTTAATACATACTTTGTTTTTGTTTTTTTTGGGTTTGTTTTTGTTTTTATTCTTCCTAGCACTCTAACTTAAAAAAAAAATTATTTAACATAGGAATGCCTTGGGTGGCTCAGTCAGTTGAGCATTCAACTCTTAAAAAAAAATTATTTATTTTTGGGGCGCCTGGGTGGCGCAGTCGGTTGGGCGTCCGACTTCAGCCAGGTCACGATCTCGCGGTCCGTGAGTTCGAGCCCCGCGTCAGGCTCTGGGCTGATGGCTCCGAGCCTGGAGCCTGTTTCCGATTCTGTGTCTCCCTCTCTCTCTGCCCCTCCCCCGTTCATGCTCTGTCTCTCTCTGTCCCAAAAAGAAAAATAAAAAACGTTGAAAAAAAAATTAAAAAAAAAAAATATTTATTTTTGAGAGAGCAAGAACAAGCAGGGGAGGGGCAAAAAAGAGAGAGGGAGACAGAGAGTCTGAAGTGGGCTCCACACTCTGAGTGGACATCACAGAGCCTGATGTGGGACACGAACACACGAACTGTGAAATCATGACCTGAGCCAAAGTTGGACACTTAACTGACTGAGCCATCCAGGCACCCCAAGTGCCCAAGTGTCCAACTCTTGATTTCAGCTCAGGTCATGATCTCTCATTTCGTGAGATTGAGCCCTGTGTCAGGCTCTGTGCTTACAGTATGGAGCCTGCCTGGGGTTCTCTCTTTCCCTCTCTCTCTGCCCTTACCCCACTCTCACATCCATGCTTTCTCTCTCTCTCAAAATAAATAAAAATAAATATTAAAAAATGTATTTAACATACACTTCCGTTGCATGTTCTGTGTGCCAGGTAGCATCCTAACTTCTTTACAAATAGCAACCTATTTAATCTCCATAACAGTCTGATAATATAGGTGCTATTATTGAATGATTTAAAAGATGAAGGAACTAAAGATCAGAGGCTAAGTAACTTAAGATCAAATAGCTACTAAGTATTACAGCTGGATTCATTTGAACTCAAGAAGTTCTACTTCTGGATCATTTTTTTAAATTTTATTTTTTATTTTTTAAAATTTATATCCAAGTCAGTTAGCATATAGTGAAACAATGATTTCAGGAGTAGATTCCTTAACGCCCCTTACCCATTTAGCCCATCTCCCCTCCCACAACCCCTCCAGCAACCCTCAGTTTGTTATCCATATTTATGAGTCTCTTCTGTTTTGTCCCCCTCCCTGTTTTTATATTATTTTTGTTTCCCTTCCCTTATCTTCATCTGTTTTGTCTCTTAAAGTCCTCATATGAGTGAAGTCATATGATTTTTGTCTTTCTCTGACTAATTTCACTTAGCATAATATTCTCCTGTTTCATCCATGTAGTTGCGAATGGCAAGATTTCATTTTTTTTGATTGCCAAGTAATACTCCGTTGTATATATATACCACATCTTCTTTATCCATTCATCCATCTATGGACATTTGGGCTCTTTCCATACTTTGGCTATTGTTGATAGTGCTGCTATAAACATGGGGAAGCATGTATCCCTTCAAAACAGCACACCTGTATCCCGTGGATAAATGTCTAGTAGTGCAATTGCTGGGTCATAGGGTAGTTCCATTTTTACTTTTTTGAAGAATCTCTATACTGATTTCAAGAATGCCTGCACCAGCTTGCACTGCCACCAACAATGCAAGAGAGATCCTCTTTCTCCGCATCCTCGCCAACATCTGTTTTTGCCTGAGTTGTTAATGTTAGCCATTCTGACAGGTGTAAGGTGGTATCTCATGGTGGTTTTGATTTGTCTTTCCCTGATGATGAGTGATATTGAGCATTTTTTCATGTGTCGGTTGGCCATCTGGATGTCTTCCTTGGAGAAGTATCTATTCATGTCTTTCACCCATTTCTTTACTGGATTATTTATTTTTTGGGTGTTGAGTTTGGTAAGTTCTTTGTATTTTGGATACTAACCCTTTATCTGATATGTCATTTGCAAATATCTTCTCCCATTCTGTCGGTTGCCTTTTAGTTTTGCTGATTGTTTCCTTTGCTGTGCAGAAGCTTTTGATTTTGATGAGGTCCCAGTAGTTCATTTTTGCTTTTGATTCCCTTGCCTTCAGAGACGTGTTGAGTAAGAAGTTTCTGCAGCCAAGATCAAAGAGGTTTTTGCCTGCTTTCTCCTCAAGGATTTTGGTGGCTTCCTGTCTTACTTTGAGGTCTTTCAACCATTTTGAGTTTATCTTTGTGTATGGTGTAAGAAAGTGGTCCAGGTTCATTCTTTGGCATGTTGCTGTCCAGTTTTCCCAGCACCACTTGCTGAAGAGACTGTCTTTATTCCCTTGGATATTCTTTCCTGCTTTGTCAAAGATTAGTTGGTCATACGTTTGTGGGTCCATTTCTGGGTTCTTTATTCTGTTCCATTGATCTAAGTGTCTGTTCTTGTGCCAGTGCCATACTGTCTTGATGATTACAGCTTTGTAGTATAGCTTGAAGTCCAGGATGGTGATGCCTCCTGCTTTGGTTTTCTTTTTCAAAATTGCTTTGACTATTCGGGGTCTTTTCTGATTCCATACAAATTTTAGGATTATTTGTTCTAGCTCTGTGAAGAATGCTGGTGTTATTTTGATAGGGATTGCATTGAATATGTAGATTGCTTTGGGTAGTATCGACATTTTAACAATATTTGTTCCTCCTATCCGGGAGTATGGAATCTTTTTCCATTTTTTGTGTCTTCTTCAATTTCTTTCATAAGCTTTCTATAGTTTTCAGTGTATAGGTTTTTCACTTCATTGGTTAGATTTATTCCTAGGTATTTTATGGTTTTTTGTGCAACTCTAAATGGGATCGATTCCTTGATTTCTCTTTCTGTCACTTCATTGTTGGTGTATAGGAATGCAACCGATTTCTGTGCACTGATTTTATATCCTGCAACTTTGCTGAATTCATGAATCAATTCTAGCAGTTTTTTGGTGGAATCTTCTGGGTTTTCCATATAGAGTATCATGTCATCTGCGAAGAAGGAAAGTTTGACCTCCTCCTGGCTGATTTGGATGCCTTTTATTTCTTTGTGTTGTCTGATTGCAGAGGCTAAGACTTCCAATCCTATGTTGAATAACAGTGGCGAGAGTGGACATCCCTGTCTTGTTCCTGACTTTAGGGGGAAAGCTCTCAGTTTTTGTTTTTGCTTTTGTTTCCCTTGCCTTTGGAGACGTGTTCAGTAAGAAGTTTCTGCGGCCAAGATCAAAGAGGTTTTTGCCTGCTGAGGATGAGCAGCATGAGGATGATATTAGTGTGGGATCGTTCATATATGGCTTTTATGATCTTGAGGTATGATCCTTCTATCCCTACTTCCTTGAGGGTTTTTATCAAGAAAGGATGCTGTATTTTGTCAAATGCTTTCTCTGTATCTTTTGAGAGGATAATATGGTTCTTGTCCTTTCTTTTATTGATGTGATGAATCACATTAATTGTTTTGCGGATATTGAACCAGCCCTGTATCCCAGGTATAAATCCTGCTTGGTCGTGGTGAATAATTTTTTTAATGCATTGTTGGATCTGGTTGGCTCATATCTTGTTGAGGATTTTTACATCCATGTTCATCAGGGAAATTGATCTATAGTTCTCCTTTTTAGTGTGGTCTCTGTCTGGTTTTGGAATCAAGGTAATGCTGGCTTCATGGAAAGAGTTTGGAAGTTTTCCTTCTGTTTCTATTTTTTGGAACAGCTTCAAGAGAGTAAGTGTTAACTCTTCCTTAAATGTTTGGTAGAATTCCCCTGGAAAGCCATCTGGCCCTGGACTCTTGTTTTTTGGCAGATTTTTGATTACTATTTTGATTTCCTTAATGGTTATGGGACTGTTCAAATTTTCTATTTCTTCCTGTTTCAGTTTTGTTAGTTTATATGTTTCTAGGAATTTGACCATTTCTTCCAGAATGCCCATTTTATTGGCATATAATTGCTCATAGTATTCTCTTAATATTGTTTTTATTTCTGCTGTGTTGGTTGTGATCTCTCCTCTTTCATTCTTGATTTTATTTATTTGGGTCCTTTCCTTTTTCCTCATAAAACTGGCTAGGGGTTTATCAATTTTGTTAATTCTTTCAAAGGACCAGCTTCTGGTTTCATTGATCTGTTCTACTGGGTTTTTTGTTTTGTTTTGTTTTGTTTTGTTTTGTTTTGTTTTTTTTGGTTTCGATAGCATTAATTTCTGCTCTAATCTTTGTTATTTCCTGTCTTCTGCTGGTTTTGGGTTTTATTTGCTGTTCTTTTTCCAGCTCTTTGAGGTGTAAGTTTAGGTTGTGTATCTGAGACCTTTCTTCCTTCTTTAGGAAGGCCTGGATTGCTATATTATTTCCTCTTATGACCGGCTTTGCTGCATCCCAGAGGTTTTGGGCTATGATGTTATCATTTTCATTGGCTTCCATGTACTTTTTAATTTCCTCTTTAACCTCTTGGTTAGCCCATTCATTCTTTAGTAGGATGTTCTTTAGACTCCAAGTATGTGTTACCTTTCCAAATTTCTTCTTGTGGTTGATTTAGAATTTCATACATTGTGGTCTGATATGCATGGTTTGATCTTGAATTTTTTGTACTTACTTAGGGATGATTGTGTCCCAGTATTTGGTCTATTCTGGAGAACGTTCTATGTGCTCTGGAGAAGACTGTATATTCTGCTCCTTTAGGATGAAATGTTCTGAATATATCTGTTAAGTCCGTCCAGTCCAGTGTGTCATTCAAAGCCATTGTTTTCTTGTTGATTTTTTGATTAGATGATCTGTCCATTGTTGTGAGTGGGGTGTTGAAGTCTCCTACTATTATGGTATTACTATCGATGAGTTTCTTTATGTTTGTGATTAATTGATTTATGTATTTGGGTGCTTTCACATTTGGCACATAAATGTTTACAATTGTTAGGTCTTCTTGGTGGATAGACCCCTTGATTATGATATAATGCCCTTCTTCATCTCTTGATACAGTCTTTATTTTAAAGTCTAGATTGTCTGATATAAGTATGGCTACTCTGGCTTTCTTTTGTTGACCATTAGCATGATAGATGGTTCTCCATCCCCTTATTTTCAATCTGAAGGTGTCTTTAGGTCTAAAGTGGGTCTCTTGTAAACAGCATATAGATGGACCTTGTTTTCTTATCCATTCTGTTACCCTATGTCTTTTGATTGGAGAATTGAGCCCATTGATGTTTAGAGTGAGTACTGAAAGATATGAATTTATTGCCATTATGATGCTTGTAGAATATTTATATATATTCATCTTTTCTCCCCTCAGAGAGTCCCCCTTAAAATTTCTTGCAGGGGTGGTTTAGTGGTCACAAACTCCTTTAATTTTTGTTTGTCTGGGAAACTTTTTATCTCTCCTTCTATTTTGAATGACAGCCTTGCCGGATAAAGAATTCTTGGCTGCATATTTTTTCTGATTCAGCACACTGAATATATCTTGCCACTCCTTTCTGGCCTGTCAAGTTTCTGTGGATAGGTCTGCTGCAAACCTGATCTGTCTTCCCGTGTAGGTTAAGGACTTTTTTTCCCTTGCTGCTTTCATGATTCTCTCCTTGCCTGAATATTTTGTGAATATGACTATGATTCTGATGCTGTTCCTTTTTAATGAGTCACTGATTTCTCTAATTCTTAAATTGTGCTTTTTTTTGCCTTAATCTTCCTCTTTTTTTCTGTTTCATTATTCTCTATAAGTTTGTCCTCTCTATTGCTGAGTCTCTGTTCTGCCTAGTCCATCCTTGTTGCAACTGCATCCATCTGTGATTGTAGCTCAGTTATAACATTTTTCATTTCACTCTGGCGATTTTTTACTTCATTTATCTCTGCACAAAGGGATTCTAATCTACTTTTGACTCCAGCTAGTATTCTTATTATCATGATTCTAATTCCTGGTTCAGACATCTTTTTGTATCTGTGTTGGTTAAATCCCTGGCTGTCATTTCTTTGTGCTCTTTCTTTTGGGGTGAATTCCTTTGTTTTGTCATTTTGAAGGGAGAAAAGGAATTAATGAGGTAGAAAACTTGAAATTAAAAAATGAAATTAAAAAATATTAAAATAAAAAATTAAACACACACACACACACACACACACAAATCGAATAGATGATGCTAGATCCTAGGTGTGTTTTGGTCTGGGTGTTGAAAGTGGTTTGACAGATTAGAGAAAAAAAAGGGGGGCGGGAGAAAAAAAAAGGAAATCATTTGAGAATTTGACAAAATGAATACACTGAAGTAGACTAAAATGAGATGATGTGGGTAAAGTAGAATTTGAAAAAATATACACAAAAGGAAAGAATATAGTAGAAAAAAATTAAAGAAAAATATTTTTAATAAAAATTAAAAATAAATACGAATTTTTTTCATTTTCTGTATTTAAGAGAAAAGAAAGAAACAAAAAAGAGAAACAAGATTTAAAAAAAGAAAAAAAAGAAATCATTTGAAAATTTGAGAATGTGAATATACTGTAGTAGACTAAAATAAAATGATGGAAGTAAAATAGAATTTGAAAAAATTTACATAAAAGCAAAAAATATACTAATGAAAATTAAATAAGAATATTTTTAATAGAAATTGAAAGTAGGGGTGCCTGGGTGGCTCAGTCGGTTGAGCGTCTGACTTCGGCTCAGGTCATGATCTCATGGTTTGTGAGTTTGAGCTCCACATTGGGCTCTGTGCTGACAGCTCAGAGCCTGGAGCCTGTTTCAGATTCTGTGTCTCCTTCTCTCTCTGACCCTCCCGTTCATGCCCTGTCTCTCTCAGTCTCAAAAATAAATAAACGTTAAAAAAATTTTTTTAAAGAAATTGAAAGTAAAAATGAAGTTTTTCTCTTTCTGCATTCAAGGAAAAGAAAAGAAACGAAAAAGAGAAAAAAGAAAAAGAAGGAAAAAAGGAAATTGTTTGAAAATTTGAAAAGGTGAATACACTGAAGTAGACTAAAATAAAATGATGGAAGTAAAGTAGAATTTGAAAAAAACTACACAAAAGTAAAAAATAGAGTAATAATAATTAAAGATATTTTTAATAAAAAATGAAAATAAAATGAATTTTTTCTCTTTCTGTATTCAAGAAATAGAAAAGAATTATAAAAGAGAAAAAGAAAAAAGAAAAAAAAAGAAAGCAAATTGAATAGATGAACCTGCTGACAGACTGAAGTAGGACTGAAATTGCGTCCTTTTCCCCTAGAAGTCAGTCTATGTAGCTCTTTATGGTCCATAAATTAAGCTGGCATTAAGACTTGTTTTCTTGAAAAGCGATGTTGGCCCCGTTGGGCGGGGCTCAGTGTAACATCTCCGCTGTCCACTAGATGGCGCTGCTAGCCTACTGGGGTGGATTGTTGCGGAGCTCATAGGTGCGTATGTGCATGCGCGGGAGTGGTGAAAATGGCGCCACCCAGCTACCCAGTCTGTTCTCCCGATCAGTAATCGCGTACCCATACTCTTTCTTCAGCTCTCATCCACTGCCTGCTTTTTCACTCTCCGTGACCAGGCCCAGGCAGTACCTCTCTCCCAAGTTTTGTCTCAGATGCGGCTGTTTTCCCCAGCCACTTACTTCCGAAGGACTGCATCTTTGACCTGTTCTGCCCCTCTGCGGGAGGGTGTCACTGAGCAATGACCGAATGAGCGATGGCTGAATGTCAGCTGCACCCAGGAATGCCCCCTGAACCTTGTTGTTGCTGAGACTGTGGCCAGGTGCCAGCCTGTCCCAGAAAAAGTTCACAAGATAGTGTATCAGCAGTGTTTCAGGGATTATGGAAAATCACAACACACATCTGGCACCAGGCTTCACCCTTAACGACCTTGCCCAAGCACCAGCAAATGTGGCTGCCTTCCGGGGTCTTCTGGGACCAGGTGGCTTCAACAGTCTCTACCAAATGTCCTTCCAGCAGTGGAACCGCTTTTTCCTGTGTGGCCTGAGAACCTCCCAGACCCCACTCTGTTCCTGGGGATTCTCCCTTCCCACCAGAGCACCGTCAGGTATCGAGCTGCAGAGTTGCAGCCTTTGCGCTCCCCTTGTTTACAGTCTTAATGGAATTTAAACCCTCTCCTTTCTCCTTTCTCCCTTTTTAGTTTAGTCCCTGCGGCTGTTTCCAGTTTTCCACCTTCTCTCCAGCTGCTTTTGGGGAAGGGTGCTTTTCCCATATTCTCCCCCTCTCCCCAGTCTCCATCCTCTCTCCGCCTGCATAAGTGGTTCCCTACCTTTCGCGGCTTCTCGCTCCCCAAGTTCAGCTCTCTGTGCTGTGTACCCGCTGAATTCTGTGGTTCAGGTTGTGGAGATTGTTGTGTTAATCCTCCAATCAGTTTTCTAGGTGTGTTGGATGGTTTAGTATTGGTCTGGCTGTATTTCATGGACGTGAGACACACAAAAAGCTTCCATGCAGTTTGCTATCTTGGCTCCTCCCCTGGATCATTTTTTTTTTAATTTTTTTTAACGTTTATTTATTTTTGAGACAGAGAGAGACAGAGCATGAATGGGGGAAGGTCAGAGAGAGAGAGGGAGACACAGAATCTGAAACAGGCTCCAGGCTCTGCGCTGTCAGCACAGAGCCCAACGCGGGGCTCGAACTCACGGACCGCGAGATCATGACCTGAGCCAAAGTTGGACGCCCAACCAACTGAGCCACCCAGGCGCCCCTGGATCATTTTTTTTAATAGATACAGAGCTTGCTGATCTCTTTAGTGTCTTTATAATCAATACATCCAGCTCTCTGAGGCTTGACTGACTTCAATAATTTACTACCCATCATTGATCATGGCCATAGTCATAAAGACCCCACGAGAAGAGCTCAAAAAGTAAATAAACGGAAGACAACAAGCACCCAATACTATTTTTATTGAAGTATAGTTGACATACAGTGTTAATTTCAGGTGTACAACTTAGTGATTCCACAAGTCTATGTTATGCTATGCTCACCACAATGTAGCTACCATCTGTCACCATACAATGCTCTTAGAGTATCACTGATATTCCCTATGCTGTACCTTTCATCCCCATGACTAATTCATTCCATAACTGGAAGCCTGTATCTCCTACTCTCCTCACCCATTTTGTCCATCCCCCTATCTCCCTTCCCTTGGGCAACCATCAGCTTGTTCTCTGTATTTATGGGTTTGTTTCTGCATTTTGTATGTTTGTTTGTTCATGTGTTTTGTTTTTTAGATTCCACATATAAGTGAAATTATATGGATTTGTCTTTTTTTGTCTGATGTATTTCACTTAGCATAGTACCCTCTAGGCCCATCTATGTTGTCACATATGGGAAGATCTCATACAGCTCTGTTAGAAGGGATGCATAATATTGCATTTCATATATATACCACATCTTTTTTCTCCATCCATCTATTGATGGAAAGCAACCAATTACTTTCACTCACAATTTGTCTTTCACATACAGCAGCATCACAAATGTGTATGTGTGTTTCGGAGGGGTGTATTGTTCTTCCTCATCTCAACATAGGTATAAGCAAGGCCCACCCATGGTCACAAACACATGGGGTCAGATAAATTGAAATTAGGATGGAGGCTAGGAGGGACAGAGAATAAGTCAGACCCTCCACCTCTCCTTCTCTCCTAGCTCAGTTTGTGTCCAAGGAAATAAAAGGACACAAAAACTTTAGGGAAAGAACTAGCTATTATAGAAAAGTGTCCATGATCTCTCCCTCCTCTAAATCTCGGATCCTTGAATAGTTAGAAAGGCATATTCTATCAAGCTACCAGCTATTTTATTTAGTTAATTTCTGTATGGGGTCTCCAGAAAATTTGTATATTCCTTAAATCCAGAAGCAGCTCTTTGCTTCTAGATTCCTCTTCTGTATAACTTTGAGTTGCAAAGGTAAAGGCAAGGGTAGAAGCTCAGAGGCCCTACAGAGGACACTGACATAAGGAAATTGTGGCATCAGGAATAGCCTCTTCCTGGTACACCCTGGGAATTGTCACAGATGAGGTGTGGTTGCCCTGCCAGTAAGCAGGTTGGCAGACTGTACAAGTTGAAGGAGGCTTTGCCTTTCCCCAGCAGCAATCAGATGCCCAGTTCCCATGGCCCTGAACAGCCCAGGAAGGAACAGAGTCCTTCCAGGAATAGTGACAGCTGGATTTGGGGGATAGTATGAGGAGACAGGCAGAGATTGTGTGAGTCTGTAATAGGATAATCTGAGGAACACAGGGACAAGGGAGGCAGAGAGATAAGATACTAGTGACCCTGCTTGCAACAGTGGAGAAAGCACTTTGAGATTCATGTAACTGACTCATTCAACTTTATACCATGGAAGAAAAAGTGGATAAAATTCAGCTCTTCTCCCTTCCAGTCTGCCTTTCTTCCTCTTCTTTTTAAGATCATGTTGTTCTTGGGGAACCTGGGTGACTCAGTCAGTTAAGCCTCTGACTTCGGCTCAGGTCATGATCTCACTATCCGCCAGTTGGAGCCCCACTCGGGCTCTGTGCTGACAGCTCAGAGCCTGGAGCCTGTTTCAGATTCTGTGTCTCCCTTTCTGTCTCTGCCCCTCTCCTGCTCATGAGCTTGTGCTCTCTCTCTCTCAAAAATAAATAAAGATTAAAAAAAAATTTAAAAAAGATCACATTGTTCTTTCTTTTGTCCCTGAATACGGCCCACCTGCGGAGTCCTGCTGGGTCCTTGTTTGCTGGCTCTCTCCCGCCATCTGTTTCCTGACCAGTCCTCTGCCTGCATCACCCTGATATATCTCACTGTATTTACCAAACCACTCCTTCATTTGAACTTCTACCATTTCACAGGTAAGCTGGAAAGCCCATGCTGTTCTTCCTCTACTGAGCACCCTTTAAGATAATCAAGATCACACTCTGCCTATTGTAGCAAGGCCTCCCAGGATCTTCTAAGCATCTTCCTGATGGGACCCTGCTTGCTTGCCCTCATATCCTGCCATCTGATAGAACTTTCTATTGGTTCTTTTCATCATCTGTGTTTTCCTTATACATACATACAGAATGCTAATTACAGAATTTTGCTAATTAGATCAGAGAATTCTCTTTCAGAATATTTTTCCTTAAGCAAGGCCTAATAGAGGCTTAGGAAATACTGGAAAATAGGTTAAGATCTGTTCAGTATTATCTAGGAGGCACAAGGTCCTTGATTCTCAGAGGTGATTGTGGCTCACAAGAGGGATTCTAGCCTACCCCTCACATATTTCATCCCATGGAAACTCAGGTTGTTAGTTCACTTTTACTATGTAACAAACTTGCATTCTCATTTAGGTTATTTTCACAAAATTCACTTTGTTGCAGTTATAGGACTGAGGTCCCTACTTCCTTGCTGGCTGCCAGCTGAGGAGCCATTCTCAGCTCCATTTTTGGGCATAAGGTTACCTCTAGCTTCTAAGCCAGCAATGGCACAATGAATCTTTTTGATGCTTTGAATTTCTAGACTTCTCCTTATGCTTCCAATCAGAGAATTCTGCTTTTAAATGGCTTATGTATTGGATAGAACCCACTTTAATAATCTCCCAGAAATCTCCATTTTTATTAATTTACAGTCAACTGATTAGTGACCTTAATTGGCTCTCCAAGACTTTAACTCAGGGGTTGATAGCATATCTACAGCCTCTAAACACAGATGAAGGGAGATATTATAATAAGAACAGGGATCATTGGGAGTCATTAGAATTCTGCCAGACTTCTCTGCCCTTCTTGCTTTCCTGAGATGGACCTCATGCAAACTTGTATAATGGGAATAATTCCCCTGTTTCTTATATGAAAGCACCTGAAGTACATGAGACCTGAGAAATTTCCTTTCTGACTTTGCATCTACTTACCCCTGTGGCCATTCTCCCAACCAGCATCCATTTTTAAAGAACATCAACCCCTAATTTCTTCTCCCTTCTCCTTTAGTGAAGATTTAGGTTGTGCAAGTTATGGCTGCTAATCCTCACAAACAGTTCCTTTATTTTTTATAGTAACCGAACTTCAAGTTTCCTTCCCATAGTAAAGCCTCGTAAAACATTCCACCCTCTTGCCCCATGTCACAATGTTCCTTGGAAGGCTTATCCAGCGAGGCATTCTCAAATAAAAGCTAACGGTTCTTGGCATGATTTTTTTCCCCACTGTTTGGTTCATTGACTTGGATAGGATTGGACCCTCTACCACTCAGCTCAGCCACTTCCAGAATCGGTTTCATGTGTCCCCACCCTTGAGTCTCACAGACTGGCTGGCTGAAGAAGGCCCCTCCTGAGCAGCACTACACTTTTAACATTAAAGCGTGGTCTATGCCTTTATACTCTCTCTTTGTCCTTAGTAAAAACCTCTTGATTTGATTTGTTTCACTACTCAGTGTTATCAGGACAAGGTGGGATTGGAGTGCTGAGGAGATCTGGGTTTAGTTTCTTATATATTTTTATCATTTGAATATGAACAGCTACCAGTTATTTAATGAAATTCAGAGTCATTGTCTGCCTTTTTAAAAATTTTATGTTTTTAATTTACATACAAATTAGCATATAGTGCAACAATGATTTCAGGAGTAGATTCCTTAGTTCCCCTT
This sequence comes from Neofelis nebulosa, assembly GCF_028018385.1. Classification (NCBI taxonomy): domain Eukaryota; kingdom Metazoa; phylum Chordata; class Mammalia; order Carnivora; family Felidae; genus Neofelis; species Neofelis nebulosa. Next base: position 46,038,417 of record NC_080790.1, on the reverse strand, counting down.
ACCCATTTAGCCTATCCCCCCTCCCAAAGCCCCTCCCGTAACCTTCAGTTTGTTCTCCATATTTATGAGTCTCTTCTGTTTTGTCCCCATCCCTGTTTTTCTATTATTTTGTTTCCCTTCCCTTATGTTCATCTGTTTTGTCTCTTAAAGTCCTCATATGAGTGAAGTCATATGACATTTGTCTTTCTCTGACTGACTAATTTCATTTAGCATAATACCCTCCAGTTCCATCCACACAGTTGCAAATGGCAAGGTTTCATTCCTTTTGATTGCAAGTAATACTCCATTGTATACATATACCACATCTTCTTTATCCATTCATTGGGTGCAGCCACTCTGGGAAACAGTATGGAGGTTCCTCAAAAAACTAAAAATAGAACTACCCTATGACCCAGCAATTGCACTACTAGGTATGTATCCAAGGGATACAGGTGTGCTGTTTCAAAGGGACATATGCACCCCAATGTTTATAGCAACACTATCAATAATAGGCAAAGTATGGAAAGAGCCCAAATGTCCATCGATGGATGAATGCATTCTCTGCCTTTTAACATGACAAGGATTATGGTGCCAGTAGCACTAAACATTTGAAGTTCTGGTAGGATTTTATGAAAGACAATTTAGAATTTCAGTGGCCTTTGAGGGGAATTTGTGATATCAATAAGACAATCTCTTTGTATGGTACTTTATAATCAAATGTTCAAAGTTTCCAAATATTTATAGACTTATTTATTTTTAAAGTTTATTGAGAGAGAGAAAGAGAGAACAGGGGAAGGCAGAGAGAGAGAGGGAGGGAGAGAACCCCAAGCATGCTCTGCACCATCAGCACAGAGCCTGAAGTGGGGCTCAAACTCATGAACTATGAGAGCATGACCTGAGCCGAAATCAAGAGTCAGACACTTAATCGACTGAGCCCACCCAGGCATCCCCCAAATTCCAAATATTTAATCATTAGTTTCATTAAAATTGTTGTGAAGATGCTGTAGAAACATAGAAAAACTAAAAAGATTATAATATTCCTTCCATTAAGTATTACTGAGAATAGGATAATAAAAACATGGACAATCTAACTCCCAAACTTCAATTCTGGTGGGCTTTCTTCCTACTTGTTTTCTTACAAAATTCCTCAGTCTATGACCCTCTCGAAGTTCATCATATTTGATATTAGCAAATATTGCAGAAAAGTATTTGACTAAGATTCAGTTTTCCTTTGGAGAAGGAAAGAATGCTCTTAAGGGAAGAATGACAGGACTATCCTTGAAATCATGCAGGACTAGACACTGTGACAGGATGGGGTCAGTAGCACTTGAAGATCTATGAAGGCAGGGAAAGAGAAAAATTCATGGTAGGACATGGAGGGAAGGGTACCAGGGGAGGGAGAAGGCCAGGATAACACAGTTGACAGGTGTAAGTAAAAAAACAAGAAAACAAAACAAAACAAAAAAACAAGGAACTGCATTTTTCTGAAAGCAACGTGCAATGGAAACAGCAGTAGAAATTAAGTGAGACCCAAGACTCTTTTGTTAAGTTTCTTCCAGTGTGTTATAGGAGAAAAGTTACTTAATTTCAGGTCAAGAACTATGACTTCTCTGAAATATTGCCCTGCTTACAAGCTAAGTTGGACTTTGTGTTTCACTGATATTGGCCAAAGGCAAAGGACTTGACTACTTAAGGAGCATGAGCTCCCACTCAGTGTGGTCCCCCTCACTCCCAAGTCCCAAGTCCCAAGTCCCATGGGTGTGGGAACATAGATGGGCTGGCACAGATGCCTCTATATGCACTGGGTTATATTATAAGGGAGGACTATTTTTATAATTATGCTATAGGAGCTTAGGAAACCTGAATCTTCATAGTGGGCTTAAATGTAGTCTTTATTTCAAGGGGAGACATCTTTATTATATCGGAGAGTAAGTATACCTTTCTTTCTTTTCTCTGGATGGAAACACTATCTCTATTTTCCAAAACTGAAAGGAAGCCTGTCTTTTGCTTTGGAAGAAAATGATATCTCAACTTTTTTTTTTTAATTCCAGCATAGTCAATGTACAGTGTTATATTAGTTTCAGGTATACAACATAGTGATTCAGCAGTTCTGTACATTACTCAGCGCTCATCGTGATGTGTACTCTTAATCCCCTTCACCTAGTTCACCCATTCCTCCACCAACCTCCCCTCTGGAAACCACCAATTCATTCTCTACATTTGAAATTTTTTTTCTTTGTTCATTTGTTTTGTTTCTTAAATTACACATTTGAGGAACTTACATACTGTCTTCCACAGTGGCCGTATCAGTTTACATTCCCACCAACAGTGCACAAGGATTCTTTTTTCTCCACATTCTCTCCAACACTTGTTGTTTCTTGTGTTTTTGATTTAGCCATTCTGACAGGTGTGCAGTGTGCTTTTTGGCTTTTTTTGTTTGTTTTTATTTCTAGGTTTATTCACTTATTTTGAGAGAGAGAGAGAGAAAGAACACAGAAGGGGCAGAGAGAGAAGGAGAGAGACAGAATCCCAAAAGAGCCTCCACCCTGTCAGCACAGAGCCTAATGAGAGTCTTGAACTCATGAACCCATGAGATCATGACCTGAGCTAAAATCAAGAGTAGACACTTAACCAACTGAGCCACCCAGGCACCCTGCCTTTTGGTTTTGTTTTGGTTTGTTTTCAAAAATTTTTGAAAATGGTTATTATGAGAGAGAGAGAGAGAGAGAGAGAGAGAGAGAGAGAGAGAGAGAGAGAGTGTGTGTGAGCAGGGGAGGGGCAGAGAGAGAGAGAGAGAGAGAGAGAGAGAGAGAGAGAGAGAGAGAGAGACAGACTCCCAAGCAGGCTACGTGCTGTCAGCTCAGAGGCCGATGTGGGGCTCAATCCCACTAACCACGAGATCATGACCTGAGTTGAAATCAAGTCGGATACTCAACCAACTGAGTCACTTAGGCGGCCCTGCCTTTTTGTTTTTAAACAAATAGACATTCTTGAGAAGACAGCCTCGAACTAGAGGGTGGTTAGTGTCTCTGCTTGTAGCAAGTGCAAAAACATGAGAGACACATGGCAATTATCTTTCAACTCTCCTTGGAATATTCTTTTCTTCCCCAATAAAACAAGAGGGTTCTTCCACTTGTGATAGCCAATGATTTTTAGAAAGAAATTATTTGTATGAGTTTAAGAGTCTGTATGAAGTTGGCAGTGAGAGATGCTGAGCATTTGACAGTTTTTAAAAGCATGGAATTAAAGAATGAATGCACAGAATGCATTATACAACTAGAAAAATTGTATCATACCTATGACAAATTCTCAGTAGCACCTAAGCTATTACAGGCGTGTCCTGCAGACAACATCTCTGGTTAATATTTTCTTAAGAGAATACCTCTTGGTGTTAGTTAACCAAATTCCAAACACATATACAATGTGTATATACCCCAGTGCAACATTTTTTAGCCAAAGCTTATGTAAGAAAATTTTATATATGCATTCCCAAATCTCAATATAATTCGTTTACTAAAATTACAAGTGGGCTAAACCTTGTTACATTCCAAACACAGTGGATAGAAGATCAGGATCATGTACTCTGTGAAAAGAACCCTGATGGTCAACAAAGGGCACACAAGTCACAGATGTTACTGGTGCAAAGAGAGACATTGTATGTCATATCATACAAATAAAAGTTTTAAACAATACATTTATTGTCCTCCTCCTACCACATGTACATTTTATAATTTAACAAACCTGAAACATTTCAGCATAATTTATAATGGTTAATATTCAATTCAATAGTTGTACTATAATTTTTAAAACTTACCTGGTTTGTTGAATGTTTATATTATTTTTAATTTTATTTTAGAAGATAGGAATAAATACTTCATGAATGTTTGTAATGATATTTCATTGTTTTAAGACAGTACTTATTTCTGGGAAACTATTTGGCAGCAAAGAACTGGTTATGAATTTCCTGCATTGTTAAGGAATCACTAAGAAGCCATTTGGTTTATAGACTTAGAATATGGATACCAAGTGGCCTTGTTGGAGTTCCAGGTAAAAATTATAATTTTTAATACATCCTTAGGAGAACATTGGTGTCCAGTCTAAACCTGATTTGAGAGAAAAGTTTTCAAAAGATTTAGTAAGTTACAATATCACAAATTTTTCCAAGTGTCCTCTTAATTCTCTATTTTTTTCATTGTTCTGATAAGAGGGCAGTATTTTGATTATATCTTTACCAGATGACTTATTCACCTCTCTAAAATATATAGCATCACCAGCCTAGGTTTGAAAAATCATGTCATCTGAACTTTAAGTGCCAGTGGGTTCAAGAGAGGCTAAGAATAATCGTAGCATATTTACATAACTATTTGGGCAAAAGAAAGTATAAAGTAGCATTCACAATGTAAGTTGGCAAAGATAACTGAAAAGGTACAACTGAAGGTATGATAAAAATTGAAGAGTGATATTTTATGACAAGAAGTCTCCAGAGAAATGACACCTGAGCCCTGACTGAACTGAGCTCAAAGTTTACCTTACTTTTAGATATTTCAGTTAGGTGATCTAATACATACCTTTACCTTTACTTTTTGAGCCAAATTATGCTGGGATCTTTTCTTACCTGCAACCACAATTGTCCTATCTTGTACCATGGGATTCTCCAACTGGAAGAACATAATCCGGCCCCCAGAGTTCCTCTCCAAAGGAGGAACTCAAACTAAAATAGGAATTGGCATAAGCACTGTCACTGTGAAATTTTCTAACCCATTTTTTATGACTTGAACGACAGAAGATCAAGACCCATGGTGTTGCACATCATAAATTAATTTAAATGATGAAAAAGTGTTTCCACCAAAAAATGCTAAATGGGCATTTATTCAAAGCAGTCTATCTTTGAAAAAGCAAAATAAATTTACCAAGTAATTATTTTTTTTAAAAAAATGACACTGTCCATTCACGTGTCCGTTCATCTATCTGTTTGAGAAGCAATAACTTTGTCTAGCAATGTTGTAAAATTCTTTGCTCATAGAGAAAATTTTGCCAGTGGTTCTTGTGTGACAACTTCTTTTCCAGATTAGGGTACTAGCCAAATACACTTTTTTATATAATAGAAAGATGTGGCTATGGAGGGGTTGTGTTAGATGGAAGGCAGATTTGTGGTCTTGATATATACAGATACTTGACAAACCTGAATCTTGCCTTCATTCAGTTAGAGGGAATTTCTTCAAAAAAACATAACTTTTTATTCAAAAAATATTTTTAAAAACCATATCAGATGTTAAAGTCATCCCAACTCCAGTCCTGACTGAGGTCAGAATGTTTTAAGGGCAAAAACCAAAGGACCTAGTAGTGTCTTTTTTGCCCTTTAAGGACAGGGCAACACATACTTCAGTGGACCAGTGCCAGCTGACCAAGGCAAGGAAGTATAGAATTTGAAAGTTATCAGTAAAAGGTACAATAATTTGACAGATCACTTATATGTCTGTCAAAACTACTAACAAAAAAATTAGGTCTCCATTTTGATTGTTTGTTTTATATATTTAATTTTTAAAAAATATTTTTTCATAGTCTATATTACAGATATTGATGAAGCTTATTCATTTTCCTTCACTCTGATAGTTTAGGAACACTATCCTAAACATTGTCTGAACCTCTAGACTGATGTGTCATACTATCAGAGACCTGGCCTGGGGGGACTTCGTGGGCAAGAGACTGTGTGGGAGAGCAGTGAGCACAATCCAAATCCTACATGAGCAATGCTGAAACACAAATGTGCTGCTACGGATGCATATTTAGTTATTTATCTAGGAACAAGGGTGAAATTGGGCAAAGAGAAATCTACAAAGACTCCTCCCTGAACCATTTCAGAGTTTTTCTATGAGACTAAAGCACACAAAAGCGGCAATTGCAGACCAAATTTCTTATTTTTTATTCTGCCTGTTGAAACTCAAGTTATAAAAGATACAGAAGAGTTTGAAATGAGGCTGAAGAGAAGGGAAGGTCAAATGAGGTGGTCAAGTTTGAAAGCATGGGAGGCTGTCCCCTTCTAGGGTGGGTTGTCACACTTGGTCCTGTGTCCATGATGAGCTGCACACAAAACTCAGGCTCCTGACGTCCCACCAGACCTAGTCCTTGAATTTGCAGATATAAGGTAGCATCGCACCGCAGTTATAATCTCTCCATTTCAGATATCCTAGAGAGACAGAGGAGCTCAGGTAGAAGTGGCTGGTGGAGCCCATGAACCCAAGGTACAGGCAGCCCAGATTCTGGCGTAGGATTCACAGCCTCTCCCTCATCCTCAGCAGTGTCCTACTCCAGGGGAATGGGACTCAAAGAAAGGAGAGATGAGAAGGGGTGGGAGAAGATAAACCAACCCTACATTTTCTTGCTCAAGGGGATTCTCTGACGGTCACACTGAGAAATAGGGAAAAAGAGGATGGAGAGGTCTGGCAGAAAGGAGCTCCTCTGTTACTTACCTGTGCTTGCTGACAGACTCCCACAGTAGCCGGGGTTTGGGTTAGTGGAGGGGTGTCTCTCCCAGGCAAGGTAATTCAGCACATCCGTGCTACTCCACTCCCACCCACCTGCATTGGGCTCATAGCCCTAGAGAGGATGGAGTCTAGTGAGGTTGAGTGGCCATTAAAGGGCTCCTTGCAGGAACCCCTCCCCAGCATCATGGAATTTGGTCTGCTCCTCTAGATGCTGCCTGGGAGCCAAAGCTCTCCTCTGGGAGACTCCTCCTAACTCCTTGCTCTTATTGACAAATCCTGAAGCCCATAAACACAAAGACCAATAGACCCATTCAGAGTAACGGGTCACTGACTGAACAACAACGAGTGATACATATGTGATTAGCTTCTGAACCTCAAAGACAGTGTCTGTTCCATAGAGCAAAAATGGATCGTCTCGTCATTTAGGAATCACTCTGCACAATATGTGTAGACTCTGTGAAGCTCAGAGAACTGAATTACATGGCCTCACGTGCAAATTAAGAAGCAGATTAACTTCAGCAGAGGCAAGAGACTTCCACAGAACTCAGCTGTTCAGCTGGCCACAAGGTCCTCCCTTTTCCCCTAATATCCTCCTGTATCTCTGAGCTCCAAGGCTCTCTAGGGCATTTACTGGGCAGACACAGGGGACAGAGAGTGGGCTCGGGTGGTGATAGCAGCTTGAGAGGTTATAGAGAGAAGATGTATTCATACCTCTGTGGGATCATGGAGCCCCATCCAGATGTTTGAGTAAGTGTTCGCACTGTTCTGTACTAGGGAGGCCACAAAGGATGCCTCAGCCCCACTGAGCACAGACACAAGGTGTCCCGACGGTCTCTTCTGGCAGGCCATCTGTGTGGGGAAGGGAGAGACTCAGGGGAGGCCTGAGACATCACTGGGAGACGGGCAGTGCAGAGGTAGGGGAGAAGAGGTATATATGCAAAAGATGAGGATGCTCACCGTCACCCCCAAGGAACTCTGGAGAATGGAACCCCCACCACCACCAGGTCTCTAGTGTACTTTCCCTTAAAACCCTGACCTGCAAATCCAAGTACTCACATCTGCGTTCATCCAGGATTTTGGTGTCATAAACAAGGCATAGCAGTGGGAGGCATAGGCCTTGGAGCCTTTGGGACACCTGATCCGTGGAGTGGGCACTTCCTTGGGCGAGTCTTCACCTAGGATGGAAGGACACAAAAGAGAGAGAAGAGGTGAATAGGAGACTGGGGATCAGGGTGGGAGGTGACCTAGAGGAACATCTATGGGGTCAGTGCTTTGGGAAGTGATGCCAAAGTCCTGACTGCCTCTCACCACTGCCAACACTTTCAGGATTTCTTGTTCTTGAACCAGCCCCACTAAATGAGGAAACCTCTCCTTTCTTTTCATCTTTCCCATTCACAGTCCAACCCTTCCCCGCTCTAGGATACACATTCTTGCCCTGGGTCCTCATTTTCCTTCCCCTTATTTTATTTCTGTCCCTTCACACTTTCCTCTTTTGCCTACCAACATAAATGAGAGTGCACTGACAAGAAGCAAAGGACCTCCTTGCGGTGCTAGTGGACCACTGTGATGCCTGCCACCCCTGGTTACCCTGAAGGATGGTGTGGTGATGGACGAGTTACAGGCCATTTCATGGTGTGGGGATATATGTCACCAGTACCACAAGAGTCTTCCTTCTCCTCTTGGCCCTGAGCATTCGCAAGGACCCAGTGTTAGAGGCAGAGAAATCTCACCTTGGACCTGAGACAGGAGCATCAGGCAGGAGAACAGCATCCAGGACATGCTGGGGAGGTCCGTGTGAGGCCGCATCATGTCTGTGACCTGAGGAAGCAATCAGATTTCACTAAGAGAAGTGTGATCAGAGAGAGGACATATACAGATCCTTGTCTTTCCTTTGTTAGTCTCCTAGGAATAAGTTCATCTTAGTGACATCCATCCCCTTGTATAGCTCTGGAAAGAACTAGAAAATCTGTACATGCTCCTACCCCATGAGACCTCCCAAGCCTGCCTGTGCTGAGTCTCAGAGCTCCTGTATCTGACAGAGATCCTCCTGTATCTTCCCCCAAATATGTACAGTATAGCTCTTGCCATGGTCTCATCTTCTGTCAGCTTCCACTCACCTGTCTTGCAGGGATTTGCAGTGGTTTGTCTTGTCAGAGAAGATTGTGCTTTTATAAGAAAATTAGAAGGAGGGGCACTCAAATGAATTACAGGAATGTGGAGGGGACAGGGGTCATGGGAGGGGCTCCTATTTGTTCAAGGAAATTGCCACCACATGGAGGAGTCTCTTCCCAGCAAAGCCTGGGAATTGCCACAGATACTTCCTCTTTCCAGTTAGCAGGCCAGCACTTTTCCCAATAATAAGTGACATTTGGTCTTTCCCTGTCTCTTCCTTGTTATGGACTGGTTACACAAATTGTGGCACTGGAAAATGGAGTCATTCTTCTGGTGGATATCTCAAGGACTCCCTTTGGCATACATATGTATTTCTTTCTATTTTGTATAATATAATTAATATAATTAATTATAATTTCATGATAAGTGGAGGTGAGTATGGGAATTACAGGTGAGGGCACAGAAGGATCTGAAACTAATAGGACAGATGGTATTTCAGGGTTTCCTCTTAAACACGGCGGCAAATTTTAATGAAAATTCAGAATCATCTGATGACTCAATAGGTAACCCAAGATATTAAGGAAAATGAGATGATTAAACTTGTCTTGCCAGTCTCCTGAGCAATGGAGCTTACCTGATGGATACTCATAATGTTATAGATTAAGAAGAAATGGAAATTAAAGCATAAGGAGGACTAGAGTAAGATGAAGAGCCAAAGGAAGAAAGCATGAGGCTTAAAGAAGGGTCAGAGCAGGAATTGGTTGAAATTGTAGATATCATCCTACCTTGCCGGTAAGTTAGAGGTGTGGCATCAAGATGCTCACTGCCCTGGGCTGCTAACAACCTCCCTTGCAAGGCTATCATTTGGCTTTAGATGAAAAGACATTTATTTCTGTTACATTCTTACTGGGAGGGGGGCCAGCTTCCTGTGGGGTACTGAGAAAAGTTCCTCAGACAGGTTTACTTTCTGAGTTGGCAATTTTGCCGCAGTGAAAAACATGTGGGTCATACGATGTGTTTCAGGGGCGTTTGGGCCAGTCCTAGACAAAGTTAGGCTGGGAGTTTCTACAAACCCTTTTTTAAACTATATTTTTATAGGCAAGCTTGTGTGTAGGTGTCTATGGTAGAACTTTGTGATGAGGTCATGCAGTTAAGTTCATCATTGATTCATCTCCTCAGAATCCAAACTCAGTGGATCCCACAAATGATCTAATAAGAAATATAGCCAACAGATTCTTTTGTTAAAACGGGAAAAAATTATTACTTTACAAACATATACAAAAATATGTAAATGCAATCCTATGACTAACAGTGAGAGCTCAGTGGAAATTGAAGTTTAAAAGTATAAAAATAGTATATCATGAAAATATGATAGTTAAGACGATTGGGAAATTAATCTTGCTACATTAAAAGAATTACTTGAGGAGAAGTTAATAATGACAATTAACAAATCTGGAATGGACTGTGGTCCTGAATTCTTGAAAAATTCAGTGTAATGGAGCAAAAAATCCATTAAAAATTTTTTTTTTAATATTTATTTATTTCTGAGGCAGAGAGCGACAGAGCATGAGTTGGGGAGGGGCAGAGAGAGAGGGAGACACACAATCAGAAGCAGGCTCCAGGCTCTGAGATGTCAGCACTGAGCCCGATGCGGGGCTCAAACTCACAGACCATGAGATCATGACCTGAGCCAAAGTCTGATGCCTAACTGACTGAGCCACCCAGGCACCCCACAAAGAATCCATTTTAAATTAAAAGAACCTAAAGAGATATAGCAACCTGATTGAGTGAGTAAATTTTAATTGGATCTTGATTAATAAAGTAAGTCATTTCAGGAACAACTGTGAAATGTGAATATGGACTGATATTTGATAATCCTAGAATTTTAAATTCTCTTTCTTGTGATAGTGGTATTATAGTCAGTAGATTTCCTTATACTTCTGATATTTATAGTGAAGTATTTATAGGTGAAATGTCATGATATCCACAACTTATTTTCAAATTATTCAAGAAAATGTCTGTGTGTGGGGTGGGGAACAGGTCAAGGAATGATAAATAAAGCAAATATATTACAATATGGTAACATTACCAAATCTAAGTGTAAGGTGTAATGGTATTATAATATTCTTTCAATTTTTTCCATATGTCTAAAATTTTCCAAACAAAAGTTATAGGGGCACCTGGGTGGCTCAGTTGGCTGAATATCCAACTCTTCATTTCAGCTGACAATCATGAGATTGAGCCCCACATTGGGCTCTGAGCTGAGTGTGGAGCATGCTTGAGATTCTCTCTTTCCCTCTCTCTCTCTGCCCCTCCCCAGCTTATGCATTCTCTCTGTCTCTCTCAAAATAAATAAACTTCAAAAAAATAAGCAGGTATAGTTTAACTTACATGTTCACTATCAATAATAACACATATGCATTTTTCTCATCATTACCATAATCTACAAATAGCATAATATAGAGCAATATTCATGTAGAATCATATGTACTCTACACATTAAAAATAAATTTTACAAATTCAAATGAAATACTAAAGTATTATAAATAAATAATATTTAACAGTTAGCTATGTAAACAATTAAATAAAAACAAGAAAAAGCAATGAGGTAATTGATATTCTATGTCCAACCAGATAAAAATTGTATCTTCAGAGTTAAAAAGATACCATCTTTCAAAGCAGAGTTTAAATAGTTGTGAAAATGGAAAACCTCTGAGTCCTTCATTTATCTATAAGAGAAGGAAGTATATGTGGCTCTCTAAAATTTCTCTTCTTTTCAAACTGTGCTTGGTTTACTGTCCTCCTGAATCTTCCCTGTTGCCAGCTAGAAGGCAGTTAAATTCAGATACTCCTATGAGAAGTTATTAAAACTCAGTTTTGTTTTTATTTTAATTCAAATAATGTTATATTATAATAAACCTTGAGGCTATAAAATCCCTAACTGCAATATAAGACTTTGGTTTCTAATGACAGCTCACTAAACTCAGTAAAAGTTAGTTGTTATTGTTTTATTTGTAATTGTTCTTCCAAACAATCCTCATTAACCAGGCACTGAGAAGTTTGCTTAAATGCTATCTTTAAGGGAGCTGGTCTTAGGTTATTTACAATCCACTTCCTGGTGGTGGGAGAGGAATCCTTACTCTTGGAATAGCCAAGATTGAGCTTTAAGAAGTTTCCTTTGCCAAAAGATATGATGTCCAGGTTGTACTTCTTATCTCTATTAACTTCCAAGTCCAACAATATTTGCAGATAAGCCTTTGTATGGTTATTCCTAGAATTTATACAAGGGGGAAATGACCACTTTGCGGAAATCTAGTATATTTCTCCCAAGGATGGTGAAATGTGAAGGGTTCCTGGAATAGCCTTGAAGTATATTTTATTGGAGATTTATCACTAAAGCACACCCAGTTGGGATATATTAACCAAATACCCAGGATGCGACTTTGGTCCTTTCACCTTATCCTAAGCCTGTCAGAAAAAATGGGAACAACAAAAAAAAATGAGGTGCCATACACTTTGTGAAACAAGGCAGGCTGGCAAACCTCAAAGTCCCTGAGGCCAATGAGGGAAGTTATCAGAGCCCTGGAGAGTTGATACCATAGCTGCTGACATCTGGTTAATTATATGCAAGTAATGAACAGTAACTATTTTTATCACCTGTGCAGTTATTGGGGGCAATAAAGCTCTTATCAGGAAACTGTCAATTTTCATTTGGTTTCAGCGCCTCACATTGGTCTTAGAACAATTCCCTGTTGCGTATCATGTTGGTTCTTCCAATATATTTGAGTGTTTGATAAAGGCTATTTTTTTGTTACTTAATTGTCTTTTAGGATAAACTAGTCATAATACAAAATGTTCTTCATTTGGGAAAAAAGTGAGATTATATTTCCAGCTGATCACCATCATTTATAATCAGTTTGTTGGTGGAAACTGCAGATCTGAAATGCATTTCCAGAGTTTATATTTCTTTTGGCAGCAAATAAAAATAAAAATCAGAAATGCTTTCATAGCTGTGCTGCTTTTCTTTTTATTATGCATTGTTTTTATGATACAGAAAAAATTAATAAACATGTATGTATTCACCATCTAGAATGAACAGCAATCATATCTTGCCATTTTCACATCTTTATTTTTTTAAGAAATAAAGAAGTAAACAAGAAGTAATGAAGAAATAACCTAGTAGCTATTTCTTACTTCTTACTTAATTTTTACTTTGTCTCCATTATGAATTTTCTAATCATTCTTCCCATTTATATTTTTGAGCATTTGTTGAACATAGATATATCAACTCTATGTAGTATTATCTTATATTTCTAGATTAACATATATGTGTCGTATTTCATATAACATTCTACAATATTTTTGTTCATTTGACCTTAGGTTTTAAAATCTACTTTGAGATAAATAGTCTAATTCTTTGATTTTAAATGCAATGTAGTATTTACTCATCTAAGTATTTCAAAAGTATGTATCCTTTCTTCTATTGGTGGAAATTTACCACTTTTCATTGATTTTAAGATTTGTAATTTACCCCATTTTAAAATCTCTAAAATCGGGGGTTGTGTGGGTGGCTCATTCCATTAAGTGTCTGACTTCGGCTCAGGTTGTGATCTCTCACCGTTGGTGAGTTCGAGCCCCGTGTCGGTCTCTGTGCTGACAGCTCAGAGCCTAGAGCCTGCTTTGGATTCTGTGTCTCCCTCCCTCACTCAGCCTCTCCCCGGCTTGTACTCTGTCTCTGTCTCAAAAATAATGAACATTAAAAAAAATTTGTTTTTAATGTCTAAAATCTAAATGCAGTGGTAATAATGACAAACATGGTCTTCATCTTTGCTGTGTAGGACAGTGGTTAGCAAACTTTTGTAAAGGACCAGATAGTAAATAGTTTGGGCTCTGTGGGGCATTCTGTCTCTGAACTCTGCCATTGTAGCATGAAAGCAGCCAAAGGCAATATGCAAATGATGGACATGTTTGTGTTCTAGTTGAACATTAATTATTAACACTGAAATTTGAATTTCATATCATTTTTATGTGTCACACAGTGTTACTTTCAGGTGTACAACACACTGATTCAACAATTCTATGCATTACTCAGTGCTCACCATGATAACTGTAGTTAACCATCTGTCACCATACAACATTATTACAATATCAAAATACTCTTCTTTTGATTATTTTCGAACCATTTAAAAATGTAAGAAAATTCTTTGCTTATAGGCCATATAAAAACAGGCAATAAACCAGATTTGTACCACCGACTACTTTGGTGACAACTGGGACATAAAAAATTAGAAGTAAAATAATCAAATAGTAGTATAACTAATCAATTATTTATAATATAGTAAGAGCCCTGAAGAACTAGTATAAAGATTTTGATAGCATAAAGCAGGAGGGGTGTGACCTGATCTTAGCAGACAGTTAACAAGTTGGTGTGATTCCAAAAGGCACTTATTTTGATAATTTTTGTTCCAATTGTAAAAGAAACAGATGTTTAATCATGAACCCAGTCTAATCAAAAGAGCTCAGAAAAACACATCCATTTCAAATGTACTTTTTCCAAATAGTTATAGTAAATTAAGTTCAATGAAAGCATCATTTGTGGAAAAAAAGCAGTATAAGAAAAAAGGTTGGTCTCAGATACTCTTCTCCAAAGTAACATTACCAATTCAAAAAAATCTAAATTCCAACCGAAGATTGTGTTCAAGAAACTAGAATATGCAGGTCCAAGTTCTCCATCCAAAATCCATTTCCAGATTAGAGGTCCACAGTCAGCATCTATGACCAAAGTGAAGTCTAGGTCCTTGTCCAAAGGCCGGTCCAAAGTCCATATCTACCTAAGGACAAACACCATCCCCAAGGTTGTATTCCTAGGTATATTTCCACTCTGGATCTTGTCCAGACATAAGGTCCAGGTCTAATACCTGGTCTGAGATCTAGGTCAAATTCATTTTTGATTTACAGAGTCAATATTCAGGTCTAGATAAAAGTTCTAAGATAGTGGTAAAGTTCTAGAGTCCAGTTTCACATCTGTGTTTAGAAATGAAGTCCGGGGCACCTAGGTGGGTCAGTCAGTTAAGCATCTGACTTCAGCTTAGGTCATGATCTTGCGGTTTGTGATTTTGAGCCCCGTGTTGGGCTCTGTGCTGACAGCTCAGAGCCCAAAGCCTGATTTGGATTCTGTGTCTCCCTCTGTCTTTCTCCCCCACCCCCCACCCCCCCTCCCCTGCTCACACTCTGTCTCTCTCTCAAAAATAAATAAATATAAAAAAATTTTTTTTTAAAAAAAGAAAGAAATGAAGCCCAGGTCCAAGTTCTAGGTCCAAGGTCATGTCCAGGTCCAGACTAAGTCTCAAGTCTGAGATTAGATGTCTAGATAAATGTCAAGGACAAACTCACAAGTCCATGACTATGGAGCATGATTAAGGTCAGATTCAATGTTCTGCACAAATTCAGATCCTAGTTTTAGGTCTCCTGTCTCATTCCAGTGTATAAGTCTAGAGAATAGGTTCACATTAATGTCCAATATGTGAGATCCAGGTCTTGGTCTAAAGTTTAAGTTTGAAATTATGGAAATTTCAGGTAAAAGGTCCAATGTCAAGTTCCAGTCCATATTCAGTACAGGCTTATGGTTCATTCCTATAGTCCAGATCCAGTGTACATGTCCTAAGTCAGTCCTATGTTTGTGGCTGGAGTCTTGGTCCAAGGTTTAGGTCTACATGCACACTTAATGTCAGTCTCAACTTTCAGGTCATTCCAGGTTCCACGATTTTCCGACCTCTCCTCCCCAACAGCATCTCTGTCTTTTTTATAACATCTGTCAATTCCTCTAGATTTTGTCCTCCCTTTTCCTCCTTCCACCCAAATCTAAAATTTGTTGATCCTCCATAATTTTTCCTCCTTCTATTCTTTTATTCCTCTCTTCCAACACCTGCTAATTCTCCCCCAGTATTTTCTCCTATTCTTTTCCTTCTCTTTTCTTATGACACTTGCTAAATCTCCAGTATTTTCATAAGCTTTATGAGAACAAGAATGAGAACATTCCTCTCAATTTCACTTTCCTGTTATTGGTGGTTTTGTCTCTGTACAATGGCTGCTTACAATAAGATTGATAATTGTACCTGGAATGAAGGATCTTATGTGAACAAGGTCCCTGCATTCTGACAAAGATTCACCCTTTAAGTGAAGAGCAGTGATAGTTGCATGCCTATAGTGCAAACAAATACCATCCATGTTCAGGATTTTCATACTTAATGAAGCCTAATATGTTGGTCCTATGTATAATTAGTGAACATGTTTCCCCTGCTATTCTCATCTATCTGGCTATTTGGTTTATGAATATGCAAATCGCAAAATCTTAATACTTTAATATATGTACTACATGAAGGCTTTTTTTTTTTTTTTAATTTTTTTTTTCAACGCTTTTTATTTATTTTTGGGACAGAGAGAGACAGAGCATGAACGGGGGAGGGGCAGAGAGAGAGGGAGACACAGAATCGGAAACAGGCTCCAGGCTCCGAGCCATCAGCCCAGAGCCTGACGCGGGGCTCGAACTCACGGACCGCGAGATCGTGACCTGGCTGAAGTCGGACGCTTAACCGACTGCGCCACCCAGGCGCCCCATGAAGGCTTTTTTTTACTAGAATGTAGCAAGCTCTTATATATTGTTTTTGATAAGGTGATATGCTCAGAATTAGAACTTAGATTCATAATTCACATGCATAAGCAGTCTACAAAAGGCAGTTCTTAGTATGATAAAAACAGCAAACTATAGAAGGGTATGTTAATAACATAATTTACGTAAAAGTAAAACACTTCTGTGATGCAAACTATCTAATAAAGTAAGTAGTCAAAAGGCAAATCTGGGAACACCCATTTTTAACTTATACCAAAAATATACCTAATATACAATGATTTTCTAGAAATCAATTTTAAAATAACAATAATTCAGTAGAAAAGAATTGCAGAGAACATAAACAAATATTTCACAGTAAAAGAATTACAATTTTCTTTATACTACAGTATGATTATTCTATTAAAAATATGCTCACACAATAAAATAATTGCAAATTAAAACTACACTAAATCATATAGGAACTCTGTACTTTCTGCTCAGTTTTTCTGTAAAATTAAAACTTCACCAAAAGTAGGTCCCTTAATTAAAGTAAAACTGTACTGAATCTAGCATAGTGGCAAAGATCTACAAGTTTGATTATAAACTGTATGAGCAGGACTGTGAGGAAGCAGAATCTTCATACATGAAGTGAGGAAAGATAAATTAATGTGATGCCTGCCTTTCCCTAGTATAATTTGGCCACATATATCAGAATTAAAAATAGATATATTGGGTTGCTTGGGTGGCTCAGTCGGTTAAGCATCTGACTTTGGCTCAGGTAATGATCTTGCAGTCTGTGGGTTCGAGCCCCATGTTGGGCTCTGTGCTGACAGATCAGAGCCTGGAGCCTTCTTTGGATTCTATTTTTCCCTCTCTCTCTGCCCCTCCCCTGCTCATGCTCTGTCTCCCTCTCTCTCTCTCAAAAACAAATAAAACATTAAAAAAATAAAATTAAAAATAGATATATCCTTTTGTCATAAAGTTTTACTTCTTAATATTTATTATACAAATACATTTACATATGATGCAAAATCAACTATGTTCAAGTTTGCTGTTACAAGATTAGTAGTTACAGAAAAAGATTAGAAATAACCTACATATACATCAAAGGAGCAGAATAAACTATGCTGCATCCATTCAATGAAAGATCACTTCATAGTCCCTGAATCAGATTTGTTTCAGAATTTAGAATTTTTGAATTAAAAGGTAATATGGTAATATGTAATTGCATATTATATTGCCAGGATAGATGAGGACAGCACTTTTTTATCAGCCGCATTAACATTTGGCAGCAATATGTTTGAAAAATCACATTAAATGGGATATACATAAAGACCATAAGTTTTGAAGTATCTTCACTTCAGGGCAATTCAGACAGGGTGAGATTGCATCACTGGATTGGGCAGAGTGATGGTCCCTCAAGGATGTCCATGCCCTAATCCCTGGAACCTAAGAGTTCCAGGGTTACATGACATTACATTAGGTTGCATTTATTTGGTTACATGACAAAAGGAACTTTACAAATGTAATTAACATTAGGGACATTGAGATGGGGAGATCATCGTGTATTTTCTAGGTGAACCCAATATAATTACCTGAGATGTTAAAAATAGATGACCATCTCTGCCTGGAACAAGAGACAGAAGAGAAGAGAAAGAGAGATGTGCTAGAAAGGAAAGCCACAGAGGACTGTATGCACCACCACTGGCTTAAAGGTAGAGGGGCAAAAGGAATATAGATGTCTTTAAGGATTGAAAGATACCAACAGCCAACAAAGAAATGGAGACTTCAGATAGATACTAGGAACTGAATTCTGCTAACAACATGAGTGAGTTTGAAAGCAGATTCTCTCCTAGAACCTCCACAAAAGAAGATGCTTAGATTTTAGCCTTAGGAAACTTGGAGCAGATAACCAGAACCCATGCTCTAACCGAGACTTCCAAACTGCAGAATTGTGGATAATAAATTTGTGCTGTTTAAAGAGTATAAGTTTGTGGTAATCTGCTCTGACAATAGTAAAAAAGTAATTCAGTCACCAAGTGAGTGATAAAAATGTTTGGTTTTTACTGCTTTTTTTGCTCTTCCTTTAAAAAAAAAAACTTTTTATCAAAGTATAATATATATGAAAAAAAGTCCACAAGTGGTAAATGCATAGTTTAATGAGTTTTCATTAACTGAATACATCAGTATATCCAGAACTCAGATCAGAAAATAGTAATTACCAGCATCCCAGGAGATCCACCTCTACTTCAAATACTTAAATGAGTTTAGCATTTTCCATACGTGACATAAATGGAATCATAAAATATATATGTCCAGTGAGTGGCTTCTCTCAATCAACTTTGTAGATACGTTGAAATTATTTTGTGTAAGTGTAGATTATTCATTCTAATTTCTGTGCAGTCTTCATTGTGTGGATATAATGCAATTTATTTATATTTTCTTGTTTGTTGATGGACATTTGGCTAATATCCAGTGTTTGGCTTTAAGCATAGTGCTGCTAGGAATATTACTTGACTTGTAGTATATCTATGTATACTCTATTCTTAAATATATACCTAGGAGTGAAATACTGAGCAATTTAAAGTTTTATTTTGTTTTTCTGAAATGTAGATGAGGAATTGAGGACCCATACTATGTAGCTGTAAAAAAGAATATAAAAGCTCTTCATGTACTGATGACAAAAATGTCTAAGGTATGATTAAAAGTGAAAAAAGGTACAAAACAGAGTGTTTATAGTTTGTCTAAAAAGGGAAGAAAATATATTAATGCTTGCTTTTATATGCATGAAAAAACTCTTAGAGGATAAAGAAGACAGTAATAAAGATAGCTCCCTTCAAATATAAAGGGTGGTGCTGTGCATCCAAGAAGATGGGTCCAGAAGTAGGAGGAAAACTTCTCATGCACACATGTACACACACGTACACATACATGTATGTGTATGTGTATGTGTATGTGTGTGTATATATTATATATATCCTACAATTTTTAATTGTGGGAAAGTCTACTCAAAAATGAAAATAGGGGCACCTGGGTGACTCAGTAGGTTGAGCATCTGACTTTGGCTCAAGTCATGATCTCACAGTTTGTGAGTTCAAGCCCCGTGTCAGGCTGGCTACTGTCAGCTTGTCAGCCCAGAGCCCGCTTCAGACCCTCTGCCCCCCTCTTTCCCCCTCCCCCACTTGTGCTTTCTCAAAAATAAATAAACATTTTAAAAATGAAAGTAAAATTACTGTGTCAGGGGTAAAACCTTTGTAAAGGTGATATTCCCTTTTTCAGACATGGTTACATTTGGCCATAGAATTTCTCAGAAATTTACCCACTTTCTAGCCAGTTTCCTAGAGAGTAGCTTTCAGCCCCAGGTTTTAGCAGTGCGGTCCTTCCCCCAGGGCAACTGCTGCCTTCCCTGCTAATGTCAGTTCTCTCTCTAGAATGAAGGCGGCTAGAAGCATTAATTGCTCTGTTTTATAATGAAAACGAACAAACGAAAGCATTTTTAATTATTAAACTAAATAATTATATTTTAAAATAAAATATCTTCATTTTGTTTAAGGCCTTAAAGGGAAAATCCTGCACCTAATTTTCCCTGATTTAAAACCATGGCATGTATTCCCAAGTGAAATTTCATAACAGAGAAGTTAGCCTAATGAAGACCTGCTACATATTATCCAAATAGGAAAAAATATAAATCCGAGAAATCAGGAAGTGTCTTTCAAATGGCCAAAATGATGAGCATCTTCATCTATAATATATATTCCCATGGCAGCTTGGCCTCCCCAAATGAGCAGCCTCAAGGCAAGACTTGGCTAGCTGAGCCTGCTGAGCCTCCTTCCCTCCTCACCTCCTTTGGCTTTGGCCTGTAGGGAAACACAGGGAAGTACGGTGCTACCTACTCTGCCCACACATAAAGCCAAAAGACATGATTATAACAATGACTCACTAACTTCTGGCCCCAAGTCAAAGCTCAGTAAAGGCTTATACCCCTCCTCCTCCAGTTGTAAATCTGGCTTCTTCTGCCTAAGAGGCCATTATAATTGATGGCTACATTTCAAAGACAAAATAGTCAATATAACGGGCAAGTCTCCCTATCCATTTCTCGTAAGCCATACATGCAATTTATAACCCTTCTACTGATCATCACTCCAGGAATGTATTGATTTTTTAAAACCACATAGTTGACATCTGTGATTGCTGGCTCCAAATAGAACTGATATTTAAAGAGCAAAATCATTCTAGCCTTTACATTTGTAAGGGATTAACAATTCCCATCATTTCACCCCACTTTATGCAAGCTTCCAGCCCTGGGAGAATCTGTGATTTATGGTCTTTGTACTGAAGGAACAAATCAGCATTTTTTTCAGTGCAGGAGCTCTGTTAAGTATTGTGGTTGGCAAAATTTTAAAGATGCTCCCCCCCCAATATTTCTGCTCCTGGTTATTCAAACACTAATATAGGTAGTATGGTAGAGGAACTTTGCCCATGTAACTAAAGCTACTAAGAAGCAGACTTTAAAATAGGAAGATGATCTTGGAAGATTAATCTTGGCATTATCTAATCACATGCACCCTTAAAAGGAGAAGAGGAAGGCAGAAAAGTCAGTCAGAAAGATGTGGCAGAAGAAGTCAGGAAAGAAAAGATAAAAGGAGAGAACAGAGAGATCTCAAGTATGAGAAGAACTTGACTGATCAATGCTGTCTTTGAAAATGGAAGAGGGGCATGAACTAAGGAATGTAGTTATTCTCTGAAATCTGAAAACAACCTCTACCTGACAGCCAGCAAGACCACAGGGACCTCAGTCCCATGACCAAAGGAACTGAATACTGCCAACAAGCTGAAGGACCTGGGAATCAGATTCATCCTGGAGCCTCTAGAAAAAGAATACAGCCCTCCTGTCCTGTTGGTTTCAGACCTGTGAAACCTGGAGTAGAAAAACAGTTGAGCCATGCTATGCCTGAACTTCTCACCTCCATAACTGTGAGATGATAGAAGGGTATTGTTTTAAGTTGCCAGTGTTGTAGTTATTTGTTATGGAAACTATTTAAAAAAACCAAACATTAGTTCTTATATAAGAAGTAAAGTTTTCCTATTAAACATACTAGGGCTTCACACAAAATTTACTATTCACCTGCCAGCATAGTCATCAATATTCTTATGTGCATCTGCCTCATTCTGTCATCATTTCCACTGTGCTCTCCTCATGAAGAGCAACTGTAACTCTATCACTCACGAGTAAATGTGTTTCAAAGGTTTTTGGCAAGAACTGAGTCTTAGTCATTGTTTGAATTTTCATAGCACCTGGGATAGAACCTGGCACATAGTAGGTCTTCAATAACCACTTGTTAATTTGAGTTAATGATTTATATTTTTCCCATAAATACCATCCTAAGACTGTTTATTTTTTCCTGGGTTGTTATTTCCCACCTCTATATCTATTGAATAACTCCAACGCTAACCCTCACTGAGTTGTACCTTCCCAGAAATGGGGCTAGGCAATGTTAACACAACCACAACCCCTGACACTCTGTGTTTGTGAAACAGGTTATGGTGTTAAATTCAGTCCGTGATTGTGGCTAGAGATCAGAAGGAACACAAAACGAGGGGTCAGCTGCAGGTATATGTAGGAATCAGTCTGAGAAGAGGGGTCAAGTATTGGTCTATAGATCGAGAAATGCGTATGGATCAGCTTGTGCCTGGTATTGATGGCAATTTCTGCTTATGTTCATGGTAGAGTTCTAAATTTACTTTGGAAATTCATCCTACTCTTCAAATTATTTCTAAGACTTCTTCTGTGTATTTACTATGTGTAAAAATGACAAATCTCTCCTAACTAACCAGCTAAGCATCTTCAAGAAAGCTCTTTACACACATCCTTAGCCCCCAGAATTGGGAGGGAGACTATGTGAGACCTGTGGTAGCCACCGTTGATAATAATGTTGTTGCCATGGGAAATTGCCTTAATACAATCGTAGACTCCCAGTCAGAAGTCATGGAACAAAGAGACTTACCAATGAAGTTAAGTTGCTCAAACCCTGCAGTTTATTGAATCAATTCAAACCATAAGGTAAGAATGCAAGGAGGATAGATATGGTAAGTTAATACTTAAGAAAGGGTACTAACAGAGTGGAAAGACCACACTACCTATTTGGGGCTAAACAGTTATAATTCATTGTTATTTATTGCTAGGTAACAAGTTGCCCCCAAAGCCAGCAGCTTAAAGCAACAAATATTTATTATACCACAGTTTTGTGTTTCAGGAATGCAGTAGAATCCTGGAATAGAAAAAAAAATCATTGGAAAAATACTGAAGAAATCTGAATATGATATGAACTTTAGTTAAAGAAAAACTCAACTGACTTATTCATTTAAATGTGGTTTTTTTAAGAAAAAGTTTGCGAGTGCTACAAATATTAAGACTCTGCTTTCTATTATTTTAATCTGAAAATGATATCTTGGCTGGTTATGAAATTCTGTTAGAATAGACATTTTGTCCCCTTAGCTTTTTATGCAAATGGTCTATTTTCTTCTGGAGTCCAGTGTTTTGTGGAGAAGAGTGAGAGTAATATAATTTTTCCCTCCTTTGAAAAACATGAGATCTTTCTACCTGGGTTCATATGGTCATTTATTTTTTTATGTAGTTAGTTATACATAATAAATTGTTTACTTTTTTAGTTCTCCATTATATTTTAACCATTTCTCAAGCCTGTCTTAAAAGCTACTGATATACTTCTTTTTCATCTCAGGTCTGTTCCTTAGTGCTTCCTTAGTTTCAGATCTATGATAAATTTTATTTCTTGTTTTTCTTCTGAATCTTAATAAAAAGATGATATATATGGAATACAGATCATAGAGACCAAAAGACTTATAATTTGTCCAATTGAAGAAGAAAGAACAAAAATAACAGAAAAGTTAGTCAAGGAAAAAATAAAAATAAAACTTTACAGTAAAGGGCTATATGAATCCAGAACCTTCTGAGTTCCGGAAAAGGAAGGAGAAAGAGAAAACACTTACTGTCAAGATGGCTTAGAGCTAGATGAAGGAACTTCAAGAATAAGAAAAAGATAGCACCATCATAGGTTTTTCTCCATGTCATTCTATCTTCCGTCTTGAGTAATCTCACTGACAGCTTCTTATTCTTTTGAGAATACAAAGACACTTTTGCAAAAGTTGTTGCTGTTTTTTTTTTTTTTTTGAGTTTCAACATGTATTCTGTACTTGAACTTCACTTCTAAAGTCTATGTCCTTCTTTTTGTTTGACATGGCATGTTTACAGAGATCTAAGGCTGGATCATTTATTTACTCATCTTTGAGTAGAAGTTCTGTGTCATTATTTTGCCTTAGAAAAAATATTGGAGGATTGCACTCAACTCCTTTCTTTGCTTTCCTGGATATTTTTTTTCATTTTTCACTTAGTGCCTGAATTGGAAGGCTATGTATTGGTGGTATGGAATCTCTGTTAGATCTTGTGTTTTTTGGGCGTGGGAGGTGGCCGTGGTATCTGGAGTGAACTGACAAAAGGAGCATTTGGCAGCTGGTAATTTTATTCGGGTAAGCTCTCTCTTAGCACTTGCCAAATTTGAAATACCATCTGCCTGAGGGCTGTATGTGCTCCCTTGATTAGAAGTGTGAGGCTACCTCAGAGTTTATCCTTCCTCTTGCTTTGAGGAGAGTGAGTTACATGTTGGCAAGTGAGTGACTGTGAAATCCCCTTGGTCCCCCAATTTTTTGTTTTATGGTTACTAACTTATCTCAGTTGATTTTTGTATGAAGCTACAAACCTGAATCTCAGCTCATTGTTACCCAATATCCCCTACCCTGCTTCATCTTTTATCATTTAGGACACATTTTGAGTGAAGAAATCCAATGGCTTTAGTAGTAGAGTTTTTGTTTGGTTGTTTGTATAGATAAAAATACAAAAGCTGAGCTAATTTTATGTAGGGACTGATCTACCACCAAAGACCCGGCATAGCTCTGAACGTGTTCTGCCTACTTCATTTATACTTGAATATTGTTAAAGCTGAGTAATGGACGCAGGCGGTTTATTACATTATTTTCTCTGCCTTTGTATGTACTTGAAAGTTTCAATATAAAAAGTAAAATGAAATTACCAAAATGGGGAACTCACTTATGTCTCTCCTGTTCTTATTTCAAAAAAAAAAGGGTTGTTTTTAAGTCCTTTTCCCGCCTTTCATCTACATTCAGACCTCTGTACTGTGCTCAACATGCGAAGTGTCCTCTGTAGCTGTGTTTCTTTTATTTGATCCAGATTTCATGTTTCTGTTGAGTTTGTCATGTGGACTTGTGGCACATTGACTGAAGATATAATGCATTGCACTATTTTAGACTTTTATTCATTCACGTGGCCTTTGGAAAAGGGGGTTAAATAAACAAGAACTTTTCCCTGACAAGAGAGTCTATTGGGAAAGATGTTTATTAATTTATTTGAGCAGAGGTGTCAATATTGCTCTACAAAACACAAAACTGTACTGATATAAATAATCCACAAAAAATCATGACCAAATATATATAATACTTTGTTGACAGAAAAGAGCACTCAAAAAAATCTTTACCAAGTTTTCCAATTCGCTGTATTAGCATGGTCCTAACTCCTTCTCTATTGAAATTACAACAATTCTATTTCAAGGCTCCTGCACCTAGTCCTGGGGACAGTGCAATTTCAGTCCAAGGGACTATTAAGCCTTCTTCCAGTTTATAAAATAAGTTTAAAAATACTATATCCTCAATCCCATGGTGCCACCTTTAAAAAAGCAATTGACAAAATGGTATATTATTAAAGAATGGTTTTTCCATAAAAGGCTACATAATGATTCAAAGAATTTCTGACTTCAGAAATGTGAATATGATAAATGCATTTGCTAGAGGTATAGACATCTAAAAGTCTTCTGTTTCTCTTAGGCCCAAACAACCTAGGGTTTCTTAGAACCCTAGGAGTTAAACCAGGTTACTCAGCTTCTGCAGCCCTTCTGGGGCAGTGCAGGGTTGGGAGATGAGGGGTGGGATGGGAGAGCAGGTTGTCTCAGTCTGACCTTTCCTGTGTGAGCTGTGTCTTTGCAGGGGTTCCTTGTGGCCCCATGTGTGGTTTCCCAGGATACCAACCTTTCGCCATATGCCGGCTGTCTTGTATCGTCTCTATCACTTCTTTCTGTCAACTCTGTCTTTTGGCAAATTCTTGAATTTTAAATCTCCCTCACTTTTATCTTGGAATGAATTTACTATTTCCAATTCAGGTCTGCATCTTTTACCATCATTTTCTCTTCTCTGAGATTATGAAACTGCCTGATCTTCTCACTCAGATTCAAGGAGAGTGAGTGAGAACTCTTAGAACTATCTTGTCTGTCATCCTGTTGTTTGGCCATGTTAGCTGCTTCACAGATCAATAATCTACACTATTGTAGATATTTCCATATCCTACCATTTCCTTGTTCTTTGTTTAGCATAGCATGCTACCGTGGTTTATATCGATTGCAAGGAGTCAGTGATGACAGTGTGTTAAAACCAAGAATTGGGAACCTCAATACAGTCGTCCTTGGGAGAGTGCTCAATTCAGTGGCTACTTTATTGGTTAACACAGTGGGATCTGTTTTTCAGAGGGAAAGGGGAAACTGATACAAAGGAAAAACTCTGTGAGAGAGTCCCTGGGGAACATAATAACCATCTGCTTTGTCTGGAACATGTGGAGCCTTCTTCCCAAATAAACACACAGCCAGCAGATGCCACTGCCATGTCTTCATTATGGACAATTTTTTTTTTTCAGGGGAAGAGAAATTCAGCCTAACAGCTGTCATATCATGTCTTTTAACATCTCGTCCTTTTATGATGAAGGAATCCACAACCAGCTGAGTGAGAAAGAAGTGACTGCTAATGTTCTGATTTAAATCAGTGGAGGTCTTCTTTTCACCTCTGCAGATCTTGAATGTTCTATAACAGCAGCTCTGAACTGCTTATACTATGTTACTGAGGGAAAAATAAAGAATTTGGTGGGATAAAGCTAGCTCAGTTAAAAATTTCCCCTGTGATTATGTTTTTAATGTATTTTGAGGTATTAGAATATCCTCCATTTATAAAAAATTATGAGAATAGATGGTAAGTTCTGTTTTGTTTTACTTTGTTTTGAATAAAGTACAGATTAGCAACCCTCCTATACCTATCACTATACCTATTCCGATATCAAATTTGTGAAATCAAAAACCTTGATAAGTACTTCTATAATTCTTGAGTACTCCAAATGCTTGATAATATTTATAATAGCACAATGTCTGACACAGAAGTGCATTTAATAAAATGGTTGTTAACATACATCTTTACTTTTGTTTATACCTTTACTGCACTGACCCTTGAACAATATAGATTTGAACTGCATGAATCCACTTATATACAATTTTTTTACAAATAGATTTTCTCTTATGATTTTCTTATTAACATTTTCTTTTCCCTAGCTTACTTTAATTATAAAAATACATAAATAATATGTATAACATACAAAATATGTGTTAATTGACTACTCATGTTATCAGCAAGGCTTCCAGTTAACATTAGCCACTAGTAGTTAAGTTTTCAGGGAGTCATAAGTTAATATGCAGTTTTCCTACTATGCAGGGAGTCTGCATTGTTCAAGGGTCAGCAGCAGTACATGTATCCCTAAGTACCATTTTGTGCTAATTTGTACAATTTTACATTATATATAAACATTATCATATATTCTTCTGCAACTTGACTTTTTTTCTTTCAATATTATTTTTGTGAGATTTATCCATGTGTGTGGTATTCCACTTCTTAGTTACACTTAAATTTATTTATTCTTTTTTTTTTAATTTTTTTTAACGTTTATTTATTTTGAGACAGAGAGAGACAGAGCATGAACGGGGGAGGGGCAGAGAGAGAGGGAGACACAGAATCAGAAGCAGTCTCCAGGCTCTGAGCCATCAGCCCAGAGCCCGACGCGGGACTCGAACTCACCGAACATGAGATCGTGACCTGAGCTGAAGTCGGATGCTTAACCGACTGAGCCACCCAGGCGCCCCTATTTATTCTTCTCTGGATGAAAATTTCAGTGGTTTTCCCAGTCTGTTATTAGACAGTGTTTTTTGTAGTTCCTCTTTACCTTCCATTTTGGGGTTCTCATTTCCAATAGGGCATCTCTAATCACTCTTGAGAGAAGTAATTGCTTAAATGTAGCCTAAGGAAACAAATAGATTTCACTCTAAAATCGATGTGACCATACACTAAGCATGAGATATGGCCTATTGATAGGAATTTTCTACTCCTCCATTATGCATTGATGGAAATTATATGATATTCCTCAGTTTTCTCATCTGCCAAAAGGAATAATAGTGGTATCCATCCTACAAAGTGATTGTGAGGTTTAAATGAGTTAATACACATAAATGCTTACAACAATGTCTAGCCTATAGTATATGCTATCTGAGTGTTAGCAACTGTTATCATTATGGTAATACCATGGCTCATATTTTGCTATTTTCATATGTATTGTAGTGACTTTATATTTATTGTTTTTCTACATCAAATAGACTATTGCTCAGGCTGGGCTTGGGTATTATATATTCAGGGACATGAACAGACATTGTTGATAAAAATTTCTGTCCTTCACAAGCCTACCTTCAAAACTTGGTATCTTTGGTATTCCTTCAGATGATATTTCTAAGTATAGACGCAAAAAGATGCAAAGGACCTTTGAGCTGCTGTGAGGAAAACTGTTGTTAGTGAGAGCAAGCTAAGGTGGTAGGAGAGCTGGAAAATGGGAGTGCAACAGAGTCAAGAGACTGCAAGAAGGTGCCCCTAGGGCAAGCCTCTCTATATCCTAAGAAGGCAGGAGACTGGAAGAATGTCATTAGATTTCATCTCACTTCAGGCTACCTTAGATGATTACAGCCTTTGATGGACCCAGAGTACCTAGACCCAATAGGTTTATCCCAGGCTTTCAGTCTTCTTTCTGACTGACATATCCAATCCTCTAAATGGGGTGGGGATCAGCAGGTAGGTTTCAGGATACTATATTATAAATTCTATTTTAATTCTATTATAAATTCGTTCCTAGAGCAAACCTACAGTCATAGTGATACAATGTTAGTGCCTTCTCTGTAGTTCAGTGCTAACCTCCAGATAGGTGTCCAACCTTTCAGGTCAGTAATTCTTAAGACTCTGCACGGGTAGAGCTGCTTACCTTATCTCCTTCAGTCATCACTAAGTTCCCACACTGCCTCTCCGTACCTCCTTCAGAGAAATTCAAAGTGTCTGAAAAAAATGATTTGCTTATGAAATCACAACAATTTTAGGGATACTTGAGGATTACATTTTACAGTGGAATCTAGAATGTTATTTTTGTTGTGGTTTCATGATTTCTCAGAGGATGTATTTGCCATTCTGCAACGCAAATGCCAACATTTTATGAACTGTCTGTTCTTTAGGATTCTTTCAACATTGCTGCTTAGGGAATAAGGATAACCATAGCCCTTTGGAATTGCCATGATGGGGAAGGCTTGAGAATTCAGGTCTCTCTTTTTGAAGAACTCACAATGTATTTCTGAGAAGTCTCTAGTGCCCAGTGACCCCCTCTTTGAGTGACTACTGCTTTCTTACCAATGATATATCTAGATGCATTTGCTATTCCTATCTGTTACCAAGGATACCCAACTGGTAATCCTCCCTCACATCATGATAGCACTGAATCCCTAGTTAATTGCTGCTTCTCTTAATCCTACCTCAAAAATAGCACCCAGTGGAGAAATGGGACCCTTCTCAGAAAACTTTATCAGGAACTGGAAGCTTAGAAAAGGTGCATTCCTCTTCCCTCTTGGACAGCAGCAAATAGTTCCTTTGAGGTGCCCTCCCTCACTGACTTGGGTCATTATATCTTATTTTGCCGTAGTAAAGCCTTGTTTTTGGTGGTCTTTGGCTCACCGGGCTTTAATAGAAGCAAAGCTTTTAGGATCTGTGCCCTCAGTCTCCCACCACAGGTGGTACCAACTCCTCTCAATTTTGTCCCACTAATCTGGAGAGCTTTCATGTTACCCATCCTTCATGTGCAGCTTGCTTCAGAACCAGGTAACAAAAACTATTATACCCACAGCGTCAGAAGAAGGAAAGCCTGACATGACACTGCCGACAGGCCTTTGCAGCACTTTCCCAGCCCAAGGATTTCAGTATGTTTATATCTGCCATCAACCTTTTCGCCACAGGAGTCTGAGGAAGATAAAGATGGGTGGGTAATATCATCTGAGGCAGAAGCGAGTTTTGTCACTTCTGAATCCACAGCAGAGAGAGCAAGGCCCCGCATATGGAGTTAACTCAATAAATATTGTTGAAGTAAAGTCCTATGGCCTAAAATGTAAAAGGTAAATAATAAACTTGGGGTAGGGATGCTGGGGTGGAATGGAAGTGAGGGAGTGACGTCTGTTTTATGTTTCTGGAGTTCAAAATGTAGCCCTTTTAGGCCTTGTAAGTGACACATAAGAATTTTTAGTGCTTTGATAGTTGTCAACTCTTTCACGTTGTCACTCCAAATCGAGCAGCTCTGAAACAGACTGAAGCCAACCTCTTGTTATTCAGTGCCTTTTCAGGAGTCATTGAATTTCTGCCTCTATTAACCCTGTGATTTTCACTTCCGTAAAGTTATATACCATAGAACATGTTTTTTTTTTTTTCTCGCGGTAGAAAACTATGCACCATCTATTATTAGAGTCTAGCCCTGTTCATGGTCATTGTCTTCAAGCTATTTTGCAGCTCTTTATATAAATTGTAGGTAATGTATATGTTCCTGTCTAGCAGTGATTTGGTTTCTTCCCCATCTCACTCCTACCCTGCCTGAGGAGAAAAACAGTCCCATTTGCAATTCACTTTGTCCCATTTGCTATTCATTTTGACATTTCTTGTACCCATGTAAATAAATCTGTGCTGTTTTGACTTTTCTTTGGAATTGATTACAATTTCTGCCTGGCTCCCTTATATCATATGAGTGAAATAAAAATTTTAACGTGTTCAATCAGTATGAGAGTCTAATTTTACCTTTTTCTAAAACTTAATCTTTGAACTGTGTCTATTTCACAGGATTGTCCCGTGAGTGCCTCCTACTTAATCATCATTTTGCTTTGGCCCGTGAGTAAAGCGTTGTATAATATTAGCAACTTTTT
Source organism: Neofelis nebulosa (assembly GCF_028018385.1). Lineage (NCBI taxonomy): Eukaryota > Metazoa > Chordata > Mammalia > Carnivora > Felidae > Neofelis > Neofelis nebulosa. The sequence goes on along the minus strand of NC_080790.1, from coordinate 46,008,067 downwards.
GAGGTTTCTCTGAAATTTTTCAAAATGTTTACTTTGGGTACCAACTTATTTCACGTCGTTGCATAGGAAAGTCATTACACTGTAGGGAAGCGGAAATTACATCGTCTCAGCAAAACTGCAGTATGGTTTACTTGCAGAGATGGCGTGGGGTCAAGGGTTGGTATGATCAGCTATTTTTGTTGTCGTTATTGCGGGATTCTTTTTTAGGGGAACATACTTCTCAGCATCTCTTATGGTTCTAATTTATGTTTTTAGAGTGAAGAGTGAGATGGTTCGGTTTACCTTGGTGACATGACATGCCTCTTCTCTAGATTCTTTCCCGCATCATTGCAAGGTTTGCTTCCTTTCTCTGGATCTGTTTCCTCATCCATTTGTGAATACCAGTCCCCAGGAAGAACTTTTGCAATCATTCTTCCATACTTTGAAGCATGCAAAGTACTGGAAATCACATTATCTCAACTTGCATATCTCTGGTGTTTTCTCACCCAGAGATATGCACTGTGTGGAAATAAACAGAGACCACCACATTAGAACAAATAGATTCTTTACACAGAGCTTGCTATAGCAAAAGAGTCACTTGCATTTAGCTGAGACTCAAAGCCATCTAGGGGAATAAGAAAGCTTTATAGTAAAACATGAGGGAGGCTCAGATATGCCCTGATTAGAAGTTGCTTACATGGCGAAGCTGGAAGTGGATGATCAAGAAGTGGTGCATCTTATGTGATTGGTTTGGAGGATATATTCGGCTTTCTCTAGTTGGTTGTCAACTGGAAGACAGGGCAAAAATCAGGAATGCTGACAGTCGTTGGCCAAGTCCTAACTGTTCTGGGCTTACTGCTGCAGAGGCCATCACTTGGCTTTCCAGGCTGCTCGCTGCAGAGGCTGTGGGCCAGGGTTCTGTTGTGATGTATAGTCTGGCCATCATCAATTTGCTTATTCAATCTCACACTAACTTCATTTTATAATGTTAAATGATAATTATAAATCTAAAGAAATCCAAACAAAAAAGGCTTTTTGTCACCAAGAATTTTAGGTCTCATCCCCTATTTTTTTTTTTTTTTTTTTTTTTTTTTTTGGTGCTGAAGGTTAATTTTTGTTGTGAGTACATGGTAAAGTAGATACTGTGTTGTGCATTTTACTTACAGCATATCAAGTGGTAATTGCATAGTCTTTGCCAGCTGAACTTCAGATATGTTAACAAGGCTGATGAAAGCTACACACTAGAAGACAGAGTGTACAAAAACCTGAATCCAAATCCTAGAACCATTATCTAGAAAAAGGAATGGAAGAATTACACAAAACTTTTAACTTCCCTCTGAGGATCCAATTCATAAACTATTTTGTAAGCTTAAGTTACACACACACATACACACACACTCACACACGAATTAGTTTATTTCAGATAACAAACTTATATTAGTTATTTGAAGGGGTTTGTTTTTCTTGAGGAGGTTTATATAGTAAGATACCATTTGCAGATTAACAAATCAACAGGAGCAAAGGGATTGCATATTCTTTTTTTTTTTTAACTTTATTTACTTATTTTGAGAGACAGAGAGAGTGAGTAGGGGAGGGACAGAGGGAGAGGGAGAGAGAAAGAATCCCAAGCAGACTCTGCACTGTCAGCACAGAGCCCAATGCAGGGATTGAACTCATGAACCATGAGATCATGACCTGAGATGAAAACAAGTGTCAGATGCTTAACTGACTGAGTCCTCCAGGTGTCCCAGGGATTGCATATCTTAAGAGATATTCGTATCAAGTAAAGTAGTTTAAAGACTACTTATTTGGGGGTCGGAGGGAAGATGGCGGCGTAGGAGGACGCTGGGCTCACCGTGTGTCCTCCTTATCACTTAGATTCCACCTACACCTGCCTAAATAACCCAGAAAACCGCCAGAGGATTAGCAGAACGGAGTCTCCAGAGCCAAGCGCAGATGAGAGGCCCACAGAAGAGGGTAGGAAGGGCGGCGAGGCGGTGCATGCTCCATGGACTGGCGGGAGGTAGCCGGGGGCGGAGGGGCGGCTCGCCGGCCAAGCAGAGCCCCCGAGTCTGGCTGGCAAAAGCCGAGGGGCCTGACGGACTGTGTTCTGACAGCAAGCGCGACTTAGCGTCTGGGAGGTCATAAGTTAACAGCTCTGCTCAGAAAGCGGGAAGGCTGGAGGACAAAGGGAGGGAGAGCTGCTGAGCCCCGGGACGACAGAGCTCTGCTTGGCGGGGAACAAAGGTGCTCGCCAGTGCCATCTCCCCCGCCCATCCCCCAGCCAAAATCCCAAAGGGAACCAGTTCCTGCAAGGGAACTTGCTCACTCTGCGCAAACACCCAACTCTGTGCTTCTGTGGAGCCAAACCTCCGGCAGCGAATCTGACTCCATCCCCCTGCCACAGGGCTCCTCCTGAAGTGGATCACCTAAGGAGAAGCAAGCTAAGCCTGCCCCTCCTGCCCCCGTGCACCTTGCCTACCCACCCCAGCTAATACGCCAGATCCCCAGCACCACAAGCCTGGCAGTGTGCAAGTAGCCCAGACGGGCCACGCCACCCCACAGTGAATCCCGCCCCTAGGAGAGGGGAAGAGAAGACACACACCAGTCTGACTGTGGCCCCAGTGGTGGGCTGGGGGCAGACATCAGGTCGGACTGCGGCCGCGCCCACCAACTCCAGTTATACACCACAGCACGGGGGAAGTGCCCTGCAGGTCCTCACCACTCCAGGGACTATCAAAAATGACCAAACGGAAGAATTCCCCTCAGAAGAATCTCCAGGAAATAACAACAGCTAATGAACTGATCAAAAAGGATTTAAATAATATAACAGAAAGTGAATTTAGAATAATAGTCATAAAATTAATCGCTGGGCTTGAAAACAGTATAGAGGACAGCAGAGAATCTCTTGCCACAGAGATCAAGGGACTAAGGAACAGTCATGAGGAGCTGAAAAGCGCTTTAAACGAAGTGCAAAACAAAATGGAAACGACGACAGCTCGGATTGAAGAGGCAGAGGAGAGAATAGGTGAACTAGAAGATAAAGTTATGGAGAAAGAGGAAGCTGAGAGAAAGAGAGATAAAAAAATCCAGGAGTATGAGGGAAAAATTAGAGAACTAAGTGATACACTAAAAAGAAATAATATACGCATAATTGGTATCCCAGAGGAGGAAGAGAGAGGGAAAGGTGCTGAAGGGGTACTTGAAGAAATTATAGCTGAGAACTTCCCTGAACTGGGGAAGGAAAAAGGCATTGAAATCCAAGAGGCACAGAGAACTCCCTTCAGATGTAACTTGAATCGATCTTCTGCACGACATATCATAGTGAAACTGGCAAAATACAAGGATAAAGAGAAAATTCTGAAAGCAGCAAGGGATAAACCTGCCCTGACATATAAAGGGAGACCTATAAGACTCGTGACTGATCTCTCTTTTGAAACTTGGCAGGCCAGAAAGGATTGGCACGATATCTTCAGTGTGCTAAACAGAAAATTTATGCAGCCGAGAATCCTTTATCCAGCAAGTCTGTCATTTAGAATAGAAGGAGAGATAAAGATCTTCCCAAACAAACAAAAACTGAAGGAATTTGTCACCACTAAACCAGCCCTACAAGAGATCCTAAGGGGGATCCTGTGAGACAAAGTACCAGAGACATCACTACAAGTATAAAACATACAGACATCACAATGACTCTAAACCCATATCTTTCTATAATAACACTGAATGTAAATGGATTAAATGCGCCAACCAAAAGACATAGGGTATCAGAATGGATAAAAAAACAAGACCCATCTATTTGCTGTCTACCAGAGACTCATTTTAGACCTGAGGACACCTTTAGATTGAGAGTGAGGGGATGGGTAACTATTTATCATGCTACTGGAAGCCAAAAGAAAGCTGGAGTAGCCATACTTATATCAGACAAACTAGACTTTAAATTAAAGTCTGTAACAAAAGATGAAGAAGGGCATTATATAATAATTACAGGGTCTATCCATCAGGAAGAGCTAACAATTATAAATGTCTATGCGCCAAATACCGGAGCTCCCAAATATATAAAACAATTACTCATAAACATAAGCAACCTTATTGATAAGAATGTGATCATAGCAGGGGACTTTAACACCCCACTTACAGAAATGGATAGATCATCTAGACACACGGTCAATAAAGAAACAACGGCCCTGAATGATACATTGGATCAGATGGACTTGACAGATCTATTTAGAACTCTGCATCCCAAAGCAACAGAATATACTTTCTTCTCGAGTGCACATGTAACATTCTCCAAGATAGATCATATACTGGGTCACAAAACAGCCCTTCATAAGTTTACAAGAATTGAAATTATACCATGCATACTTTCAGACCACAATGCTATGAAGCTTGAAATCAACCACAGGAAAAAGTCTGGAAAACCTCCAAAAGCATGGAGGTTAAAGAACACCCTACTAAAGAATGAGTGGGTCAACCAGGCAATTAGAGAAGAAATTAAAAAATATATGGAAACAAACGAAAATGAAAATACAACAATCCAAACGCTTTGGGACGCAGCGAAGGCAGTCCTGAGAGGAAAATACATTGCAATCCAGGCCTATCTCAAGAAACAAGAAAAATCCCAAATACAAAATCTAACAGCACACCTAAAGGAAATAGAAGCAGAACAGCAAAGGCAGCCTAAACCCAGCAGAAGAAGAGAAATAATAAAGATCAGAGCAGAAATAAACAATATAGAATCTATAAACACTGTAGAGCAGATCAACGAAACCAAGAGTTGGTTTTTTGAAAAAATAAACAAAATTGACAAACCTCTAGCCAGGCTTCTCAAAAAGAAAAGGGAGATGACCCAAATAGATAAAATCATGAATGAAAATGGAATTATTATGACCAATCCCTCAGAGATGCAAACAATTATCAGGGAATACTATGAAAAATTATATGCCAACAAATTGGACAACCTGGAAGAAATGGACAAATTCCTAAACACCCACACTCTTCCAAAACTCAATCAGGAGGAAATAGAAAGCTTGAACAGACCCATAACCAGCGAAGAAATTGAATCGGTTATCAAAAATCTCCCAACAAATAAGAGTCCAGGACCAGATGGCTTCCCAGGGGAGTTCTACCAGACGTTTAAAGCAGAGATAATACCTATCCTTCTCAAGCTATTCCAAGAAATAGAAAGGGAAGGAAAACTTCCAGACTCATTCTATGAAGCCAGTATTACTTTGATTCCTAAACCAGACAGAGACCCAGTAAAAAAAGAGAACTACAGGCCAATATCCCTGATGAATATGGATGCAAAAATTCTCAATAAGATACTAGCAAATCGAATTCAACAGCATATAAAAAGAATTATTCACCATGATCAAGTATGATTCATTCCTGGGATGCAGGGCTGGTTCAACATTCGCAAATCGATGAACGTGATACATCACATTAACAAAAAAAAAAAGATAACAACCTGCATCCTGCATTCTGCATCCTGTCAATCGATGCAGAAAAGGCCTTTGACAAAATCCAGCACCCTTTCTTAATAAAAACCCTTGAGCAAGTCGGGATAGAAGGAACATACTTAAAGATCATAAAAGCCATTTATGAAAAGACCACAGCTAACATCATCCTCAACGGGGAAAAACTGAGAGCTTTTTCCCTGAGATCAGGAACACGACAGGGATGCCCACTCTCACCGCTGTTGTTTAACACAGTGCTGGAAGTTCTAGCATCAGCAATCAGACAACAAAAGGAAATCAAAGGCATCAAAATTGGCAAAGATAAAGTCAAGCTTTCGCTTTTTGCAGATGACATGATATTATACATGGAAAATCCAATAGACTCCACCAAAAGTCTGCTAGAACTGATACATGAATTCAGCAAAGTTGCAGGATACAAAATCAATGTACAGAAATCAGTTGCATTCTTATACACTAACAATGAAGCAACAGAAAGACAAATAAAGAAACTGATCCCATTCACAATTGCGCCAAGAAGCATAAAATACCTAGGAATAAATCTAACCAAAGATGTAAAAAATCTGTATGCTGAAAACTATAGAAAGCTTATGAAGGTAATTGAAGAAGATATAAAGAAATAGAAACACATTCCCTGCTCATGGATTGGAAGAATAAATATTGTCAAAATGTCAATACTACCCAAAGCTATCTACACATTCAATGCAATCCCAATCAAAATTGCACCAGCATTCTTCTCGAAACTAGAACTAACAATCCTAAAATTCATATGGAACCACAAAAGGCCCCAAATAGCCAAAGAAATTTTGAAGAAGACCAAAGCAGGAGGCATCACAATCCCAGACTTTAGCCTCTACTACAAAGCTGTAATCATCAAGACAGCATGGTATTGGCATAAAAACAGACATATAGACCAATGGAATAGAATAGAAACCCCAGAACTAGACCCACAAACGTATGGCCAACTCATCTTTGACAAAGCAGGAAAGAACATCCAATGGAAAAAAGACGGTCTCTTTAACAAATGGTGCTGGGAGAACTGGACAGCAACATGCAGAAGATTGAAACTAGACCACTTTCTCACACCATTCGCAAAAATAAACTCAAAATGGATAAAGGACCTGAATGTGAAACAGGAAACCATCAAAACCTTAGAGGAGAAAGCAGGAAAAGACCTCTCTGACCTCAGCCGTAGCAATCTCTTACTCGGCACATCCCCAAAGGCAAGGGAATTAAAAGCAAAAATGAATTACTGGGACCTCATGAAGATAAAAAGCTTCTGCACAGCAAAGGAAATAATCAACAAAACTAAAAGGCAACTTACAGAATGGGAAAAGGTATTTGCAAATGACATATCGGACAAAGGGCTAGTATCCAAAATCTACAAAGAGCTCACCAAACTCCACACCCGAAAAACATATAACCCAGTGAAGAAATGGGCAGAAAACATGAATAGACACTTCTCTAAAGAAGACATCCGGATGGCCAACAGGCGCATGAAAAGATGTTCAACGTCCCTCCTTATCAGGGAAATACAAATCAAAACCACACTCAGATATCACCTCACTCCAGTCAGAGTGGCTAAAATGAAGAAATCAGGAGACTATAGATGCTGGAGAGGATGTGGAGAAACGGGAACCCTCTTGCACTGTTGGTGGGAATGCAAATTGGTGCAGCCACTCTGGAAAGCAATCTGGAGGTTCCTCAGAAAATTAAAAATAGACCTACCCTATGACCCGGCAATAGCACTGCTAGGAATTTGCCCAAGGGATACAGGAGTACTGATGCATAGGGGCACTTGTACCCCAATGTTTATAGCAGCACTCTCAACAATAGCCAAATTATGGAAAGAGCCTAAATGTCCATCAACTGATGAATGGATAAAGAAATTTTGATTTATATACAAAATGGAGTACTACGTGGCTATGAGAAGGAACGAAATATGGCCTTTTGTAGCAACGTGGATGGAACTGGAGAGTGTGATGCTAAGTGAAATAAGCCATACAGAGAAAGACAGATACCATATGATTTCACTCTTATGTGGATCCTGAGAAACGTAACAGAAACCCATGGGGGAGGGGAAGGGAAAAAAAAAAAAAAGAGGTTAGAGTGGGAGAGAGCCAAAGCATAAGAGACTGTTAAAAACTGAGAACAAACTGAGGGTTGATGGGGAGTGGGAGGGAGGGGAGGGTGGGTGATGGGTATTGAGGAGGGCACCTTTTGGGATGAGCACTGGGTGTTGTATGGAAACCAATTTGACAGTAAATTTCATATATTAAAAAATTTAAAAAAAAAGACTACTTATTTTGTAAATATTCTATAATAGAACTCTGTTGCTTTAAAAAATTTGTTAATGTTTATTTATTTTTGAGACAGAGACAGAGAAAGAAAGAGAGCAAGGGGCAGAGAGAGAGGGAGACACAGAGTCTGAAGCAGAGTCCAGGCTCTGAACTGTCAGCACAGAGTCCAACATAGGGCTTGAACTCACAGACTGCCAAATCATGACCTGAGCCGAAGTCGGAGGCTTAACCAACCAAGCCATCCAGGCACCCTTAGAGCTCTGTTGCTTTTAAATAACTGATGCTACTATTTCATCTATCCACTTATCTATCCATCAAATATGGAGCTCCTAATGTGTTTTAGATATGGTGTTGGTAATTGAGATTAAAAACAAATAAGCAAAGTATGGCCTGTAAGAGGTTTAGGTTTTTCTGGTTGTTAAAAAATAATTTTCTAGAAAAAAGTATAATCCTGAGTCATACAGATATGAAAAGATTACACTGTTAAGGATTTTATTTAACTTATTAATGAGGAAACTGATAAGATGGGTAAGTTGTTACAAGCAGTTCAAAGGTAAATCTAGGGAACAAATTTGTGTTTTAGAAATATTGAAATGAGTATGCAAATGGGGAACAGAACTGCTTCCCTGAGAGAAAATATGCCAATGTACAGAATTCATTTGCATGTTTATAGACAAGAATTATTTTGCATTATTATCAGTTATCTATAATGTACAGAGTTGTAAAATAGCTCCCATAGAATCAGAATCAGATAACCAAGAACACAATGCTCCAAATACTGCATTATTTTCTACTGAAGCATTATTCTGTTCCTGTAGAGCAAAGACAAACTTATAGCATGTATGGCAGATGTTGTTATCTGGTCCTTCAATGTTCTTCTCTACCAGCCCTCCTTGCTAATGAAACCCTGACTTGTTTAGGCAAATGAAGAGTTCCCTACTCCAGCGCCCATGAATTAATGATACCTCATGATTTATCTTGGTCTTTCCTGATACAAATGTTCAGTGGCAGCTGGCATAGCCCTTCCTCTTTCCCTTTCCTCTTTTTGTAGCTAGAATGTACATATAATTACTAGAATTCAGCAGCCATCTTGTGGCCATAAAGTGACCAGCATAAAAAAAAAACAAAAACAAAAAACAATAATGATAGGTGTATTAGAGTCCTCAGGATGCTGTAATGAAATACCATAGGCCGAGAGAGTTAAACAACAGACATTTATTTATTTCTCACAGTTGTGGAGACATGGAAGTCCAAGATCAAGGTGCTAGCTGATATGACTCCTGTTGAGAGTTCTCTTCTTGGCTTGCAGACAGCCACCTTCTCACTGTGTTCTCATTTGGTGGAGAAAGAGCGAGTTCTTCTCTTATAAGGACTCTAATCTCATCATAAAGACCCTACCTTCCTGATCTCACCTAAACCTAATTAACTACTAAAGTCCCCATCTCCAAATACTGTCATACTGCAGGCTAGACTTTTGGTATATTAATTTGGGGGAAAAACAATTCAGTCCATAATAATACTAAAGCTTATGTAGCACTTACTATGTGCCTGGTATTCTAAGTGCTTTTCATATATCGGCCCTTTTAATTATTTAGTTACCCTGAGGACAGATATTAATCTCATTATTTCACAAACAAAAAGACTGATGACATGGCTTGTCCACAGTCACATGGCTAGGAAATAGTGGAGTCAGGATTTGAACCAAGACTGTCGGGTGGCAGAAGCTGTGGTCCTAACCATTATGTGATCCTACTTTCTTACAAGAATCACAAAGACACTGGCCCCAACTTCTTTGAGCCACTGAATCGATGCTAGCAGCCCTGTACTTCTAGACTTCTGATTATGTAAGACAAATAAAGCTCTATCGTTTTAAGCTGCTAGTAATTAAATTCATAATGTAGTACAACCTTTCATCATTTAATTTTGCTGTAGTTTTTGTTTTGTTTTGTTTTGTTTAGGTTTTTGTAAATGCCATTTATCAGATTAAGGGAGTCTCCTTCTTTTCCTGGTTTGCTAAACAACTGTATCGTAAAAATTATTTATAGGAGAAAAATTGAATTTAGGATGATTATCTTCCTTCAGAGAGGAATTTGCTACTTTGCCAGATGCCCAGCCCACCGACAATAGAACTACCCTAATCCAACCTCAAATATTGATCTTTCCTGGGCCTCTGAGAAGGTAGGGCTGTCTAACTTCTGGTTTATTCTGAGTCCTGGGGTCCAAACGAAGCACAAGGTTGGTTTTTCTCCAATTTTTGGCACCCCAGCCCTGGGAAGCTGTTATATGTGCTGCTCTCATCTCTTTTCTGGAATTATCTGGTGTCCCCAGGGCTAAAGAGGTCTCAATACCATACTCACCTCTCTGCATTTCAACATCTCCTGGGTGTTGTCTCAGTTATTCCCTCCTAGCTCTTAGCTCTTCAATATTCTCACGTAGATTTTATTGAAAAGCCCCCATTCTTCCTAACTAGCCTTAGCAGAAAGGCTATCTGAAGTACCATTATTGGAGACACAAATTCTCTTTTAACCTAAATTTCAGCTGACTTGATGTCAGCATACCTTCCTTACTTCTGAGGTCACCACTGTCTTTCCTATTACAGTAACAGAGCTGAAAGTTACATCCCCTGTACTAGGCAAAACCCCTCTCAATATTTTTATAGGTTTCAGAGGTGGGAGGGCTTCTGATTTTCTGGTGTTTTTCTTTGTGACAACCTGCATCCCTGCCATCATACAGCCTAGAAACTGTTCTCACATTGCTCCTGACGTGGAATACAACATCTCCTTATTTCATCCCCCGGCATATTATGATTGCAAAGCCTTGGGCACATTTACTATGAAAGCTTTGAGATAATAGAAAAGGTTCCACTGAAGCATGGCAAACACAGACCAACATGGTTGGCTGACCAGTAGACTTGAGTGTCTTTAAAGTTTTTAAATTCCCTCTTCCATGTAGAATTTCTCATTTGTCTTTCTCCTCAGCTACCTTCCCTGCCCTACTGTACCCTCCACCTCCTAGTTCTCTCCAGCCTCATAGGTCACCATATTATTTAGTCTCTTGCACTTCTTCCCACAGCTCTGTGGTTGTTTGATTGTTGTTTCCTCCTTTTTCTAAACCTGCCAGTCTTCAGTCTCCAAAATCCTGTTCATTGCTACTGGAGAACAGTTTGGGTCTCTCACCAATCACTACTTTAAATTAAGCCCAGGTCCAACCTTATGTTAAAAGATACTTTCCAGAAAATGGAACAATCATAACTCTCTTACAGATATAAAAATGAACACATTTTAAAGATTTTAGTAAATTTATGTAATATAAAGGAACTAGTTCAGAAGAAATGTCAAAAAGAACAAACATATAAAGGAATTGAATTGCAAATGGATGCAAAATGGATTTTCAAAGTGGGAAGAGAAGTCAGGAGGCTCTAGTGGACAAGACAGAGTTTATATATCTATCAGTTATCTGCATTTTAAAAACAGGTACAAAATAGCTCAAAGATCATGAAAAGCCTTAGAAACAGACTGCCCAGAAGGCAGTAGACAATGTACTTCAATGAAGTACAAATTCTTTTCTGTATTTAGCATATCTAAAAATGCATTAACAGTCCTGTACTGCTGGACAAAAAGTCACCAAGTCTGGGGATCCTCCCTTTGAGAATCAAAGCCCTCACCAGTGCTCTTAAAATTACACTAATGAGTGCTCTTAAGTTATACTTTCTTCTTTACTATTATCACACTGGGAGGTGGTATCTGAGCATCAAAGAAAGCAATATGTTTTTGGCTACTTTTTTTCCAGTGCAACTTCCCAGGGGTTATTTCTTCTTTTATCTCTCATCTGAATTGTATAAAATATGGCAGCTGTCTCTTTTCATTGTCACCTGAGTATGTTGTCTGTTGACATCCTGGCTATGGTGTCTTTCACCAGTAGTGATTTATCTCAACTTATTAAATGTTGGCCACAGATGATATTAATAGCCAAGGGCCAAGACTTAATTTCTGTTCTATTAAGAGGATGTTTAAGCATTTAAAGCAATAATAATGGCATTGCATAATGTCAGAACCAGAAGGAGCTATAAAAATGATCTGATTCCATATTGTATTTTACAAATGAGGAAGGGACCCCAGAGGTGAAGTGATCTGCCAATGAAGGTCACTAAGGGTCAGTGGCACATGTGAGCTGGCACCCAGGAATGCCAGGCTGACATTCAGTTTGTTTTGCCTTTTGGCACCTGTATCTGAACCAGCCACCTTAGTCCCATTGGTACCCTCCTATAGTCCTCTGCCCCACCACAGGGATGTTTTCCCCACGCCTAATGTTCCTAGTGCTTAATTCTCATGGATTTGTATGCTGATTCTAAGTTAAATATGAAATCAATCATGGATGAAGCCCTAATTCCAGAGACTTTTTGCCTTGGATATGTGACTCCTGAAAAGCCCATCAGAATTAAAGGAGAAGGAGGAGGAGGAGGAGGAGAAGGAGGAAGAGCAGGAGGAGGAGAGGGGGAAGGAGAAGGAGAAGGAAGAGACTTTCTTATGGTGAAATGACAGTCTTTGTGGAGAATTTAAAACATGTCTGCAATTCTTTAATACTCCAGTCACTAAGAGGTGGAGTTTAATTTCCTCACCTTGAATATGCCTTCAATGACTTAATTTTTCTGAAGATTAGAATATACTCCGAGTGACTCTGCTGACTTCTGCTGGGGCCTCAAAACTCATAAGCCTTCTGCATGGCTTTCTCTTGGGACATGTGCTTATGCTGGTCAGAGCTGAAGAAGTCAGCTACCCTGATTGCCATGCTGGAAAGACCATGTGGAGAGACCATACAGAGAGATATTTCTGAGGCACCCCAGTTCTGCCCGCCTACAGCCATTTGAATCTTCCAAAGGGCATGAGTGAAAAAATCTTTTAAATGACACAGATTCCAAGCAAGAACTGCCTAACTAAGCCTGGTAAACACCCACAACTGTGAAAAGTAACAACAATAAATAGCCATTGTAGTTTGGGATGGTTTATTACACATCATTTAGGTGATAACCAGAATAGACCCTCTGAAAAGTAGTCAAATATTTGAGTCCTGAAGACTTCAGTCTAGTCATAAACAAGATTGTTAAGGAATAGAGGAGTCTCTAGTTAACCAGCATGCTGTTCCCGTTTCTTCAGCTTGACGGCATATATAAGAGCTCATTACAGTAATTCACTTTTCAACAGGAAAGATTGAAGTGATGATAGACCCAGACACTAACTAAACATAGGTCCCTACTTCCCATGGCAACCTTCATTGACAGTGAAACCATTTTCCCCAGTGCTTGGTGGAGCTTCATACAGTAGCAGTATAATGAAATAGAACATTCCTGCCCAGGAAACCTCTGCCCAGTGCAATTCCATGCACCTTGAAAAGCCAAAGATGATCTAATTTTTGACACAAAAACACATCAATCATTTTGCAGATGGAAACTGGTTCAGGGAGATGAAATGATTTGTTGGAGGTCTCCTGATATTTCTGCTACACATGGTTTTGAATGCCTATACCTTTCTTGTTTTTCTCCCATTGAATTTCAGAGGTTCAGTTTCCTGCCTTTTAGGGATCTCAAGAAACTAAAACCAGCAGAAAGCTTCAAATCTCCATTTTAAAAACAGATTTGAGATTGTAAAAGCAGCAGTGAGGGTGGAGGGTTTCCTCTATCAATGTTTCTTCATTTCTTTGTTCATTCATTTACCAGATGTGTATCTATTTTATAAACATTTCCAAGCAAGCACTTCAGTATTGTATCTTCCCATTACACAAAGTGCCTACCTCTGTGTTGGGACTTGAAGATCACCCAGTCCTGAGTGGCAATCCAAAAATTAAGGGGAAAAGTTCCTTAATATAATGTTTTAATAAGAAAAAGAAAACCCTGAGAAGTGGCTTGAAATATGATAAGAAGCAGGGCTCCCTGATTTGGAGCAACATGGCCAATATATTTCATTGCAATTATGTCTCCCTAACCAGATGAAGATAAATAGTGCCAGTTCTCGACAAAATTGTGAGTTCTATCTTTGTCAGTCTTGATATCCTCTTTATGTACCCTTGTAATCCTTCAGCTGTCTTCTTTTATACTTCAAGCCTCCAAAGCTTTCCTATTATTCTCCCCTACCTTATCTGCCATTCTGATTGTCTCCTGAATACCCATTCCTCTTCTTTGTATAGCAACCTTGTTACATGAGTGACAAGGATACATCCCCAGCTTTAGGAGGACCCTAATTGCTACAGTTAAACCTAATCAGCTTCAGGAGGACCTTAAACTAGCTAACATCACTGAATATTGAGCATGAAGAACAAGTTGTAGTGGTGAGGGCTTTTTATTTATAGAGAGACACAGTGATAAGTTCAGTGTTTGTTGAAAGAAGCTCTCCTTTCCCCATAACCATGAACAAGGAAGATATAGTACAATTACTTTTAGCACTCATTTCATAAAGCCAACTGGTAGATGAAGCCAACACACAGAATCAAGAAAATCATGGAGAAACCATGATAAAGCCCTAATCAGACAACTCCTGAAGCCCATCTTAATCTCAGTTATATGATAAGTTATTGCATAAACTAATATGAGTTGTGTTTTCTCTTCCTAGCAACCAAATATATCCTAAAAATCAATGATGGCCCAAAGGAGCTTCCATTTTTGGTAATATGGCAGAGTGCATTGTTGGGACCAACCCTGTGAGGGAAGTCAACTAAAAATGTCAAATAATCTATTAGAAACATATTCTTATAGGCATCAGATGATAAAATGTTAAGAAATTATTAGACAAAATATCAGTGAAATCTGTAATCTGAGCATTTAAGCTGCTTTTTTCCTGAGGACATTTGCAAAAAAGGCAAAACTGAGCATGCATTTTGAACACTTCTTTGGGAGGACAGTAGAATTCATGAAGGCTGAATATACACTTCAAAGCGCAGGCCTCACTTAGGGTGAATGTCTAGTAGGAAACTCTACCTCTTTAAACATGGAACCCCCTAAACCTACCCCTTAAAAGTAAGAGAGAACCAGAAGTAAACTCCCATCAACTTTCTATCTTGAGGAAATTGTAAGAAAATTTGCCTTGTCATTGAATAGAATGACGATATGAGAGTCACTGAGAAGTTGGGACCATACCTGCAGCCCAAATTACCATCATTTGGATTATCCCCTTCCAAAAAACAAAAAGAGTTTTTTGCAGATTTCTAGAAGAGGATGGTACAATAAGACAGACAGTATGACCATTTGTGAAGAAAGTGGTTTGTGACCTGAGCATGAAGAACAAGTTGTGGTGATTGAAGGCTTTTTATAGAGAAGTGGCTCCGTGCAGGCTGACCTGCCATGGCCATTCAGGAGATGCATCGAGGCTGTGGTGAAAATCTTCTTTGTCATATTTGCTGGCCTTTGCCTATTTCTTATGATTCAGGATGAAGGAGAACATCAGAAGGGGTTGGGGAAGGCATATTAGGAGCATGACTTCCCCAGCAGGGCACCAAAGAACTGCAGTGTTTTGAGAGTTTTTCTTTTGGAATTTGGGATAAGGAAAGATTTGAGTGGTGATGATATTGAACTTTACCTCAGCCTTGTGCCCCCCAAAACAGTGATAGTTAAGAAATTCTGCTATCCTTCTGTGTTCTGGGAAATGTTTAACCGAAAAGCACTAATTTTCCTTCACATATTTTTAAATGTTTATTTATTTTTGAGAGAGAGAGACAGAGTGTGAGCGGGGGAGGAGCAGAGAGAGAGCAAGAGAGAGAGAGAGCGAGAGGGAGGAAGATACAAAATGTCAAACAGGCTCCAGGCTCTGAGCTGTCAGCACAGAGCCGCACATGGGGCTCAAACTCCTTCCTGAACCATGAGATCATGACCTAACCCGAAGTCGGATACTTAACCAAGCCATGCAGACCCACTTCCCTCATATATTTTAAGATATGATCAGCCTTTCTTCTCCCTCCAGACTCCCACAGACTTGCATATGAAATGGATGACTCCCTTGTCTACCTGTGTCTGCACATCTTCAAGGCACTTCCTTGTATTTAAAATGTTCATCATTAAATGTTATTAACAATGAACATTTCTCCTATTGCAATAACCTGAATAAAGTAATCTCTTTAATGATGTAGTTAATTTTGTCTATCACAGGTGATAAATAGACTGGTTCTACAATTGATGTAAATGAGTAATATTTGGAGTTTTGAAACAGTTCAAGATTCTTCAAGAATAGACTCAAGGCTGGGAACAAAGTATATCTCGCCTAGCTGAGAAAGGATATGTTTGCTAGGGGTAGGCTGATCTAATCAGGAGGACAAATCTTTCATCAAAACCTATTTTCTCGTTAGCTTGGAGGATTTAAGAAAAACAAATGAGAGGAAAAAGACTAGAAGAGATAAATTGGAAAGGGCATGCACCTGGCATTAGGCCAACATTTGAACTCCAGGCTCTGTGGCTAACTAGCAGTGCAATTTGGGGTGAGCTTCGTGTAATTGCTGTTCCCAGTGGATACTTCTTTTACTCTTCCAGCTGAATCTTGGCAGTCACTCAAGCCACACATCTAATTTTAGGCTTTTTCTGTGTTAGTGGGTATATCTGGTTTCAGTCCAGGACCCTCTCCATTTCTCCTTCTCAGTGATCAGTGTGAGTAAGCTGTCATGATTTGTCGTTGAAACGTGTTTCATGACAAAAAATGACTTCACGTTTAAATTTGTGAATGCAGAGAAGTGGAAATAGGGGCTTATCAGGGATGACCTTATATTAACCTTGCTTTTCTCTTTGACAGAGACTAAATGGGTAGATCAGAGATATGTGGTAGAAACAGGGCTCCACCCTCATCAAAGTATTTGACAAAGATATTCATTGTGGATGAGATGAAGAGATAAAGAGAGATGATAATAAACTTAGATAAATGTGAGCTAACAGTAAATATCCTGACACCAATGGAGAAATTGTGTTTCAATGGAAAACTGTGCAATGTCCACATATAGCATATTCATATTATTTACAAATAACACAGTACTTCTAAGTTATCAGATTCTAGTCTTCTGTTGTCTTTAATATATTTTATGACTCTAATTTGCTAGATATACAAATGCTACCTTGTCCAGTAGAGTTTTGAGTTACTTCCCTCTGGGGGAAACACCAGTTTTGCCTCCATTTGCAATTCAATTCATTTACTCAATATATATTCGTCCTTTGGGGCACCTGGGTGACTCAGTCAGTTGAGCATCCAACTCTTGATTTCGGCTCAGGTCATGGTTCAAGTCCCACATCGGGCTCCATGCTGGCATTGTGGAGCCTGCTTGGGATTCTCTCTCTCTGCCTCTCTCTCTGCTTCTCACTTGTGATCATGCGCTCTCTCTCTCTCATAATAAATAAATAAATAAATAAATAAATAAATAAAGTTTTTAATCTTTTCCTTTGGGTTATGACATCTACCTGATTCTCTCATTAAATGAGTAAAATATAATCTTTTAATACATGTTCATTTTTATATTAGTTTAAGAGCTGTGATTTCATCTTTTTCTGAAAATTATATTTTAACACTAATGAGAACTGAAAGCATTAATAGTATTTTAAACAATACTGGGACCAGGAATACTTTCCTGTGCTTGTACTCAACTAGCTATGCCAGAAAACAACCTGCTCCTGGAAAATGATTAAAATTGCTTGTTTAGCCTGGTGAACAGATTTGCTTTTCAAGGCTCCCTTAAAGACCATTAACCTGCTAGACTGCCAATTGAAAGCTATTAATAACATCCCAAACTGCCCAACTACATCAGGTCCTAGCCATACTACACTTCAAATAATTCAGCCCAGGCACTAAAAATCCTATAAGCACTTTTCCCTACATTCCTCCTTTTGACAAACCACTGGTTCTGTTAAAAAGATGCTTACCCTTGCTATGGTAAGTTAAGTTTAAAATCTCTCTTTTACCTAATTAACAGGTATTCTTTGTTGTGTGTGTATGTGTGCGTGTGTGTGTGCATTTGTGTGTGTGTGCGTGCATCCGCGTGTGTGTTAAAGTGAAGGAGATTGACAATGGAAATTATAACTATCAGCTGCTTCTAACGGATGACATATTAGGTTCTCAATTTGGGATTATGCAGTCAAGTTACTTTTTTTTTTTTTTTTTTTTTTTTTTTTTAAATCAGAAGTCAGGTCAGGTCTGCACTCCATGCTAGGGATCCAGATCAGGATATGTCAACATGTAACAAACTGTTACATATATTCGGTGCCTAAAAAGTATTTGAAAGTATTTGCAAATGATAAGAGATCATTTTTTTCCCTAAAAACCCAATAACTTAAGGAAAAAGTTTAAATAAAAGAAAAAATCAGATTTCATTTCAGGTTTGTATGAATAAAAAGAAAGGTATGTATTACACCTTCAAATGTATTCATTACACTTAAATATGCAGAGGAAATACAGTATAGTTCATTTATTTTTTTCTAACTAAAATGATCTGATCTTTCCTTTGAGTGCCCCCAAATTCTCTTCCCTCCAATACTAATCCCAGTGTTTCTGTGTCCCTCTTCTCCCTGCTAAGGGTCCTGGCAGCTGCAGAGGAGGAAGACTGAGGCATCTGTAACTTTACCTCCTCAGTATATGTATTTTCTTTCCAGTTACCAGAGCTTAGAAGTCTTTGCTTCAACTTATCTACCCAGGACTTCCCTAATGCAAAATCTAAGAACACATCCAAAATAAAGGGTGTACAAGGAGTTTTCAAGAGTGCACATATATACAGTATTGGAGAAAATAAATCTCCAGGTCCTCCATTTCTTTTAGGTACTCCTTTCAAATCTGATTGGCCTGAGGAAGCCCCATGATTTTTTTTTTTTTCTATCTCCTGTTTCACAGTCTCTCCTGTCATTTAGCAAAGCAAACTATTCATTTCCCTACCACTAATCTCTCCATGGCCTCTGGGTGTGAAACACTGTAGCACACTGAACTAAGAGAGGATTATAGTTGATTGAGCTTCAACATAAACTCTGACACCTATAGCTACACAGATATTAAACATAGCCTAACTCCTGGCTAGATAATATAAAATCTCCCACATGTTCAAAACATTTGATGAAAGGAGAAAATAAAGAGGATTACTTGTTGATTAATGAACATCTGTACAATAACAACTAAAAAACCTAAATGCCTTCTGTGGTTCAGGCACTTTACTTAAATTATTATAATTCCACAGAATTCTCCATGTAGAATTCAGAATACTGAAGCCAAAAAGCTTAAGGCATAAGGCCAGAAGTTGGTAGGGGTCTGAACCCAGACAGGCAGTCTAGCTCCACCATGGCAAGCTCCCTCTGGTGTTCAGGGCTTTCCTCACCCTGCCTGCAAGCGAGCGGCAAGTGGAGGGAGAGAAGCAGATGAACCCAGGAAAGTCTGAACTTCCTTTCATAAGCCACAGACTGGAGTCTTCATTAATTTGAACCAGTTTCTGAAAGAGACAGTTAGAAAAGAGACAGTTAAAGGATAGCGACAGAGACGCAGAAAAGACCCTCACTTGGAACACTTCTGAATATGTAAAATGTTTTACTGATTTGGTTCCCAATGAGTGAATGAAGGTAACATTGGGCTCAGGTGTTAAACAAGTGCAGCACTACAGGGAAAATCTGAAGACCACTCAACTGCCCTGGGAGGCCTCAGTGGCATGCTACAAATTATAAATTTATGAACTTCCTTGGTGACAAAAAGCATGCCAATGATTTATGCATGTGAGTATTTATATGCATACTCAAAACTGTACATGAGTAAGAAACTTTAGTTTTTTAAAAAGTGAAGAACCAGAATCTTCCAAAACTCATTTTAACTTTTGATCACATCCTAAAAGTTCTACATTATTTTTATAGATTATTCTGTTATTAATCTTTTTGATCTTGGAAAAAGATTGAAAATAAAGTTCAAAGAAGAACTGATAATATTAATCACTGATAATATTATGATCTCCTTATTTTTATGTAAGTATACACACACACACACACACACACACACACATATATATAGTATAAAATTGCCAAATTTAGAATTATGTCATATAGTCATATGGATATACATGTATTTATAAATGTATATACATACTTCTGCTTTCTCTTTTTTGTCCTTAAAATTATAACATTCCCCCATATTCTAAGAAAATACTAATTTTAATGGTTATGTAATATTCCAGCACACATTTATATCACAATTCAGATGACCAAAATTCTATTGCAGGACATTTAAAATTTTCCCACTTGTTAGTGTTATAAATAATGGGAAGAAGCAGCACTCTTTATTCTAATTGCACCCATATTCTAATTGAAAAAACATTAAGGAATATTAACTCAGCGATTGAAAAGAATGAAATCTTGCCATTTGCAACAACTTGGTTGGAACTAGAGTATATTATGCTAAATGAAATAAGTCAGTCAGAGAAAGATAAATATCTTATGACTTCACTCATGTGTGCAATTTAAGAAACAAAACGGATGAACATAGGGGAGAAGAAGGAAAAATAAGATAAAAACACAGAAGAAGGTAAACCATAAAAGACTCTTAAACACAGAGAACAAACTGAGGGTTGCTGGAGGGTGTTGGGTGGGGGGATGGGCTAAATGGGCATTAAGGAGACCACTTGTGGGGATAAGCACTGGGTGTTATATGTCAGTGATGAATCACTAAATTCTACTTCTGAAATCATCATTACACTATGTGTTAACTAACTTGTATTTAAATAAATTTTTTTTTTTTTTAATTTTTTTTTTTCAACTTTTTTTTTTTATTTATTTATTTTTGGGACAGAGAGACAGAGCATGAACGGGGGAGGGGCAGAGAGAGAGAGGGAGACACAGAATTGGAAACAGGCTCCAGGCTCCGAGCCATCAGCCCAGAGCCCGACGCGGGGCTCGAACTCACGGACCGCGAGATCGTGACCTGGCTGAAGTCGGACGCTTAACCGACTGCGCCACCCAGGCGCCCCTGAATAAATTTTTTAAAAAATCTCTAAAAACAGGGGCGCCTGGGTGGCGCAGTCGGTTAAGCGTCCGACTTCAGCCAGGTCACGATCTCTCGGTCAGTGAGTTCGAGCCCCGCGTCGGGCTCTGGGCTGATGGCTCAGAGCCTGGAGCCTGTTTCCGATTCTGTGTCTCCCTCTCTCTCTGTCCCTCCCCCGTTCGTGCTCTGTCTCTGTCTGTCCCAAAAATAAATAAAAAACGTTGAAAAAAAAAATTAAAAAAAAAATCTCTAAAAACAAACAACCAAAAAGAAAAAAAAAAAACATTGAAAAATCAGTAGAAAATTTTGTAATAATGGAAATGTTTTATTCTGCTTTAGTCTGGTCACCACTAGCCATATGTGGCTGTTGAGTTTATACTATGTGGTTAGTGCAACTGAGGAACTGGATTTTTCATTTATTTAATTTGAATAAATTTAAATTTAAGTACTCCCAAGTGACTTTATTGGTCAAAGCAGAACTTGAGTTCAGTGCATTAATTTAGGTATTTACTTGTATGCAGGAATACCCCCATCTTGTGGCGTTTTGGAATATTGCCTTTAAAATTGTTTGAAACCAAGGAGTATTTGTAACTAGGAACACAATTTGTAGTTGTAATTTCATAATGTTTGTGGATCACAAGAGTACACCGAATAGTTTGTATAAAGTATCTGCAAATTTAAAGATTGACATTGTTAAAACACAGTAGGTTCTCAGGGTGAATGAATTCACGTGGGGACATTTAGTGCCTTGACAAACCCTAAGAATAGGCATATTTGCTTTGCCATTTGGGATAGTCACTCTTTTTGATTTTTTAATAAACAGCTGAAATCTCTAAGAGTTATTGACATGTAAAATTAGGCCCTTTATTTGTTTTGCTATTCAAAAGTCTTCTTTGTTTTAGATTATTTAAAACATTTATCCTCCTACCAGCTTTTTCTGTTTATCTTCACATTATGTCTACTGATATTCCTGTTCTACAGATCCACTCAGTATTTTTGTTATGGAGTCCATACTGTAAATTCTAGTATATCTGTCCAATATTTCTAACTGATTCAACTCTTATTTTTTGTAAAGTTTATTTATTTATGAGAGAGACAGAGAGAGAGAGATAGGGAGGGAGGGAGAGTAGAGGAGGGGCAGAGAGAAAGGGAGACAGAAAATCCGAAGCAGGCTCTGTGCTGAGTGTAAAGCCTGATGCGGGCCTCAAACTCTGACTGATTCAACTCCTAATCCTTTCCCCAAATCTAGCATGAATTTCACAAAATTGGCTCAATATATGTGTAAGTGTATGAATATATATATATGTGTGTGTGTGTGTATACATATAAACATAAGTGTATTTATATGTCTTCTGAATATGAATTATTAGTGATTTAAAGAGGAATAAAATTAACATCTCCCCTGTAACCCCAACTAAGTTTCTAATTAAAGATAGACAATGATGGAAAATAGGTGAAGACAAAAGCATAAGTTTATTACTGATAGAAGTATTTTTTTTAAGTTTTTATTTTAATTCCAGTACAGTTAACATACAATGTTATATTAGTTTCAGGTATATAATATGGTGATTAAATAATTCTATAAGTCACCCAGTGTTCATCACAGGTGTACTTCTTAATCCCCATCACATATTTTACCCATCACCCTAACCACCTCCCCTCTGGTAACCATCTCTTTGTTCTCTATAGTTAAGTGTTTCTTCATTTGTCTGTCTTTCTCTTTTTTCTTCCCTTTGCTCATTTGTTTTGCTTCCTAAGTTTCGCATATGAGTGAAATAATATGCTATTTGTCTATTTTCTGACTTATTTTGCTTGGTATTATACTTGCTAGCTCCATCCATGTTGTTGCAAATGGAAAACTTTCATTCTTTTTTTATGGATGAATAATATTCTGCTGTATGTATGTGTATACACACACACACACACACACACACCCCACAACTTTTTTATCCATACCCAGCTGATGAACACAGGCTGCTTCCATATCTTGGCTATTGTAAATAATGTTGCTATAAACATATAGGTGCATGTATCCCTTTGAATCAATGTTTTTGTATTTTCTGGGTAAATAGCCAGCAATGTAATTGCTGAGTCATAGGATGATAGTTCTATTTTTAACTTTTTGAGAAGACTTCATACTGTTTTCTACAGTGGATGAACTGGTTTTCTGATCGAGGCATTTTTTAAATATGATTTTGTGGCATGGCAATAATGGAAATTCTAATATTGAACCTCAGAATTAGACATTTCTACCAACTTACAAACAGCTCTGGAAAACCATGGGCCTTCCCTTAACGGCAGGTCCCTTTAAAAATTATAGGACATAGGGGCAGAACAGAGGGGCACATACTATGGTCATCTGGCTCCAGGGAGAAGAGATGGTTGGAGGAGGGAGAATGGGAAGAAGAGAGTCTACTATGAGCAGGGCAAATGCCTCACATTCTATAAGATATACTTTATTCTACTTTGGGAGAAAGAATTAAAGGCTGGGCAGATTGTTTGGGGTAACTCCCTCCTCAGAGCAACTGGAAGACTGAGAAAAAGTATTTACACTAATGGATATTCTAACATGATGTGGGTAAAATTTTAGCTCTTTGGCAAAGTAATTTCAGCTTTGCCTGAGAGCTGTTGAGGAGAAAAACAGATTTTTATTCATCTTTGCCCAGCTCTATACATCATTGTTCATCTTTTCCAACCTGAAGGGAACATAAATTATGTGAATTTAATAAATGACTCTAAAATGAGAATAAATACTGACGTCAGACTCATTCCTCTCAAAATGCTGCTTCGGTTTGTCTGGAAAACTTTGAAAACTGAGTTTGTCTGGGAAACTTCCAGCTCAAATACAAAAGAATTAGCTCAAAAGTAACTATATCATAAAACTGTTTAAACATCTTTCAGTTACAATATAAAGGGAAAAATTCAGTGACTGCATAACAGCACCATAGCGATAATAAGAAGCTACAACATAAAATAGAAATACCTCATTCACAACAGCAATAAAAGTATAAAATTCTAATTGTAAGAATTCAACCTAAGGATATACATGCCATTGTACATAACAGTTTATTGTTTATTATATATATATATATATATATATATATATATATATATTCATCACAGAAGTGTTTATAATCATCCTCATAGAATTATGGTGATGGATGTTTTTAAACGTGCTAACTTGGCAAATTTTTAACACTCTCTTACAACTCTTTATTGTTCCCAACACTAAAGACTCACCAGTCCATGAAACAATAAATCTGAGAACAATTTTATTAGATCTACTAATATGTCACTCTAGGAATTGGTATTAAAGATAATAGTTTGTATCTATATAGATTGTAGACAACTCAGCCAGAGATGGTCTTCTCTAGTGAGAAAAGATGCCCAGAAATTCACTTTGATTTCAGTCATTGAAGGTGAGCACCCTATTTGCCACCATCAAATATCCCTGAGGATATTTGTGATCATGGAGGATAATCACTCTGAGAAATGTAAGAGGTATAGGCTGTTGTTCCAAAAATGATTTAATCAGGTCTTTTCTGTGTCAAGAGATCAAATGGGATGCTGTCCAGCTCCTGGCATTGATCTCCGAGGAGAGAAGGAGATGATGCCCTATTCCAGGACAGAGTTCTGAAAACAAGTTATGCATCACCTGAAAAGGCCAAGTTCAGAGATCCATAATATGAGAGTCAAAGTATGGTGCTTCTTTGATTAAACCTAGCACCATGATTAAGATGGTGAACACAAATACTGCCAACCAGGCAGTATAAAAGTTTGTATCAGGCTGGGTGCAAAACAGAGAGACAATAATGTTTGCCATGAAATGTGTGCTGACATATTCTGAAGGTCCACAGGCAGCCAGTGAGTTAATGAGTTATTCCTTCTTCAAAGAATCACAACTGACCCTACCTTGTAGGAATCTGGTCAGGCATTCTCTATGCTGGGCACTCAGGTTCTTTGTATGGCGAGGACCAGTGTCAACAGTGACACCATGTGACAGTGAAGGGCACTGGCACTGGCAATGTGACTTCATCCAACTTTCAGTAGATACTGAATTTTCTATTGATAGAACAGGTGGGGAATTTAAAATTTAACCAGGAAAATAATAGGTAGAATAATTCATGTACAGTATAGTCTTAAAGCATTTGTATCATTTTCAGAGGTTCCTCTCAACCTCCCTGCCTTCCTCTTTTCTCTCCTTCCTCCTCTCCTTCTTTCTTCCCACCGTTCCTCCCTCCCTCCCTCCTCTTTCTCTCAATCTATCCTTTTCCTCTCATCAGTCTGTGAACTATTTCAGAGTACATTACGAGGTCTCCCTTCTCAGACTGGAGGTTTAGCAGAGTGGACAGTATGTCTTCCTAACTACATGAGGCAGTAGGACTACATCTCCCTCATGGGTCTAAACTGCTTCCCGCCTGTACATGCTATCAATATATCCATTGATCAGAATGCACTCTGAAGATAGAACTCTTTCTGTGAACTGCCCCCATAGCCACCAATTGTTTCTCTCCTTTCTATTCTCATACCCACTTTCCCATACCCAGAAATATGAACGCAGTATTGTTGACTGGTACATGAGCTAAACTGACAGTTGGTGGCACTGCTTCTCAACAAAAATTCCTAAAGCATAAGAATAAGAAATTTTATCTCTTTATTTACCACAAGAGGTGATCTAAACTCTAAGACATGAGAATTGCTAGGGGAACAGACTTCTGAACCCAAACCCTTAGAACAAATAGCATAGTAAGTCTTGAAATTTGTAGGTTTGGCTAGTGTTCCAAGTGGTTCCAATTCAGGTAGTACATAAATCACATTTTCAGAGGCTAAGACATGGGATAACAGGGCTTTGAACTCAAGAATAGGATGGGATAAAATTTTCCTTCAAGAGTATCTTTCTGATCTGAGAGGTTTGCCAAAGTCTTCTGTGATATTGTGCTTGTCTGTATATAATAGATATATTGTATGTGTATGTGTATGTGTACGTGTGTGTGTGTGATGTGTGCGTATGTATGTGATATGGTGATATCCAAATGTAGGTGATATGTATATATAGAGACTTAGGCCTGCTGATTATCAGTCTCAGTTCTCTTAATGATTCCCTTTCCATCCATGAGCAAGATCAAAATGAATGTTAATTCTGCTAAACCAGTGAGTGGCTGAGATTGTTATATATGTGTTTATTTAACTATGTTTCTGACATTTCACATTCATTTATGAGCATTTTAAATTACACTGAAAAGTAAAACACTTTTATCATGAACACCCAAGTCCTTACCACTTAGATTCTGCGATGAATATTTTGCTATCCTTATTTCATCAATTGTCTATACATCTATGCATTCCTCTGTTATCTATCCATCTTATTTTTTGATATATCTTATTTTAATATAGGTTGGAGTCAGAAGTACAAATATTTCACTATGTATCTCATTAATTAGAGCTCAAGATTGTTTATGCTTTTTAATGTAAAATTTATATGCAGTGGAATCTTTTGGATATCATTCAGTGAGTTCAGACAACCATATTCACCTGTGCAATTCCTTGTCAACATGCAGAATAGTATCATAATCCCAGAAGTTCTGTCATATGCCTTCCCATATGAGTGGATCCTGAACTCCATCTCCCAGATCTAGCCATTGTTCTAATTATTTTCCACCATAATCTGGGTTTGTCTTTCTAAGATTACACATAAATGGAGTCATATATTAAGAATGTTTTGTGTGTAAGTCTTTTATTTAGCATGTTTTTTGAGATCCATCCATGCTCTTGTGAATATCAATAGTTTTTTTTTCCTTTGGCATTACTGGATAATATTACAATCCACAAATATAATAGTTTTTGTATCTACTATATTTGATGGAAAATCAGGCTGTTTGCATCTTGGGACTATTATGAATAATCGTGCTATCAACATTCAGGTACAAATATTTTGTGGAAATATATTTTTATTTCTCTTGGATTAGTACCTAGTCATGGAATTGCTAGGTCAAAAAGGAGGTCTTTGTTTAGTTTTAGAAAAAATTGGCAAAATTTTTAAAGTAGTTCTACCAGTTTAACCATTTTGATTTCCTACCAACAATATAGGAGAGTTCCAGTTGCTCCATGTACTCAGTGACATTTGGCATTGTCAGTCTTTTTAATTTTAGTCATATTCATATCTAACAATATCTAGGCTTTAACTGACCTAAGTGTCTGCCTTTTTTAATGACTCCTGTGGCTTGTTTTTATATTCAGAGCTATCCAAAAATAACTTCTAAAAACGTGTTTGAGTGTCTACTCTTATGTGTAGATTTACTAGGAGATGTGGGGGCATCTGAGTGGCTCAGTTGGTAGAGCATCTGACTTCAGCTCAGATCATGATCTCACGGTTCATAGATTCAAGCCCCATGTCAGGCTTTGTGCTGGCAGTGCTGGGCCTGCTTGGGATTCTCTCTCTCAGTCCGTCCCTCACTTAGACATTCTTCTTCTCTCAAACTAAATAAATTAATTAATTAAAAAAAAAAAAGAATTACTGTGAGGTGTGTGAAAAGTGAAAGAGAAAAATAGCCCATCCTTAAAGGGCTTACATTCTTAACATCTACAACACAAGGCAATAAAATACAAGGTCTGTGTGACTAAACTGGACTCAAGGTGCAAGATCGGTATAAAGATGGTCATTACTAGAGTTAATTGCCAGGGAAGTTTTTAAGCTACAGATTGAAAATTAGTGTTATTTAGCTTTTAAAATAAGGTGAGAAAAGAGGTTAGCATTTCTCTGGGAAAATAGCCAGAATGAGGCCCTAAGCTCAGAACAAGCAAGTCGTATGGAAAAGAGATGGAAATGCTCCATGTGCAGACTTTTGCAACACTCAGGCTTTCACAAATGTACCACCACCATTAGATCCCATGTCAAGATTTAGTTGTCTGGTCATTTTTCTTGCTACCTGTTTGCAATTAAGTTATTTTTTATTTTATACCACAAAATCCAAACCAATATCTCAGTGTTCTAGTGACATATAGAGGACTTGCCTTATGTGAGAAACCAAATGAATGCCAATGACAAAGACATATATATTTTCTGTTATTGTGGACTGGGAAGCACCATGGATAGCTCTTTATACATAAGCAGGCGGCATTCTGAAATGACTGCAATTTCATTTTTGCTCTTTTTAAAATGGGCCTGAAACTTCCTCCATCAGCTTTCATGCTGTTTTTCCTTGGGAGCATATATGACATAGTACATGAGAAAATAAACTTCGCCCTCAATCAGATACACCTGAGATTACAGTCCATCTCTTGAGCACCATATACCTCAGCTTCCTCATCTCCAAAATTGAGATGGTGGTAGAACCAACCTCATAGAGTTGTTGAGAGGATTACGTGAGATAATGCATGATAAGTGCTTAGCACAGCCCCTGGCTCATTAATGTCACTTATTTTTATTACTCTCTTTGATCACATTTGCCAATTTCACCTGATCCCTCACTCTGCTATTGCTAGTTCCAAGTATTAAATATGAAAGTATATGCAGTGAGTATAACCGGTGTTGTGTTTGGATGCCTGAATTTGCTAGTGGATTTCTTATATCTTCCAGTAGCCCAATTAACATATGTTTCTCCTGATTTCTCCTCTTTAAAAGAATAGTCCATTCATAGTTTGGAATATTTTAACATGAAGTAAATAAACAAATATAACTTGCTTTATTATAAGCCTGAAATATATTAAAAAGTCATGCCTGAAAAGAACACTGAATATGAAATATTGGATCAGAGATTATCATATCATATGATTATGGTGGCAGGGCTCATGAGGATTTTTTTTTTTTTTTGAGATACAAGTAACTTCATCTCTAGTAACAGGCTCTAATGCAACATGGATTTGTATTTCAAGGCACTGCCATGGTCTTTATTTTATTAATTGCAAAAACAACCAGCTGTTCAGATGGCGTGATCTGAGGGACTCTGGGATAAACTCTCTGCTAAAAAATGTCAAGCCTCACCACCTGGCTGGCATACTGCCCAAAATTGCTGAGGAACTCTCTGTTAAAATGAATATATACCTGGGAGATTTAACACATTCAGCAGTCTCTTGAGCCCTTCAGACCTTAGAGTAAACTTATTAATCAGATGGATTTCCAGCTGACCTTAAGTGCAAGGTATTTGGTAGAGGATGAAAGGAAATTCTTTTGGATTTGTAGCAGTTCCCAGACAGCACAAATAAGAGTTTTCATTTGGGCATAGCAAGCATTATGGTTCAATGTGTATAACGGGTCTCGGGGTGAAGTGGGGGCAGGACTGGGAGGCAGAGGACATGGGTTTAGATTTTATTCTACAATTTGATGTGTGTGTGTGTAGCCTTAGTGTTTGTAGACTTAGCCTTCAAATTCTTGAAACCTGTGTTTCCTTACCTACAAAGTGGGGAAATGTATTTTTGTTATAATATTCAGGATGTTAGTGAGAATTAAATGAGATAATACACATGAAAGTCCTCTGGATACAAAAATTCATCAGATATAATACACAATGTTATTCTTTTGTAATAATTGCTAATGTAGAATCTTGGTGAGAAAATGCCTATTGAAGTATTGAAATAGGTAAGCATAAGAAAGAATGTCTATGTGGTATTTGATTTACCAGTAGTTTAGTTTTAAGATTGTGTTTTACTATTGCAACCATTACCCTGTTTGAGCTTAACATGCAATTTAGGCAGGGCAGGTATTTCTATCCCCTCTTTATGGATGAGAATGTCAAAATCAACACCAAAAAGTCATCCTGTGCAGGATCTTTTCTCTCTGTTCCCCACTGCTGGCAGAATAGCATGGTCAATATCAAGAAGCTGAAGTTTACAGAAACTAAAAGAAAAAAAGTGCTTTTTACTTTTTTTTAAAAAATGTTTATTTATTTTGAGAGAGAGAGAAGAAAACACGCATGGGGGAGAGGCAGAGAGAAAGGAAGAAAGAGAATCCCAAGCAAGCTCCGAGATGTCAGTGCAGAGCCTGACACAGGGCTTGATGTCATTAACTATGAGATCATGACGTGAGCTGAAATCATGTGTCAGACAGTCAACACATTGACCCACCCAGGCACCACAAAAAAGTACAGTAAAACCTTGGATTGTGAGTAACTTTTTCTGTGAGAGTTCCGCAAGATGAGCAAACATTTCAAATAAATTTTAACTTGATGAAGAACATGTCTGGCACTATGAGTAGTATGTGATGCCAAACATCACATGATCAAAAATGAGCTAATGGTTCTCTCTCTCTCTCTGTCTCTCTCTCTCTCTGTCTCTCTCTCTGTCTCTCTCTCTCTGTCTCTCTCTCTCTCTCATGTACACTGCAGGGTTGCAGGTGATCTCCCATGCTCAGATACTCGGTCTCAGGTAGAGGTGTTTGGCAGAAATCAGTGATTTTTCAGAACGTTGGAAGGTGCCCACAACTGGCACTCACAAATTTTTTGTCACTTCAAAGCACCTATGGACAGTCTTTTGCTTTTCCATACAGGAGTAAGCTTAGGAATGCTTTGCTTCATTCTAGGTCAGGCTGCCTGCAGATACAGACCCTTTCTTCTGCTGCCAGTTACATTAAATACAGTATATAACAAGAGTTTATTAATACTGTACTGTAGTCAACATCCGTGTGAGTCAGCAATGGCCCCCAGTCACAAAAAGCTTCCACTGAAGGATGCCTGGGTGGTTTGGTCGGTTAAGCGTATGACTCTGGATTTCAGCTCAGGTTATGATTTCATGGTTGGTGAGTGAGAGCCCAGCATTGGCTGGACAGTGGGGAGCCTGCTTGGGATTTCTCTCTCTCCCTCTTTCTGCTCTAAATAAGTAAACAAGCTTTAAAAAATTCCATTGAGCCAATAGATAGCAGTGATTCTGTTAATGATAGTGAAAGTTGTCCTACACAATAACCCTCCTCTCTCGTCTCCCTCACACCAGCCATGAAGGTTTTCAAAGGTACGTGCAGGTTAATTTGTTTTTATATTTTGTATTTTCTTTATTATTTTGTTTATATTATAGTATTGTAATCATTTTTATGTGAATATTTTTGGGTTATCAAATGAATCATCTATTATTTACTATGGGGGAATTCACTTTGATATACAAGTGCTTTCGATTACAAGCATGCTTCTGGAATGAATTATGCTCACAAACCAAGGTTTTACTGTACTTTAATATTGGACCAAAAGAAGGAAGATCATTTTGTTAACTGGGACAGCTAAAGTAGCATTGGCACGCTGCAGTTAGAAAGGGAAATCCTCAAACACATTGTGCTTTTGTGGCCTCCATTGGGGAAAGTAGTATTAAACTAAAGAAGGTGTAATATTTGACATAGAGGCTCAGTGAGGAAACTGAAAAGGAGACCCTAGATACTCTAAAATATTTTACGACTCCCAGCCCTGACAAATGATATAGTCTAAAGTAGAATACCAAATAGAAATGATAAGAGAAACAAGGTAGTATTATTAGACCAACCATGTTCATGAAGTGCAGCACATATCAGTCAAACCCAATTTTCTGAGCTTTTGTTATTGTTTTTGTTAAGGTACCAACAATTGGTTGGTTGATCAAAGGATAGAATTCAGTGACAATCCACCAGAAACCTTGTCACCTGTGGATCTCAGTTTATTTACAGACACTCTTTGGGTATCATGTTTCAGCCAATTATCAAGCTACTCTATTTAATGTCCATACCTCATGTCTCCATCTTGACTGTAAGGATAAATCAAGAGGTTTTATCTTATCTCTATAGAAATATGATAATTTCATTGATTAACCATCTTTAGGCAATGTGATATCAGCCCTACTTCTAGGGGAGGGAATGGGCTAGAGATTGAGTTCCACTGTATAGGCTATGAACCATCAATCTTGCCTATGTAATAAAGTCTCAATAAAGATTCTGGACACTAAAGCTTGGGTAAACTTCCATGGTTGACAATACTCTGTACAGATTTTCATATGTTAATGACAGGAGAGTGATACATCCCAAGGATGCTTCCACCCAATGGAGGCTTCGCTTTTGGAAGCTTCCCACACCATGTTCTATGTGCCTCTTCCTTTGACTGGTTCTGATTTGTATCTTTTTTTTTTTTAAGTAATAAAACTGTAATCATAAGTATAAAGCTATACTAAATTCTGTGAGTCATTCTAGTGAGTTATCAAACTTGAGGGTGATTTAGGGAACCCTTCTAACTTTCTGTTATACCTGAAGTGAGGACAGTCTTGTGGGGGGTTTTGACTTTGTAGTTTGCCTAACTGAAGTGTCTCTGGCTAATATTCTTCCATTTCTTTTCTGAATCCTTTAGCACTTATTCCTGTAAACAAGACTTTCTCCTCTGTAATCGCAATAATAAAATAAAATCACCAAACATACAATCCACATTCAGATTTCCCCAGTTGTACCACAGACGCATTTTAGAGCTATTCTAATTGGTTTTCAAAATATTCATGATAAAACTGATACTAATAAATAATATTTTGCTTTCTTTTTTACTCTCTATTTTATCTAAAGAGAAAACTCCCAGAGAAGAGATATGTAAAGAACAGAGAGGAGTATAGTTATGAAGAGGAAAACATTTTAAGACTAAATCCAGTCAGGGAAGATGACCATAGATGAAAGAACATTAGCTGTTCATTAAGGCAGAGAAAATTGTAATTAAGGGAAAGTATTGAAAGATACTTTTTTTTTTAATTGAAGTATAATTAACATACAATGTTGTATTAGTTTCAGGTGTACAACATATTGATCCAACAATCCTATATATTACTCGGTGCTCACCGTAATAAGTGTAATCACCATCTGTCACCAAGTAAGGTTATTAAAATATTATTGACTATACTCCCTATGCTCTACTTTTAATCTCCATGACTTATTTACTTTATAAATTTGTATCTCTTAATCCCTCTTATCTATTTCACCCATCCTCCCACCCACCTCCCCTTTGTCAGCCACCAGTTTGTTCTCTGTATTTAAGAGTCTGTTTTTTGTTTGTTTCTTTATTTTTCATTTCTTTGCTTTGTTTTTTTCTGTTTTTTTTTTTTTTTTAGGTTTTATATATATAAGTGAAATCACGTGCAGTTTGTCTTTCTCTGACTGACTTATTTCACTTAGTATAATACTCACCAGGTCTATCCATGCTGTCACAAGGGGCAAGATTTCATTTTTTTTTTCATTTTTTTTTAACGTTTATTTATTTTTGAGACAGAGAGAGACAGAGCATGAATGGGGGAGGGGCAGAGAGAGAGGGAGACACAGAATCTGATGCAGGCTCCAGGCTCTGAGCTGTCAGCCCAGAGCCTGACGCGGGCTTGAACTCACGGACTGTGAGATCATGACCTGAGCCGAAGTCGGCCGCTTAACCGACTGAGCCACCCAGGCGCCCCAAGATTTCATTTTTTTAATGACTGATTAATATTCCAGTGTGTGTGTATGCCACATCTTCCTTCTCATTCATCCATTGATGGATACTTGGGTTGCCTCTATATCTTGACTGTTGGAAATAATGCTGCAATAAACATAGAGGTACATATATCTTTCCAAATGAATGTTTGTTTTCTTTGAGTAAACACCCAATAGTGGAATTACTGGATTATATGGTGTTTCTATTTTTGATTTTTTGAGGAACCTCTGTGCTATTTTCCATAGTGGCTGCACCAATGCCACTATGCACGAGGGTTCCTTTTTTTCCTCATCCTCACCAACACTTGTTATTATCTTTTTGATTCTAGCCATTCTGGGAGGTATAATGTGATATCTCATAGTTTTGATTCACATTTCCCTGGCGATTAGGGAGGTTGAGCACCTTTTCATGTGTCTGTTGGGCATCTACATGTCTTATTTGCAAAAAAAAAAAAAAAAAAAAAAAAAGACTATTCAGGTCCTCTGCTCATTGTTAACCAGATTATTATTATTATTATTATTATTTTGGTGTTGAATTGT
The DNA here is from genome assembly GCF_028018385.1 of Neofelis nebulosa. Lineage (NCBI taxonomy): Eukaryota > Metazoa > Chordata > Mammalia > Carnivora > Felidae > Neofelis > Neofelis nebulosa. Next base: position 45,974,436 of record NC_080790.1, on the reverse strand, counting down.
ATATGTTCTCTATATATTTTGGATATTAACCCCTTATTGGATATATCATTTGCAAATATTTCCTCCCATTTTCACCTGGTTGCCTTTCATTTTGTTGATGGTTTCCTTTGCTGTGCAAAAGTTTTCATTTGGTATAGTCCCAATAGTTTATTTTTGCTTTTTTTTCCTTTGTCCAAGGAGACATATCTAGAAAAATAATGCTAAGGCCAATATCAAAGAAATCACTGCCTATGTTTTCTTCTAGAAGTTTTATGGTTTCAGGTCTCATATTTAGGTCTTTAATACATTTTGAGGGTTTTTTTGCGTATGTTGTGAGAAAATTATCTGGTTTCATTCTTTTGCATGTAGCTGTTCAGTTTTCAGAGCATCACTTATTAAAGATGCTATCTTTGCCTCATTGTATATTCTTGTTTTCTTTACTGTAGATTAACTGACCATATAAATATAGGTTTATTTCTGGACTCTCTATTCTGTTCCATTGATCTACCTGTATGTTTTGGGGCTAGAACCACACTGTTTTGATCACTTTAGCTTTGTAGTATATCTTGAATCTGGGATCGTGATACCTCCAGCTTTGTTCTTCTTTCTGAAGATTGCTTTGGCTATTCAAGGTCTTTTGTGGTTCCATACAAATTTTGTAAGTATTCTTTCTAGTTTTATGAAAAATGCTGTTGGTATATTGCTGGAGATTACATTGAATCTGTAGATTGCTTTGACTTAAGCTTTGAAATTATAATAATCTCAACTTAAACAAAATATTTTTCTTTCTAAACAGCACGTATTACTGTAAAGGACATTATTTGGGATAGCAAAAGTCAAAGGAAAACTAAGGATGTGTTATTCTAATACTACAGAAAACTGCTAGCCTTCTCTAAAGTGAGAAATTGCAGGATCTGAGTGTTTCTTACCTTTTACCATTTTATCTCAAAATCTTGCTCTTGGTGTACCCATTTTATTTTTTTTTTATTTATTTTTTTTTCAACGTTTTTTATTTATTTTTGGGACAGAGAGAGACAGAGCATGAACGGGGGAGGGGCAGAGAGAGAGGGAGACACAGAATCGGAAACAGGCTCCAGGCTCCGAGCCATCAGCCCAGAGCCTGACGCGGGGCTCGAACTCACGGACCGCAAGATCGTGACCTGGCTGAAGTCGGACGCTTAACCGACTGCGCCACCCAGGCGCCCCCTTTTTTTTTTTTTTTTTTTTTTTCAACGTTTTTTATTTATTTTTGGGACAGAGAGAGACAGAGCATGAACGGGGGAGGGGCAGAGAGAGAGGGAGACACAGAATCGGAAACAGGGTGTACCCATTTTAAGCAACAAAGTTTGTTGAGCCCATTTCATGTGATAGACACTTATTTGGCAGGCATCAGGGTCATGCTGGCAAAAGCACATGTAAGGTTCTTCCTGAAAATCACATTCAATAAAGGAAAAGAAAAAAAAATACTGAACAGGTGATTATAATTGGTTATTTGAAGGAGAAATACAGAGTACTATAGATGCTTTTAACCAGGATCTTGATGAGGGTAAGGGAATGCTTTTCCAAGGAAGAAACCTTTAAGCTGAAACACCCAGATTAATATGAACCAGGGAAAGGGAGGAGGCATAAGTAATAGGAAAAGGGAACAGAGAACAACATATGAGAATGATGCATGAGGTAAGGAAGAAGCTTCCATATGGAGGGGAAGATTTTTGAAATGGCAAATTTGTTCTTTTTCCCTTACATTTCTGTGGTCCCCCTTTGCCAATTTGCTACTACTTCTTTTTTATCTCCTTCTCCTTTATTTTTTATTTCCATGTTAGCTCTTTTGCTTGTTTCTGAGGTCTTAGGCAGTGGCTAAGAACAGATGGCAGGGTCTAATAGTGCAAGGAAAGGTCTAGGTTCACCCTGACAGCCCCTGGGAATACCTTAATTGCAGAACTTATGCCCACTCTTAGCTCAGCTGTTTCCATCTTTGCCCTTCTTCACTTTGGGGAATTACTCATCGGCTCTGGGCCTCATTTTCTGTGTAGACTTTGGAGACTGTGTTTTGCTTGCATATTGTCTGTAGGTGGATTGTTTCAATGCAAGTTACATGCTTTCCCATTTAATCGCTTCCTGAGAACTTCCACTGGGAACTCCATCTTCAGTTTAACACCAACTCTTCTGTGTTTCATCAATCTCATCTCTTTGGTGTTCGGGGGAAGCGTTCATTATGTGCATGCCATAAACAATTTATTTTAGTGCAGCATTTGATCCAACACTGTAAGATCTTCCTTGGATGCTAATCACATACAGACTGACACAAATAACTGACTTGGCTTTTATTTTGTTTTTACTATGATTTTTGGCTCTTGCTTCATTTGGCTAGTTTGATTCAGGCACAAGCTCCAGTTAGTGTAAATTCATTTTAAGGATATTTGTACAACTACCCAGATAGGTTCTAGGGAGCAGAGGAAGAGTCCTAGCATAGTAAATACATATAAAGACAACCATGTGCATTCACAGGATTCCAGAAAAGAGGAACAACCTGTCAATTCTAACAACAGACTGGAGTTCTTTAAAATAGAAGTTCCATGATAGCAGGGATTTCATCAACTTTGTTCACTGCTGTGTCTTGCAATTATAGCAATATCCGTCATGTTGTAGTCATTTAATAAATATTTGTTGAATAAATGGATACACAACTAGCAATAGTAGAATTTAGAGACAATAATCTGTAACGAAATCAGTGTACAAACTACATAGGGTTTCTTCTCCTGAAGAGATGTATTATACGCTAGCATATATTATCTATTTATGAGTCTGTGAGTTCTGTGCCTTCCCAAGGATGGGTCTGGGTCAGAATACTTCTAGGAAGGTCTATTCTGGGGATCAGCTGAATATCAGGTTTACCTTCAGGGTGGTGCATTTGATGTCAATTCAAACTGTCTCCATCACTGGAAATGGAATTTTGTTTGACTTATTCTTTCAATTCCTTTGACTTATGTAATTGAAACTGTCGCAGAAATGACCAATGATGGACCAAATTGATAAGTGGCTTTTTCACATGAAATATATACTGCTGGGTTGGTTGATCCCATCCCCAAATGACTTTACTAAGGTGCTGGGTTTCTCCAAGCATGAACTGTGGTCTTCATGCCATTCTATCCACAGTTAAGGTGGCAGAGACCTTACCCCAGATCTCAGGTACTCAGTCATAGCAAACCAAGGCATTTCAGAGTTGAGGGAGGCCACCAACCCTAGCCCTGTTTCTTGATGCCTGGCGCTCACTCCGTAATCCAAGCTGTCACCTAGACACCATCATTATGCTGAGCATTTTGATTACTGCTTTATGGAGCTAATATAATGTCTTCCAAACTAATTACTCTGAAATCATGGAAAGAACTTGGGACTGAGAGATAGGAGTCCAGGATTCCAGTCCCAGAATTGTACCTCCTTGGGTAAGTCTTTTACCATTTCTGGTCTTCATTTTCCCTACTTGTTTGCGGATGTGGACAAAGTGGTCTCTAAGGTCTCTTCTGAAGGTGCTTACATCCTATGGTTCTATACTGGACCCTAGGAAGATCCACAGCAGGATACACTGCTCCACTGATATTGCTGGGAAAAATGTTTTTTATCCCATTGGTGATATTTAATTTGCTTTCTGTCCTGAGTCCCTTTCATTTTCTATAATTTACAGCTGAGTCTCCATGTGAGGCATTGTTTGTATATAATATATTTGGGTTTTTTCTACCATCTGCCAAACTGTCATACAAATCCTCAAGAATTAGCTGTCAGTGTCTTCCTTCCCTCTGTTAACATTTCTAGTATCAGTGAGGATTGGGGTGATGAACAGCAAAAGGGATGAGACAGAGGGAAGATACAATAAACATCAAAGTTAAGGTTTTAGGTGGTAATTGTGTTATAAACAGGTTTATATATAAACACTCTGCTGGTTTGATCTGATAAAGCTGAGGAGCCATACTAAGTGGATTCCAAAGTAATTATTTCTTCCTTCCATAGAGAGGGAAGAAATCACAGTTGACCTCAGAATCTAAGAGGAAAGTGTTTACAATGTCTTTGACACCATACTTCCTAATTTCTAATTACTTAAGCTCCAGCTGAGACAAAAGCCAAGGATGCATAATATCTAGACATCTGAAAGAAAAGAGGAAAGATTCCATGGTTGAGGGTTTGGAAGTATATCACCCTGGGAGACAATTATCCTTGGACATTTTTGCAGAAACATATGTGAGGCACAGCATAGGTGTGGCACATTTGCATTTTCTGCTGAGATTCTGGGTGCACTCACAGCAGAGCTATTCTGTGTTCTAGCGATGCTTAGTACCTTATTGGGCCAAGAAAGCCTTCAGAAAGCACTTGTTGAACTGAGAGGACTTGTGGACCAAGTGTCATCAGACCCCAGATATGATCACCTTACTGACTTAAACTAGAATTTCGCACAACTCACTTCAGGTCCCTGGATTCTTCCTCAGCCAGAAATGTTGTACAGGATTTTCCCCACTTAGAAACTTTTAATTTGAAGTAATTTTAGACTTAAAGAAAATATGTTAGCTTTATAAGAGTTTGCAAGTGTCAGATGAGTTAAACATGAGAACATGTTTTGAATTTAGGAAACATATTTAAGTTGCTTTTGGCTCTTGTCCAATTATGACTGTGGGAATACCTTCATCAAGGTACTAATTTTGGAGCATTTTAGCTATATATATATATATATATATATATATATATATACACACACACACACACACACATATATACATATATTTATAGTTATAGTTATAAATATATATATATTTAAGTATACATGTGTGTGTGTGTATATATATATATATATATATATATATATATATATATATATATATATTTCCCCCTTAGTAGAAAATAAGAACTGTGTCTTATTTATTTTTTTATCTCTATTGCTTTCAGTACCTATCAGACCTTAGAAAAGATGAGTAGGAAGTGTTCTAGGCAGCACTCTCGAAATACAACCCAAGACTAACCAATGTCATTGGTTCCTATCAATAGCGCCATTGAATATTATCTTTTTGTGGCAAAGGGACTTTGCAGTTGTGGTTAAATTCAAACTCTTAAAATGGAGAGATTACCCTGGATTATCTAGGGGGGATGAAATGTAATCACAAATGCCCTTATGAGAAAAAGGTAGGGAGAGACTTAAACACAGAAGGCAATACAAAAGAATCAGAGATAATTTGAAAATGCTCTGGGCATTTAGTCTTTTTCCATAATTTGGCTATTGTTGAAAGTGCTGCTATAAACATTGGGGTACAAGTGCCCCTATGCATCAGCACTCCTGTACCCCTTGGGTAAATTCCTAGCAGTGCTATTGCTGGGTCATAGGGTAGATGTATTTTTAATTTTTGAGGAACTTCCACACTGTTTTCCAGAGTGGCTGCACCAGTTTGCATTCCCACCAACAGTGCAGGAGGGTTCCCGTTTCTCCACATCCTCTCCCACATCTATAGTCTCCTGATTAGAAGAACCTAAATGTCCATCAACTGATGAATGGATAAAGAAATTGTGGTTTGTGTACACAATGGAATACTACTTGGCAATGAGAAAGAATGAAATATGGCCTTTTGTAGCAACATGGATAGAACTGGAGAGTGTTATGCTAAGTGAAATAAGTCATACAGAGAAAGACAGATACCATATGTTTTCACTCTTATGTGGTTCCTGAGAAACTTAACAGAAGACCATGGGGGAGGGGAAGGAAAAAGAAATAGGGAGGGAGCCAAACCATAAGAGACTCTTTAAAACTGAGAATAAACTGAGGGTTGATGGGGGGTGGGAGGGAGGGGAGGGTTGGTAATGGGCATTGAGGAGGGCACCTGTTGGGATGAGCACTGAGTGTTGTATGGAAACCAATTTGACAATACATTTCATATTAAAAAAAATAATAAAAAAATAAAAATTCTAAGATTTTAAGCGATAAAAATATGGCTAAATATAAAAAAAATAGAAGATGCTATGGGGCTGGCTTTGAAGGTAAAGGAGGAGGTGCTGAGCTCAGGAATGCATTAAATGCAGGTCTAGAGGTTAGAAAAGGCAAGGAAAGAAATTCTCCCCAACAGTCTCCTGACAGCACCTTGACTTTAAATCAGTGACACTTATTTCAGGCTTCTGGCCTCTAGAAGTATAAGAGAATAAGTGTTTGTTGTTTCAAGCCACTGAAGTTGTGTTAATTTGTTACAGCAGCAATAGGAAACGAATGCAGGGCAGCTGCCATGTGTGGGTCAGGAGCCTGTATTTATTACTAATCAGTTTGAGCTTGGAATATTACTTAATCTCTCTGACACTTGCTTTTCTCATTTGTAAATTCTGGGTTTACTTAATAGGGTTTTTTAGGTTTTTGAGACATTACAAAATGATATCTTGTCCAGTGCTGTCCATTAGCAATATAATGCAAGACACATATGTGGATCATTTAAAATGTATGTATTATGCAAGAATGCAAAATTTCTTAATCATCACTATATTGATTACTAAGAAATTTTGCATTCTTTTTCTCATGCCTCTTAGAAATCTAGTGTCTTTTATACTTACGACACATTTTCATTGGTACCAGCTGCCTTTCACATGTTCAGTAGTCACAGGTGCTGGGTAGTGATTCTGACTCAGGATCAGTGCCTAGTAAGTAAATAGTTATTGTTATCTACAAACTTGGGATAACAGCATTGACTTTACAGGCATGTTCTGAGCACTACATGAGAGCATGCACAGAAAGGACCTGACAAAATGACTTTAAAAAAAATGTTTATTTATTTATTTCATTGGGAGAGAGCCCAAGTGGGGGAGGGACAGAGAAAGAGGGAGACAGAGAATCACAAGCAGGCTCCAAACCTGTGAGCACAGAGCCCAAAGTGGGGCTTGATTTCACAAACTGTGAGATCATGACCTGAGCCCAAATCAAGAGTTGGATGTGTAACCAAGTGAGCCACCCACATGCCCCCAAAATAATTTTAGTACATGCTCAGTAAACAGTAGTTATCATTATGGAAAGTGTGAATTCCTACCCTATGTCTGAAACATAGAAGAGTCAAAACTCCAGCTTCACATTGTGTCACACCTGGAGCCCAATGTCTGTTGACAGCAGTGATGCTATCCTGTCTCGTCAATTACTGGACATCTCCCATACCATCTGCATCTCCTGACAGGCTGTTCCAGTCTCCAACCTCCAGACTTCACTAGCCCGGACCTTTGCAGTCTTATCTAATTCCAGGTGTGATTCAGCCCTGGGCTTCTTTTCATCCCTCATGACCCCCCCCACAGTGATAGCTAATGATGTATAGATTCTAGAAGTTGGGTTCCAATGACTGCTTTGTAGGAATAGAGCAAGAATGTGTTTATGTGAAGGAGACACTTAATCCCAAGGCTTTTTCCTTTTCTTCCCCTCTTAAATTATTTCCAACGATTTCGACACCTTGCTGTCTACAGTTTCTTAACCGGTTCTCCAACAGAGAGTCCCCTTGACGTGCCTTGGGCTGGAACTTCTGTAGACAACACAGGGAACTAATTAGGCCTCTGCTCTAATGTGGCTCTGTTAATTTCCTAGACTCTGGAGTCAGACAGACCTAATTTGAAGTCCCATCTCTTCCACTAACTAGCTATGAGTCATTGGAAAGTTACCTAATCTTTTCAAGATTTAGTTTCTATGTCTTTAAAATGGGAATAATAATATTACTTAGGGAACTAAATAGAAACAATGACTGTAAAATGCCTGCCACATATTTAGTTTGTGCCTAATAAACCTTAGCTATAATTGCAAGGTTGTTTTTTTTTTTTTTTTTTAATGAACAAATCTGATTTTTGATTTCTCTATTTTTAAGGTTAGGATAAAGTTTCTACCACTGTTATTTACCCAACACACTAAGAATCCAACAGTGTTTGGGGCACCTGGGTGGCTCAGTCGGTTGAGTGGCCGACTTCGGCTCAGGTCATGATCTCCAGCTCAAAGGCTTGTGAGTTTGAGCCCCACGTCGGTCTCTGTGCTGACAGCTCAGAGCCTGGAGCCTGCTTTGGATTCTGTGTCTCCCTCTCTCTCTGCCCTCCCCTGCTCACGTTCTGTCTCTGTCTCTCTCTCAAAAAATAAAATAAACATTAAACAAAAAAAGAATTAAAAGAATCCAACAGTGTTTGAAATTTTTGTCCATAGGGCTAATTTTAGTTCTTGGGCCACAAATTTAGAGCAAGATTTCATTGGAACCAAGGAAGTTGTCACATCACATGGACATTAATCAAATCATCTAATTTCATGACTCAATACTATAACTCAAATCTGCAGGAAGATTACCAGCTTTCCCTGGGTATTCCTTTACAGCTTCCAAAATGAAATAGGAACTCTTCACTGAGGCTTCTTCCTCCGTGTCATCCTCAGTCTTCAGCAGTCCTTGACCGTTTCCCAAATCCTTCTTCTGGGCACACTATGCTTTGACCTTGCAGAGCAAACCACTAAAACCTAGTTGGGTGAGTTGGCCCACCAGCTTGTAGAAGACCTTAGAGTTCCACAGTCTCTATGTTCCTGTGGCACAGGACTTTATCTTCATTTTATTATGCCATACAGAGCACCAGGTCTTCCTCTTTCATAGTTTCCGAATGCTTTTCCACTTAGATCTTTAGTGCCTTTCTCTAGGACTGGGAGCTCACCTTCAGCTTCTGTTGGTCTGTGTCCCCGACACCCCACTAATTTTTGTCATCCCTTTTCTTTTAGGGTTAGGGCTTTGTTCCCATCCCTGGTCTTTTGTTTGGAAATTAACATTTATGGATTATGGGAACTGCCGCTGGCTGGCACCTAAGTATTTCATATCAGCTGCATCTGCCACTTCTGGGCTCTCTTTTACCAGGTTAATGATTAAATTCCTCCTGAGCAGGCTGCAACCTACTGACAGAACTAGTATCAGCCCTTGTGGCTAGAAAAGCTGCCTACTACTGCCAGAAACTGCCCATCATTGTCTCTTTTACCCTCTATATTGGCACTCTATAATGAAGATTAAATATGTCTCAGCCCTGAGGCCATCTAAGTCAGTTTAGTAGGGAATGATTTGCTGCTTATAGCCTATTTAGGTTCTCCTATTTTCTGGTAGAGGAAACCCTCTTCCTCTAGGACCTGTCTCCATACTGGGCTCCAGTACATTCTCCGTTGTGAAGACCTGGACCACCTATTGGTCTCGGTCCCTGATATCTTTGATATCCTGCTGTCCTGATACACATACCTGGGAAGACACCTGGTCCCCTGTAGACTCATAAACATCCTGCCCCAAGTGTGTCATTACTGAGATTTATTCACAAAGGGCTTTACCATCAGAGGTGCCAGGATCAAAAAGAAATATGGATATTTTAAGCTTCATTTATGCAAAGAGACTTGGACTCAAGAGTTAGGAGGTCTGACTTCTAGTCTTCCTTTGAGCTGTGCATGCATTTCTCTGGGTCTGTGTTAGACTGGTCACATCCTAAAGCCCTGGTGAGGGGTTGCTTGGATATCTGGTTGATATCTGGTTTATGAATTCCACTCTACTTCCAGACCTGCAGGCTCACATTTTAACAATCTTTAGGCAGAATTCACCTCACTGTCATGTTTTATTTGGCAAGCACAGTGTTTTGTTTTGAATTAATTTCAGATGTCTAACATCTGTTTTACAATGCCAAAAACCGATTCTGCGACACCAACTGAGTGTCTTATAATTTAACTTGATTCTGACGTTAGCTACCTGGAGGCACCATCTGATTCCACAGGTGAAGAGTTCATTACTGCCCCCACCTCACCCTTGCGGAGGCTGATCATAAGTCCAGGTTGTTATCTGTGTTTCTGATCAATCGACTACAAATAGGAGGTTCCCATAACTCCCTCTTCAGGGTTAATTAGAGTGGGTCACAGAACTCAGGAAAACATTTACTTACCAGATTACTGGTTTATTATAAAAGGATTTAACAGGAACAGCCAGATGGAAGAGATACATAGGGGCAGATGTGTGGGAATGGGTGAGGAACTTCTGTGCCCTCTCCAGGAGCACCACAATCCCAGCACCTCCACCTGTTCACCCCCTCAGCAGCTCTCTGAACCCTGTCATTTTCAGTTTTATGGAGGCATCATTACATGGGCATGGTTCATTATATCATTGGCCACTGGTGATTGGAAATCTCCAGCCTCCCTTTCCTCCCTGGGGTCAGGGAGCAGGGCTGGAAGTTACACTCTCCAATCCTGGTTGGTTTCCCTGACAACCAACCTCTATCCAGAGGGTCTTTCCAAAAGTCACCTCATTAGCATAAATTCATAGGTAATTAAAAGGGGCTTATTATGAAGAAAAAAAGGCCCCTTATACCTTTAGGTTCTTATCACTTAGGAAATCCTAAGGGTTTTAGGAGTTCTGTGCTAGAAACGACAAAGATTAAATATCTATTTCTTATTGAAAATCACAATATCACAGGATGACTCTGCCAAGCCTGCCTTTTCACATCCCCACAATCCCAACCATCCCATTTTGTCTTCTGTCTGGCCCAATTCACACACACTTGGCCCTGGAGGCATTTGAATTTTTGGCTTCAGGTGCAACCTGTAGAGATATTGACCCTCAAGATTATGAAAAGAAAACAACCACCTCAGGCCCATTTTACTAATGGAAGTGGGTTTATAGGGGGTGGATTATTTACTCTGACATCAAAGTGGTATGTCTAGGTAGCAATGGTTAAAATCAGACTATTCATACAACCTCTGTTTACTGCCATGTTTTGTATTACCACAAACCAACAGCTTAGCTCAGTTCTGTTCTTTCACAGAGCCACCCAGGCCCTGGATGCCAATTTCTGGGATGTGGTCATCAAGAGAAGTGTTGAGATTTTACATAACTGCATTGTACCTGCAGCTCTGAGTCAGGCTAAATCCAGTTGCAGTTTACCCCAATTACTGACTTATGATTCGGAAAACCTGCTGTTTCTGCTGCAGGACCTTCCTGCCTCCCTGGGAGCAGTCAAGTACATCATAGATCAGGGAGAGCATGGGGTGGGGGCAGTGTTCAGAGGGCTATTAGGGAAGGAAACCTCTAAGATAGCCCCACAGATCCCAACCTCCTGATATTGACACCCATGTGTTATCCTTTCCCTTTAAATATGGGCTGGGTTTAGTACCTCCTAACAAATTGTGTACAGCAGAAGTGATAATCACCTTGGAGACTAGATTATAAAAAAAAAACAAAAAACCTTAGGGTCCTCTATTGCTCTCTCTTAAATTTCTCGCTGTGGAGGAAGCCAGCTACCATGTTATGATCAACCTTATGCAGTAGCCCACCTGGGAAAGAACTGATGAAAATCTGAGGTCTCAACAGTCCTGCCAACAGCTATGTGAGTCATCTTGGAAGTGGTTCACTTCCCAGGTAGGTCTTGAGGTGACCACAGCCCTGGCCAACCTTGATTGTAGCAGAGAGAAAGGGGGAGCAATTTTAGGAAAATGCATATTATAATGCCATTCCTTAGTGCCATTATCTTGGAAGCACATTCTCACTTGGTTACTCTAGAGGCACAAATTCTAGGACTGTGATTTCAGGGCAATTTACTTTTTTTTCTTTTTCTTAATGTTTATTTTGAGACAGAGAGAGCAGAGGGGAACAGAGAGAGGGAAACAGAGAATCCCAAGCAGGCTCTGCAACTGCCAGTGCAGAGCCCGATGTGGGGCTCAAACCCACGAACTGTTAGATCATGACCTGAGCTGAAACCAAGAGTCAGATGCTTCACCGACTGAACCACCCAGGTATCCCTTGGGGCAATTTGTTTAACGTATCTGTCTCAGTTTCTCAATCCACAAACTAAGCTGGGGTCAGTTAGATGTTTCATAAGGTTCCTCATATGGCTGACTTATTCTCTACTTGAGCATATCCGGAAAAAAAAAAAAGTCAAAGAGGCAGTGTGCTCCTGGGTTTGACCTGGTCAGAAGTCGAGAGTAAATCTGTTTGCAGTGTGGGAATATTTACTGAAGCTAATGAGAAATGAGCTCTGAATACATTGAGGAAAACTCAAGATTTTTATGTATTTATGCAAATTCTCCTAATTAGCATGGGCAAACAAGAAATAGATGTCCAGGGAAAGGCTGATGTTTGTTTTCTCTTGCTAGTGCATGTTAATGATCAAAATAAGATTTGCAAATCGGCCTGTATCTATCTTCCAAGGTTAATATTGTAATTTGGTGAGCTTTCAAACAACTTGACTTGTATAACTGTGCTGGCATGGTGCCAGGAACCTGAAATCAGCTCACCAATGTCTAGTGATTTTATACCTGATGGTGGACATTGGTTACCAGGGAGGCTCATTCTGATGGAGAGGAAGAGAGGGACAGCAGAGAAGGAACTACCACCTTTCTTTTATGCTGCATATTTTAATTTTGTTTACTTTCATTTGTCCAAACTCTCTTAAGGCAGAGGTGATATCTGCATTTCTTAGTAACTTTCATATATAGAGATAACATGTCTGATCATCTTGCTACTTGTTTTTCTTAGAAGAAAAGAAGACTGTGTGTATTCATCATATAGTTCATGACTGGGATTGACAGAGTTTGTTAGCTGTTATCAATGCTCAGTTGGGCTGTCTATGGAAGAACGAGCACATTTGTAGTTTGTGGTTTCTAGGACCAAGATGTAAAAGTTTTAGAGAAGAGCTCTTAGTTTAACTTGAAGAGGAAGTTTCTATATTAAAATTTATTGAGTTGGCCTGGATTGGAACAGTCTACTCCAGACTTCAGTAAACAAGATCAGTCAGTTGTTCAATGACTGTTTTTATAACTGCCAAAGAAAAACATCTCAAGGTTGATTTGAGGACCATTAAGGCACCTTCCACACCAGAGACTGTGTGATCCTGTTACTCTTTGTAGGGCAGAAAGTGAGCTGCTCTTAGACTAATTCTATTACATGTATGTTAGTGCCCTAGAGGAAGGAGGACTAGCCACAGCACAAATATCTGCAGCAAAAAGACCAGTGAGTACATCCAAATTTATATAACTCTAATGACAAAGTTATCTATCCAAATTAAGATATCCTGCCTTTGTTAATGTGACTAGTGCCCATAAATGGGGGGAAAAATCTTTGAAGTTTCACCATTACTAGAAAGAGTTACCAGCCTAGAAGGAAAGCATATAGGGTAGGGGCAAGGACCAGTGACTCCAAAACAGTAGTCCATGGTTTGGCTGAAGCAGAATTCCCTTCCTTACCAGGACCTAAGTGGAGGACATTCATATGATAAATAAACTTCTGAAGAGATTTCATGTATAATCAGTTTTAGGAACTTCTGTATTAGATGGCATCAAATTTCCCTAAAATGTGAAAAAGTCCTAATAATTTCACATAGAAACAGACATTTATATTACATACAGGTTGTATTTCACTACAGGATCCAGTTTAATATGCAGTTTCCTGTAGTCAATGCATTAGATTAAGCTAAGCATTATTCCTAATAAAGATGACTTTTATTCAGGGCTTCACTAATTCTTTCCAACCACAGATACTTGCTATATTTGAGAACTGAGTGCATTCTCAGAGATTCCAAATCAGAGCTCCCAATTCTAAATTTACTAAGTAGAAGTTCATTATAGATAATACATTATTGGTACATCTGTGATGATAGAAATAAGGCATCAGCTGTCCCTTTGTCTCTCAAGTAATGAACAGGAGTGAAACAAATAAGGAAACGTCAGCAATGAAGAGTTATGATCGAAACATATAAATACTAGGGTATGGCACAAAGATAGAGTGAGATTACAATTGAGGTGGTGGTCAGGAAATAAAGACAGCTAGGTATTGAAAAGAACAGGAGTTTAGCAAAAGAAGAGAGATAGGAAGGCTAATCCTGTAAGAGGGAAGTTCCAGGAAGAGGTTAGAACAGCTTGGCACAATCTGGAATAGTCTAACTACTGTGAACATCTTATGTATGAGTATATTTAAATTTTCCTCTGTTGCTTAAAATCAGACATACATAAATATCATGGGATTCTGACAGTTGATAATGTTCACATAATTGAATGAGGATTGTTACTTAGCTTCATTCTACACTCTACTGAGTTTGGGTCCTAATACTGCTTAAAGTCAAGAGCAAATTAATTTTCCAGACAAGCCTATTGTATTGGCTGAGAAGGAAGGCTGTGGAGACAAACTGATTATCCCAAAACTCTTTTACCTTAAATTTTTTCTACCCGAGTACTATAAATTGTAAAATGGAGATACTACTTAGCTATCTCACAGGGTTATTATGAAGATTAAATAAGTAAATACATGGCAAGTGCCTAGACCAGCAACTGTCACATTAGCACTTGGTACTATAAGTTGGTATTGTGAAAAGAAGACAAATGAGGCTGGTGATAAAGGTGAGGTACTGTGACAGATATCTTTAAGCTGCAGGATCCTCAGGGAAGGAGATGCCTACCATCAATTATGTGAGCCTCTTTCCAACCATCTCACTTTCCCACTATTACAAATATGGACATTTCTCTGTCTTTACTGAAAAGCCATTAACTAGTTTTAAGTAAATGTATATATAACTCAGTAGCTCCTCTAAGTCAAGAGTTTGTATCCCCAGTGCCTGACTCATAGCAGATTATCACTAAAGACTGGAATGAATGAATGAATGAATGATGAATGAATGAATGAATATGCAGATTATTACCAGCATCAGAGAAAAAAATTATGAATCACTGTTTAATTCCCCATGAGTACAATACTTTGATGTACATGTTAGGACACATTTGATCTGAAAGTAATATTGAAACAAGTTATTATGGATCCCATCCAATATTTGCTCAAGAAAATGTCTCTGTCAGAGCTCCCATGTAGAGTAGCTGAGCTGACACTACTATATAGTATCCTAGAAAGAGCACATACCCAGAGTCAGCCACTTGGATCCTGGAAATGCTTTTCTCACAGCCCAGCTCTCCAACCTTGAACAAGAAGTCACCCTCTGTAAAGCCCAGTTTCCTCATTTGTAAAGTTAGGATGGTAATAATAATGCTAAATTAGAATAAAAACCACTTGAAGATTAAATGAGATATAATGCTTACACATAATGGTTGGCACAGTGTGTACTATTAATTGATATAGTATTTCTTGTAATTATCCTATCATTTTTAGTATACCATTCATATGAAAAGCACAGCTGTGCTGACAGCTCAGAGTCTGGAGCCTGCTTTGGATTCTGTCTCACTCTCTCTCTCTGCTGCTCCCCTCCCCCCCCACTCATGCTCTGTCTCTTTCTCTCAAAAATAAATAAACATTAAAAAAGCTTTTTTAAAAATTAAAAAATAAGCACTTGTAAAGTAGGGGACATTTTAAATACTGTCTAGGTAGTTGATTACATAAGAAATTATTTTTCACTTATTTAGGTATAGTGATGATACTGTATTTGTATATTTATAGGAAAACCCTTATTTGCCACAGGTATAAGCTGAGATATTTATTGATGGAATAATTTTGATCTACTTCAAAATATCTGAGTCGATGGGGAAAGGGAACAAAAATGACACAGTACTCTCTACAAATTAAGTATTGATTATTTTAGCAACTCATACATAGGTATTCACTTTACTACCCTCTTATGTATATGTTTTAAAAGTTCCATAATAGAAGTTTAAAAATAATCAACATGGCACATACATATATGAACATAAAAATAGCATGCTGAAGTTTCTGGTTCCTAATCAGTCCAATGCATCTAGACTTTACTTTGTTATGTTTGTTCTGTGCCAAACACTGTACTCAATACTAGGAGACACAGAACTCCAATGGTAAATACTTCAAGGAGAGCCCACAGTGTGTTTGCTTGCTTGTTTGCTTGTTGGTTTGTTTGGAGAAAGTAGGGGCACACAAATAATGTTTGAAAACACTTTGCATCATGATTGCCATTAGTGCCTTCATAGAGGTACAAATGACAAGCAATGGCAGAGCACCTTCATGGGGAAGGTGAAATTTAAATAGCGTACTGAAAAATAGGTAGGGTTTCAACAGTAGTTGTAGAAACAATACCACTCCAAGAATACATTGAAGACAGCCTGTATCAAAAGGTAAAAAGAGATTCAAAAAGATGAAAAGGACAAGTGAGAAGAAGAGGAATATGAAGTGATTCAATTATTCTGAACTGTCATGGGGAGGATCTTGTTTGATGCCTTTATCCGTTCTCTGGGGCTACTATAACAAAGTATCACAACTGGTTTGTTTAAAATAACAAACATTTATTTGATCACAGATCTGGAGGCTAAATATCCAAAATCAAGTGTTGGTGGAGCCATGCTCCCTCTTAAACCTGTAGTGAAATCTTTCTTTGCCTCTTCATAGCTTCTGGTGGTTTCCTAGCAATCTGCCATTCCTTGGCTTGCAGCTGCATGACCCCAGCCTCTGCCTTCATCATCACATGGCTTTCACTGTGTGTCCCAGTCTTCACCATGGCTGTCTTCTTATAAGGACACCGGTCATACTGGATTAGGGGCCCACCCTACTCTAGTACAACCCTCATTGTAACTTAACTAATTACATCTGCAATGACAGTATTTCCAAATAAGATCACATTCTGAGGAACTGGAGTTAGGACTTCAATGTATCTTTTTTTTGGCCAGGGAGGGGGAGAGGTAGATAATTCAACCCATAATAATGCCAAATCAGCGATCTTTTCAAAGGAAGAGGGTATACTATAGAACTGGCCTCGTGAAACAACTGAACTCTTTGGGTTCTAGTCTTGGTTTGCTCATTTCTTATCCATGTGACTTTGGGCAATTCCCCTCAAGTTCTCTGAACCTATGGAACAGAACTACCTGTTTTATACAAATGACAGTTCTTGGAGGGTAAAATGAAATGATGATGGGAAAGCACTTTAAGAATCTCAGAGCCCCGGACCTGAATTTTGTAAAGTGCCGTTATTACTGATCCTTCTATCCAAATGGCATTCACTGGCTCTATACAGATAAGACTGGAAATCCCAATGATTGGGACCATTTTCTATGTGTGAAAGCTTTGTCTCTAGAACACACTTGATAAAATCTTAAAATGATGTCTCGAAGAGAAAGAATAGATTGCTCGGTGGAGGGTGTTAAACAGTGGCAGTCCAGGAGGCTTAAAGAAAAATGTAGGACTAAGCACACTGCTGTTGAAAACAGGCCTACGTTTCTTCTCCAGGTCCTTCAGTTTCCATAGAGGAGGGACTTGTGCACCTCTGCCCACAAGGTGGAGGACTCAGGCGGTTCCTCTCATGCCCAGCCCAATTCCAACACACAAAAAGACTAATTAGTCTGATTGGTTAGAATTTCAGATGGTCAGTAGGTTTCAGTTTTCCCAGGAAGTGACAAGAAAACTTAGGCTGTATTTTGATCTTTTGTTCTCTCTATCCTGCCAGTTAGAGGTGTAAAACGGCAGGCCTATGACCCTAATAGCTTGCTGGGCACCTCAGGGTTCCCCAGACAACTCAACTATCAAATAGATAATTCTTAAGTTTGAGAGATGAGGAAGAATGACCAGATCCCTACTTCTAGAAAGTCAGCTACACGAGGGAGCCCTGTGTTTTGTCAGTTATTAGCACTTGCTGGGCCAGTATATAAAGCTAATGTGTTGACCCCCATTGGGCATATGCTCTTTGTGCTTATTGTCTCTATTGTTTAGATTCCTGTGGAGAGCAGAGGTAACCATTAGCCTACTTCCCTTCCCCAGCTCCTCCTAGTATACGCCTACCTCCTCAATATCCAAATAATAGACTGAGCTGAGCTATAGAAAAAAAGCTCAAGATTACAGTGCTCAAGTCAACTGGGGCAAATCCCATCTCAACAATGAGGCAGTAGAAAGAATGAGTTCTGAGGTGGCCAGGAAAAGGGCCTGAGGTGAGTCAGCTCTGGTGTGGCAGGATCATGTTTACCTTAAAGAAGCAAAAATCCCACTAGCCAGTAATTTTCAAGGTGCACACAGCTGGAGATCCTTTTATGCCCAGGGGCCTGGAGGAGATGGAGTGTGAGACAAGAATGAGTTGGGGCCCAGGGCATGAGGTGGAGAATGCAGAGCATGGGGACAAGGCTGTGAGGAGGTCCTGCAGATTGTCTGCCTGCAGCATCTCCCATCCTACTCATTGTCAGGATGACATAGTGAGGACAGCTGCAGTCAGCCCTGTGGTGAATGACTGGGAAGCAACATGGGGAATGCATGAAAGCATCAAAATACTCTGGGAACAGGTGGGACCCTTTAAACAAGAGATGGTCTGGGCCCTAACCTATGCAGGTAGGCTCCAGAGTTGTGATACAGAGCCTTTATTTGGTTAGATTTGAGACAAGAAATGATCAAATTAGGTTTAGAACTATTTTGCAAAATGAGAAAGTAACAACAGGAAGAGATGACACTTAGAAATTTATTTGCTGGTATTCCTGGTAGATTTTCCCACATAGTAATTTCTCCCTTATTAATTTAAAGTTCCCAAAAATAAACCAGAAAACTAGACAAGCCATTCACCAGTGCCCCTCTTCTTGAAGCTGGCCTGTTGGTCATGGGTGTTGCATGGAAGGTCTTCTGAGTGCAACTGTTGCTGAATCTGACAGCTGAGGAAGGCATCACCCACCTTCATTCATGCCTCTCAGCTCAAGGAAATGTTCTCCCACAGGCTTCCTCCCACACAGAGGCCCCTCCTTGCTTTTTGTCTCTACAGTATAAAGCAAATCTGTCAGTTGTCTGAGCAGGACCATACACATGAGCCATTTGTAAAAGGAGTGGGCACTGTCTTCAGGCAAAGCAAATTCTTCTGTTTCTACTGACTATCAGCCTAAAATTACCTCAGAAGTATCTGAGGAAATCTAGGTCTCTGCCTTTGGTTACTCTTTTTCTTTTTTCTTAGTCACTTGAGCCTATTGAGCTGAGAGAATTTGATAAATAGAAATAAGGGCCAGAACTATAAGGTATTTTAAAGTTATTTACGATGATCCAAGAGTGTCAGGAAAATGTAGGAACTTCACAACATTGCATTTTTTGCCTCTGTACAAGCCCAGAAAGTTTGTCTCCAAGGTCTCACATTCTAATGTCTAATGCAAAGGAATTTCTAGTGTCCTGAGTGGTTAAAGACAAAAATGATGAGTTCACTTTCATCACAGATCACATTGGTAAGCAATATTGGCCAGAAACTAACCTGAAGCCCAGTCATAGGCTGAAGCTGAACTCTAATCCCAGTCCCTATCATGGTTACAACTAAGCCTTCATGCCTACTCAAACTGGACCTTTAGCCAAGTTCCAGAGAGAAAGAGAGAGAGAGAGAGAGAGAGAGAGGACATTCAAATTACTTTACATATGTCTAATTTATTCTTCACCACATTTCCCTGTAATACCTATGAAAACATGGCAAAAGAGTAGTGGTAACAATGATAATGCCAATATGTGAAAAAAAAAAAAGTTGCTCTAGCCACATGTTGACAGTAGAATTGAGAAAAGTGAGCAGTGAGTTAAATATCTAGACTTCTCAACATAGACAGGAAAGAACCTCAATCCAGTCTACTATGTATTCTGATATCAGAGGCTCAGGAGGTGCTACCCATCAGTAAGTTCTCTGCCAACTCATTACCCTGGTACAGAAGTTGTACTTCAGGGCATTCAGGGCTTTCTGTTCCTCATCTATACTCCCAATCCCACTTGTTTTTCATCTGCTTGGAAAACAAGCTCTCAGAAACACAATAGCGATAAATGCAGGAGAATGACATACATTGCACTATAAGATGTAAGGTTATGGGGCACCTGGGTGGCTCAGTAGGTTGAGTGTCTGACTTTGGCTCAGGTCATGATCTTGCAGTTCATGAGTTCTAGCCCTGTGATTGGCTCTCTGCTGACAGCTCAGAGCAGGGAGCCTGCTTCAGATTCTGTGTCTTCCTCTCTCTCTGCTCTTCCCCACCTCTCTCTCTTTCTCTCTCAAAAATAAACATTAAGGGGCACCTGGGTGGCGCAGTCGGTTAAGCGTTCGACTTCAGCCAGGTCACGATCTCGCGGTCCGTGAGTTCGAGCCCCGTGTCAGGCTCTGGGCTGATGGCTCGGAGCCTGGAGCCTGCTTCAGATTCTGCGTCTCCCTCTCTCTCTGCCCCTCCCCCGTTCATGCTCTGTCTCTCTCTATCCCCCCCCAAAAAAATAAATAAAAAACGTTGAAAAAATAAACATTAAAAAAATAAAAGTTTAAAAAAAAGATGTAAGGTTACCCATAGGTAAAGTGGAGACCCTGGGACATGCATCACATATTAGGAGGCAAGTTTTGTAATAGCTAGAGTGGTAACCATGGAGTATGTATCAAATTTTAAGGTGCGAAGTTAGTATATTATTCTGCTCAATTGCTATAACAAGGTACCACAAACTGGATGGCCTAAATGACACATTTATTTTCCCACATTTCTGAGGCTGGAAGTCCAAGATCACAGTGCCTGCAAAGGCCTCTGGTAGGTCCTTTCTCCTCAGCATGTAAATAATGTTTTCCCATTGTGTCTTCACATTGCTTCTTCTCTGTGCACATACTTGGAAAAAGAAAGTTTTGGTGTTTTTGTTCCTTTTCTTATAAGGACACCAATCTTATTGGATCAGGACACCACTCTTTTGACCTCATTTAACCTTAATTACCTCTTTAAAGACCCAATTTCCAAATATAGTCACAGGATGTGTTAAGGGTTCTATTTATTTATTTATTTATTTATTTATTTATTAAATGCTTCAACCTATTAATTTGGGAAATATGCATACACAACTCAATCCCTGATCCTCTGCCTTCTGGCCTTGCAAAACTCATGTGCTTCTCACAAGCCAAATACATTCACTCTTTCCCAATAACTCCAAAAGTCGTAACTCATTCCAGCATCAATCCCAAGCCCAAATCAGGTAGAGGTGAACTTGAGGTATGATTCATCCTGAGGCAAAACTCCTGTCCAGTTGTGAACTTGTAAAACCAAGCAAGTTAACATGCTTCGGAAACACAATTGTAGGACAGGCATAAGATAGACATTTCCATTCCAAAAGGGAGAAATCAGAAAGAGAAAATCCTAAGCAGATCCAAACCTAGCAAGGCAAATTCTATACTATCTTAAGGCTTGAGAATGACCCGATTTGGCTCAATGCTCTGCCCTTGGGGTTCACTGAGAAGGCAGCATCACCCTCGGCCCTAGGTAGAAGGCCCTGCCCCAAGGCTATGTAGGAAAGCCTTGTCTCTGGGGCACTGGGTGGCATCCTCTGATAGCCAATCAAGGAAATGACCCCACCCTCTGAACCCAAGCCTTGCTCCCAGGGTCTGTGGTAGGAATGGCAGTCCCGATGACCTCCAAGTCACCTTCTGGGTCATTCTCTTGTCTTGAAGGATAACACATGTTCAAAACC
Source organism: Neofelis nebulosa (assembly GCF_028018385.1). NCBI lineage: Eukaryota > Metazoa > Chordata > Mammalia > Carnivora > Felidae > Neofelis > Neofelis nebulosa. The sequence goes on along the minus strand of NC_080790.1, from coordinate 45,953,110 downwards.
AGATATTTCTATTGTCCCAACGTGTAGAATCTGAGACGTCTGATAGCCTTCCTTCATTCCATCCCTTTTCTCTGTTCCCTTTAGTCTCAGTTGGTAGAGTTTCTGCTGGTATAATTCTCTCTGTATTACTGACTTCAGCTGAGTTAACCCATTAACTATGAGGATAATCTCTTTATGGAGTAATTGTTCTGCCACACCAGTGTTCACAACCTGACACACTTTCCTTTTTTTTTTTTTTTTGTAATATGGATAGGCTAAGTATTTTCCAGACCTTCAAGTTCTGGTTTCTTTTTGCTTAACAATTCATTCATATTTTCTTGTATTTTTTTTTATAAGCTGTAAGGAGAAACCAGACCATACCTTTGATGCTACTTAGAAATCTCCTCTGCTAATATTTAAGGTCATCACTCCTAAGTTCTACTTTCCACCAAACATTAGAACATAATTCAGAAAGATTTTTGCTACTTTATAATGAAGATCGCCTTTCCCCTAGTTTCCAATAACATGTTCCTCATTTCAATCAGCAAGCACCTTTAATCAGGTTTATTTATCTTATTTATACCCACTATTCATGGTGTTGTATGTATTATCCAAGATGATAAAGGCTGTCTCTATAGTTCTCCTCTTTTCTTTGTGGGTATTCACCAGATTCACATTCAACTTCCCTAGGTCTTACTGATATTCTCTTCAGGGAAAGTTAGGCACTTTCTAGCATGCATCCCAAAACTCTTCCAGCCTCTATCCATCATCCAGTTCCAAAGCCACTTCCACATTTTTAGGTATTTGTTACACAGCATCCCACTTCATAGTGCCAAAGCATGCATTAGTCTTCTAAGGCTGCCACAAGAAGAAACCATAAAGTAATTTAAATAACAGCCATTTATTTTCTACAGTTCTGAAGGCCACAATCACGTTGCCAGCAGCGTTCGTGTCTAGTGAGATCTTTCTCCTCAGCTTGTACATGGTATCTTCTCACTATCTTTGCATGGCTTTTTCTCTGATGTCTCTTCCTTGTCTTGTAAGGGCATTAGTTTTACTGTAACTGAACTCTACCCTTATGACCTCATTTAATGTTTATTATCTCCTTAAAGGCCCATCTCCAAATATAGTCACTTTGGGGTCCATGCTTAATTTTGTGAATTTTGTAGGGCCACAATTCAGTCCATATCAGTTAGTGAAAGGCAGAAGCAGAGACAGGAGAAGATCTGGAATTGTTCAGCAGGCTGATTTTTATATACTACCTGTGTCAAAAGACAACTATTCAAAATTAGCCATACATGAACCTCGTTATAATAAGAGAAGAGGATGCCATAGGAGTAAACTATATTTCTGTCTTTGGCTAATGCTTTCCCAACTCAGGAGCATGAGTAGGGTTGGATATAAATAATTGTTACTGCAGTTTAGGATTAGGCAAAGGGATTTTTAAAATCATTCAGGTGATCAAAGAGAAAAGAACACTTCCGTTTGACATCACTGACACTGAATAGAGGGAGGCATCCTTGTGTAAAGATGAAAAAAACAGAGAAAAGCTAACATGCGATGTGTGGAAAGATCCCTGTATATGGAAAAATGATCTAAGCATGCAGAGGAAAAGCATAGCCATGAAAATGGTTTTAGAATATAGTTGCTTTTTTTTCTCAGTGAAATTCTAGAAAACATAGACTAGAATATGAAAGAGGAAATCACTAAACAACAGGTTGAAAATTTAGTTTTAAATTAAATGGCATCAATAATGTGGGTCTAAAACCCAAAGATAGAAAGTAGAAGGAAAGAACTCTAAATTCTCAAAAGTATTCTCTAGACACACAGTAGTCAAAAGTTATGATATTGTTCTTGAATATGAAAAATATAGAAAAAAAATCCAGGCTTGGGAGTTTTATGAAACTCAGAGAAAACCTTTAATTCAACGGTTCGCAGTGTGGGCCCAGACGATCAGCAGCAGCATCACTTGGGATCCATTAAAAATGCAACTCCTCATGGGGCACCTGGGTGGTGCAGTCCATTGAGTGTCTCTACTCTTGATTTCGGCTCAGGTTGTGATCTCAGGGTGGTGGGAATGAGTCCTGCATCAGGCTCCTCACTGAGTGTAGATCCTGCTTAAGATTCTCTCCCTCTCCTTCTGCCCCTCTCCCTCACAAGTGCTCTCTCTTTATCAAGTTAAAAAAATAAAAATTAAAAAAAAAATGCAACTCCTCAGGTCCCTTGCAGACTTATTGAAACAGAGCCTGGAGTGGGGCCCAACAATCTGTGTTTTCACAGCCCTTACAGGTGATTTGATACATCCTGAGATTTGAGAATCAGTGCTCTAGTGAAACACCTTCCAAATGAGGAGATAATTTAAACTTAAAAAGCATAAGCCACAACCAAAAAAGTTTTTCATTTCTCTTTTCATTTATTCAATAACTTATGGGCTGACTCTCGTGTCCATACTATGCTCTAGGTGCTGAGAATACAGTAGTAAACGCTTGAGTCATAGAGCAGTCTGTAAGCTATATAGAAAAGGTTAAACAATGAAAGAGCAAGGACATAGGAAAAACAATACTTGCAAGAGATAACATATAAATAAACAACTTATAACAGTAAATATAAGGAATCTGCACTTTAAAAAAATTGAAACACTAAGAATCTGAGATTGTATAAAAAAATATTCAACAACTTACCACTTAGGAAACACACATCTAAAGCAGACAAGGCTCAAAATAAGAATAATATAATAATAATATTAAATTAATAATTAATTTAATATTATTAATATTATATAATAATATAGTTGTTAATAACTACTATTATTAGTTAATAACTATTGCTGTTATTATTATTAATATCACTATTGTTAAAGACTTTCCAGGAAAATGCAAAGAAAAACTAGCGGATGGAACAACACTTATTTCAGAGAAAATATAACTCAGGATGAAAAGTTATATTCCTATTCTATCTGGAATAGAGCAGGGTACCACTTGGAATAAGCAGTATTGTACACAGCTGGCTTTAAGGGCCTATGGGGTGTGGCGTACTAGGGTGAGGGCCAGTTGTGTCTAAAGGGGTAAGGATAGGGGCGCCTGGGTGGCGCAGTCGGTTAAGCGTCCGACTTCAGCCAGGTCACGATCTTGCGGTCTGTGAGTTCGAGCCCCGCGTCGGGCTCTGGGCTGATGGCTCGGAGCCTGGAGCCTGTTTCCGATTCTGTGTCTCCCTCTCTCTCTGCCCTTCCCCCGTTCATGCTCTGTCTCTCTCTGTCCCAAAAATAAATAAAAAACGTTGAAAAAAAAATTTTTTTTTAAAAAATAAAGGGGTAAGGATAGAATACAAAAACTAAATACTCCCTGCCTTTCATACAACTGATAGCACAGATGATTATGTAAATGATACATGTATTTTTATTTATTTATTTTAATTTTTTTAATGTTTTATTTATTTTTTAGAGACAAAGAGCATGAATAGCAGGGTTAGAGAGAGAAGGGAAGGGGCAGAGAGAGAGGGGGACAGAGGATCTGAAGCAGGGTCTTTTCTGACAGCAGTGAGCTGCTGCATGGCTTGAACTCACCAACCATGAGATCATGACCTACGCTGAAGTCAGACACTCAACAGTCTGAGCCACCCAGGAGCCCCTGTAAATGGTACATGTATTTTTAAAATATGTATTTACTTAATGGGAATTATAATTAGCTCAGCAAGCCTATGATTTTATGGGCATTATTGTTTATAATGAGGGTAAATGAGAAAAAAGTTAATTTAAAAAAAAATATTGAGCAAATAATGATACATGTTCTGTATCTCCTGAATGCACGAGATAATCAGATATAAAGTGATCATTTAAAAAAAAAAAACCCTGAAGTTTAGGTAATATTGTAATAACTGATGTGAAATCACCAGGTTGAACAGAATTCATTCATTATTCACCATTCAGTTCTTTAAAGCTATAGAACATATCTACCATTATAATCTCTTCAGAGGACAGAATGGTGACTTTTTTCGGAAGTCATTAGAACCAAAGGAACCCTGGCCCTCATACTTCATATTCTACTGCAATCTATTTTTGTTTTGAAATTAGCAATAGTTGTATTCTATGATCACTTGTAAAGTAATATAGTTGTAAGTAGGAGATAGTTATCAGGAACCTCCTTGAAGCTATTCTGTTAACTGAAGTTCAGTGCTGTTAAGCTATGGAGTGGAATTTCTAATACCTTTACACCAGATACTGCCTCACGTTATAAAAGACCCTCTTTTGCATACAATGCAGCAGCTTTGTCCCTAGTCCTCTGGCCCAATCTGCTCTGCCAGTACACAGTCCTCACACTACATTTTTCATTAGCTTTTTAAAGGATACAATAATAGGATAAAGAACACTTGACCTCTCATCATACTCAAATGCTTAAAGCATAACATTATTGAACTTTAGGGAATTGTTCTAAGGAAGAATCACAACCCCAGTTTTACTCACAACTACTTAAATCTTCTCTGCTCCAAATTGCCAGATGGAGACAAATTCGCCAGTCTCTACAGATATTAGCAACAGATAACACACAACATATGGAATAAAGCCAGAATTTTTCATTAATCTGAGTCAGGCAGCCCCAGTAATTAGTGAAGATAATGTATTTTCACTCCAGAACTGAGATGGAATGAGATACTCAAGAAGAGAAATAGAAAGCAGTTCCATCTGGAGCCAAGACAACCTGCCTGGACTTTTGGAGGAATGGAAATCCTCTGCCTAGTACTGTCTGGAAATCGTTAAGTCAGAGACTGTCACACCTAGGAAGTCTTACATTCATCCTGAAAATGAAGGCATTGTGAGACATGCCTTAAGGTTGAGGCAAGCCTAGAGCCCAGCAAACTTTCTCTTTTCTACCTTCTAGTAAATGCTGCTATCCATTTGGATAAACATGGCATGAACACAAAAGTCAAAGAGCCTTGAAGAAGACAGATTTTTCCAAAGCTGAATTTTTGGTTTTTGTACAAAAAACTAGAGTTGTAAATCAGGGAGGTATTTACGGTAGTCAGTCGGGACTTTAGCACTCTCTTAGAGATCCTTACAGAAAAAGAGATCCAAAGTGGAATGGGTAGAAGTGCAGTTAATGAGAACAATTATTTTGGTTTGTTTGGCTTGGTTTGTGTATTTTAAAAATCGTTTGAAAATTACTGAGGGCTACCAAACATAAAAGTTACCAACTACCTTTGTAGTAGTTACTCTTGGTGTCCTATCTTTACCAGCTCACCCTTATTCTTTTGGTGTATGTCAACCTGACTTCCAAGGGCCAGCACCTTCATTTACTTGCTTCTCTGGCTGCTAAGGTTTGCTTTGACTACCTTCACAGCAGGGCTGAAATGCTAGGGAATTAACACCCCTTTGGAATTCCTCTCAAGCAATGACTGTCTGGATTAGGGTAATAAATATTTGAACTTCTTCAGTGGAAATGTCTCAGAGATGCATTTCTACTTTGGTCCCATTGGGCTCAAGCTTCAATTACCCACAGTGGTAATGTGTCTGGTAACAAATCCTTCTTGACTTCTTTTCCTTCCCCATCTCATCTCCTTACCCTCCTACAGGTATTTCCTGAGATCATAAGTAAAATACCTGGCTCAAATATTTCTCTTAGAATTCACTTCTAGGAATATCCAAACTAAGGAAATTGGTATTCAGTGTGGTTATAGGAAAAGATTCTCAGAAGAGAATTTTTGAAATAGATCATTTTCAGAACAGGTGGCAGGAATTTCTGGTAGTAGGTGAAGGTAGTGATAACCATTGGCCTGCTGTTGTATCACATTGCTAAGAATCTTACTTGTGATGAACTGGATGGCAGAGGATGCATTGGTTTACCTAATACCTCCAGTATTTGGGAGATATGAACACAGGGTTCTTGGTTAATGTTAAATGCCTCAAGGGAAGAAAACCCAGGCTTAGATTAGACAAATCAGGGCATTGCATAGAGCAGTAGAGTTTCTTGACATCATTTAAAGAGATCCTTCTCTCCTTAAGCCAAGAATAGACCGCACTGGATATCAACCCTAATACTTGGATTCAAGAGTGGCTGGGTTACAAAGAAGGCAAATTCATAATCCCAGCAAGTCTACTATGCTAAAGTAAAGACCCTAATGGAAAGGGGTGAGCCCTAAGATCTGGGATGAGGATATCTGAATAGATGTGCTTTAGAACCTTGAACCTCCAGATTCTTTTGCAGCAGAAATGTTCCATTCCCCCTTGATGGAGCATAGCAGGCTTCCTTGCCTGGAGACTGTGAAAATGCTTCATGGAATTAGGTGCCTCAAAAGAGAATTCTTGTCTTCCTAAAGATAGACTTTCTCATTTATAGACCAACAGCTAGACTCAAATTTTAGCTTGACCTTCCTGAGAAATACTCTTATCATTCACAAAGAACTACAATAGAACTTAGAGAAAATACTTGGGAATGATTCTTGAGGATGCTAGACTAGTAATGGGGGAAAGGATATAAAGCTAAATAAAACAGTTTATTGATACCGGGGCATCCTCCTTTGACTCATATTTTAATGTCCTGGAAGGTCTCTGTAGATAATCTTAACATGTTTTTGGAACAGCTTCTTGGAGCTTGGGAAAAACTATGGCCTACAGTATATGAGATGGAGATGCCAGAACGTCCTTTTGGAGTATACAGGGTATGGATGAAGGGGCCAAAAAGCTCAGCGAGGTGAGAAAGCTAGAATGCATTCATTATGTAAGACCAGAGAACCTCAGGAAGCCTGGTGGAGACTCCCTTCACCAAAGCACTAAGGAATGCATTAGTGAAGGGGGTGCCAGCAATATTGACAAGATCAATGGTGGTTGTCCTCTGTAAGCCCAGGTGTATAGTAGGAAATTCTGCTTTGAATTGGCTTACCTAGTTTCATTTATAGATAGGCTTCCAGATTGGGATAGGCCAGGTGGCTACTCTTAAACATCAGATGCAAAGGGGACATAATTGCCATAATAGGCAGCAAGTTATAACGGTAGACAGTAGCATCTAATCAACAAAGATCTGTGACAGTGGTGAGTAAGACTTGGTGTTCCTAGAAATGAGACAGATAGTTAGTCAGCAAGAATCTTGATTGACCCATTTAATCAAAACATGTTCAATAGCTGGTGAGTAGAAGGTGAATGTTGCCTACCTTACTGGAAAAATCACAATTTCTCATTTAGTTTCCAGACATCAGACAGTTCTCAGATTTAGAGCCTATCTATTGAAGTGGTCTCTGTGTCTTCTTGAGAAACAACCCTATAATGGTATCAAAATAATACAATAGCAATTCTTCTAATACTTTCCCAAAGAGATTCCCAGCTATTCAGCAGTATAACTGTATACTAGGAAAAGTGGAATATCCAGATTTTCAAGAGGTGTTGAATATAGAATCTAAGTTGACATTTATATCAGGGGATGTATATGAAAAAAAGTAACAAATAGAGTCCAATTAAATAGCTGTTTTATAGTGAGCGCATGGCACACAACTGCATAAGTATCAGGTGGCCCGAAGTGTCATCATGTCACCCACCACCCAATGAGGTGAGAGTGAATTGAAATGAGACAATAAGGGGGCAGGAAGGAGCATGTCTGGAAAATGTGGAATTGTATATCCTCGTTTAATGATAACTGCAAGTGGGCAATTACAATAATCATAGCCTAACAGAGGCATCAAAGCTTTCAGGGATAAAAGTCTGAGTTGTCATGCACCAGCAACAAAAACAAGTTGAAATAATGGTCAAGTAAGGGGAATAAGGGAATTCTAGAATGGGTTGTAGGTGAGCGATATGATATTTTGTTTTCTTTTTTCTTTTTTCTTTTTTTTTAGGCATTATTATGATCTCTTTATTTCCCCTTATATGATTCTTTTCTTAAGTGTGTGTGTGTTTGTTTGTTTTATTTTTATTTATTTATTTATTTATTTATTTATTTAAATATATGAAATTTATTGTCAAATTGGTTTCCATACAACACCCAGTGCTCATCCCAAAAGATGCCCTCTTCAATACCCATCACCCACCCTCCCCTCCCTCCCACCCCCCATCAGCCTAAGTTTGTTCTCATTTTTTAGGAGTCTCTTATGCTTTGGCTCTCCCCACTCTAACCTCTCTTTTTTTTTTTTTTTCCTTCCCCTTCCCCATGGCTTCCTGTTAAGTTTCTCAGGATCCACATAAGAGTGAAAACATATGGTATCTGTCTTTCTCTGTATGGCTTATTTCACTTAGCATAACACTCTCCAGTTCCATCCACGTTGCTACAAAAGGCCATATTTCATTCTTTCTCATTGCCACGTAGTACTCCATTGTGTATATAAACCACAATTTCTTTATCCATTCATCAGTTGATGGACATTTAGGCTCTTTCCATAATTTGGCTATTGTTGAGAGTGCTACTATAAACATTGGGGTGCAAGTGTCCCTATGCATCAGTACTCCTGTATCCCTTGGGTAAATTCCTAGCAGTGCTATTGCCGGGTCATAGAGTAGGTCTATTTTTAATTTTTTGAGGAACCTCCACACTGTTTTCCAGAGCGACTGCACCAGTTTGCATTCCCACCAACAGTGCAAGAGGGTTCCCATTTCTCCACATCCTCTCCTGATTTGTTCATTTTAGCCACTCTGACTGGTGTGAGGTGATATCTGAGTGGGGTTTTGATTTCTATTTCCCTGATGAGGAGCGATGTTGAGCATCTTTTCATGTGCCTGTTGGCCATCCAGATGTCTTCTTTAGAGAAGTGTCTATTCATGTTTTCTGCCCATTTCTTCACTGGATTATTTGTTTTTTGGGTGTGGAGTTTGGTGAGTTCTTTATAGATTTTGGATACTAGCCCTTTGTCTGATATATCATTTGCAAATATCTTTTCCCATTCCGTTGGTTGCCTTTTAGTTTTATTGATTGTTTCCTTTGCTGTGCAGAAGCTTTTTATCTTCATGAGGTCCCAATAGTTCATTTTTGCTTTGAATTCCCTTGCCTTTGGAGATGTGTCAAGTAAGAAATTGCTGCAGCTGAGGTCAGAGAGGTTTTTTCCTGCTTTCTTCTCTAGGGTTTTGATGGTTTCCTGTTTCACATTCAGGTCCTTTATCCATTTTGAGTTTATTTTTGTGAATGGTGTGAGAAAGTGGTCTGGTTTCAACCTTCTGCATGTTGCTGTCCAGTTCTCCCAGCACCATTTGTTAAAGAGACTGTCTTTTTTCCATTGGATGTTCTTTCCTGCTTTGTCAAAGATTAGTTGGCCATACGTTTGTGGGTCTAGTTCTGGGGTTTCTATTCTATTCCATTGGTCTATGTGTCTGTTTTTGTGCCAATACCATGCTGTCTTGATGATGACAGCTTTGTAGTAGAGGCTAAAGTCTGGGATTGTGATGCCTCCTGCTTTGGTCTTCTTCTTCAAAATTACTTTGGCTATTTGGGCCTTTTGTGGTTCCATATGAATTTTATGATTGCTTGTTCTAGTTTCAAGAAGAATGCCAGTGCAATTTTGATTAGGATTGCATTGAATGTGTAGATAGCTTTGGGTAGTATTGACATTTTGACAATATTTATTCTTCCAATCCATGAGCATGGAATGTTTTTCCATTTCTTTATATCTTCTTCAATTTCCTTCATAAGCTTTCTATAGTTTTCAGCATACAGATCTTTTACATCTTTGTTTAGGTTTATTCCTAGGTATTTTATGCTTCTTGGCACAATTGTGAATGGGATCAGTTTCTTTGTCTTTCTGTTGCTTCATTATTGGTGTATAAGAATTCAACTGATTTCTGTACATTGATTTTGTATCCTGCAACTTTGCTGAATTCATGTATCAGTTCTAGCAGACTTTTGGTGGAGTCTATCGGATTTTCCATGTATAATATCATGTCATCTGCAAAAAGTGAAAGCTTAACTTCATCTTTGCCAATTTTGATGCCTTTGATTTCCTTTTGTTGTCTGATTGCTGATGCTAGAACTTACAACACTATGTTAAACAATAGCAGTGAGAGTGGACATCCCTGTCGTGTTCCTGATCTCAGGCAAAAAGCTCTGTTTTTCCCCATTGAGGATGACGTTAGCTGTGGGCTTTTCATAAATGGCTTTTATGATCTTTAAGTATGCTCCTTCTATCCCGACTTTCTCAAGGGTTTTTATTAAGAAAGGTTGCTGAATTTTGTCAAATGCCTTTTCTGCATTGAATGACAGGACCATATGGTTCTCATCTTTTCTTTCATTAATGTGATGTATCACGTTGATTGATTTGCGAATGTTGAACCAGTCCTGCATCCCAGGAATGAATCCCACTTGATCATGGTGTATAATTCTTTTTATATGGTGTTGAATTCGATTTGCTAGTATCTTATTGAGAATTTTTGCATCCATATTCATCAGGGATATTGGCCTGTAAGTTCTCTTTTTTTACTGGGTCTCTGTCTGGTTTAGGAATCAAAGTAATGCTGGCTTCATAGAATGAGTCTGGAAGTTTTCCTTCCCTTTCTATTTTTTGGAATAGCTTGAGAAGGATAGGTATCATCTCTGCTTTAAACATCTGGTAGAACTCCCCTGGGAAGCCATCTGGTCCTGGACTCTTATTTGTTGGGAGATTTTTGATGACCGATTCAATTTCTTCACTGGTTATGGGTCTGTTCAAGCTTTCTATTTCCTCCTGATTGAGTTTTGGAAGAGTGTGGGTGTTTAGGAATTTGTCCATTTCTTCCAGGTTGTCCAATTTGTTGGCATATAGGTTTTCATAGTATTCCCTGATAATTGCTTGTATTTCCCAGGGATTGATTGTAATAATGCCATTTTTATTCATGATTTTATCTATTTGGGTCATCTCCCTTTTCTTTTTGAGAAGCATGGCTAGAGGTTTATCAATTTTGTTTATTTTTTCAAAAAACCAACTCTTGGTTTCATTGATCTGCTCTACAGTGTTTTTAGATCCTATATTGTTTATTTCTGCTCTAATCTTTATTATTTCTCTTCTTCTGCTGGGTTTAGGCTGTCTTTGCTATTCTGCTTCTATTTCCTTTAGGTGTGCTGTTAGATTTTGTATTTGGGATTTTTCTTGTTTCTTGAGATAGGCCTGGATTGCAATGTATTTTCCTCTCAGGACTGCCTTTGCTTCATCCCAAAGCGTTTGGATTGTTGTATTTTTATTTTCGTTTGTTTCCATATATTCTTAAATTTCTTCTCTAATTGCCTGGTTGACCCACTCATTCGTTAGTAGGGTGTTCTTTAACCTCCATGCTTTTGGAGGTTTTCCAGACTTTTTCCTGTGGTTGATTTCAAGCTTCATAGCATTGTGGTCTGAAAGTATGTATGGTATGATTTCAATTCTTGTTTACTTATGAAGGGCTGTTTTGTGACCCAGTATGTGATCTATCTTGGAGAAGGTCCCATGTGCACTCGAGAAGAAAGTATATTCTGTTGCCTTGGGATGCAGAATTCTAAATACATCTGTCAAGTCCATCTGATCCAATGTATCACTGAGGGCCCTTGTTTCTTTATTGACCATGTGTCTAGATGGTCTATCCATTGCTGTGAGTGGGGTGTTAAAGTCCCCTGCAATTATCACATTCTTATCAGTAAGGTTGCTTATGTTTGTGAGTAATTGTTTATATATTTGGGGGCTCCCGTATTTGGTGCATAGACATTTATAATTGTTAGCTCTTCCTGATGGATAGACCCTGTAATTATTATATAATGCCCTTCTTCATCTCTTGTTACAGCCTTTAAAGTCTAGTTTGTCTGATGTAAGTATGGCTACTCCAGCTGTCTTTTGACTTCCAGTAGCATGATAAATAGTTCTCCATCCCCTCACTCTCAATCTGAAAGTGTCCTCAGGTCTAAAATGGGTCTCTTGTAGACAGCAAATAGATGGGTCTTGTTTTTTTATCCATTCTGATACCCTATGTCTTTTGGTTGGCACATTTAATCCATTTACATTCAGTGTTATTATAGAAAGAAATGAGTTTAGAGTCATTGTGATGTTTGTAGGTTTCATGCTTCTAGTGGTGTCTCTGGTACTTTGTCTCACAGGATCCCCCTTAGGATCTCTTGTAGGACTGGTTTAGCTGTGATGAATTCCTTCAGTTTTTGTTTGTTTGGGAAGACCTTTATCTCTCCTTCTATTCTAAATGACAGACTTGCTGGATAAAGGATTGTTGGTTGTATATTTTTTCTGTTCATCACATATAAGATTTCCTGCCATTCCTTTCTGGCCTGCCAAGTTTCAGTAGAGAGATCGGTCACGAGTCTTATAGGTGTCCCTTTATATGTTAGAGCACGTTTATCCCTAGCTGCTTTCAGAACTTTCTCTTTATCCTTGTATTTTGCCTGTTTCACTATGATATATCATGCAGAAGATCGATTCAAGTTACGTCTGAAGGGAGTTTTCTGTGCCTCTTGGATTTCAATGCCTTTTTCCTTCCCCAGATCAGGGAAGTTCTCAGCTATTATTTCTTCAAGTACACCTTCAGCAACTTTCCCTCTCTCTTCCTCCTCTGGAATTATTCGTAGATTATTTTTCTTTAGTGCATCACTTAGTTCTCTAATTTTCCCTTCATACTCCTGGATTGTTTTTATCTTTTTCTCGACCCCCTCTTTTTCCATAATTTTATCTTCTAGTTCACCTATTCTCTCCTCTGCCTCTTCAGTCTGAGCTGTGGTTGTCTCCATTTTATTTTGCAGCTCATTTATAGCATTTTTTAGCTCTTCCTGGCTGTTCCTTAGTCCCTTGATCTCTGTAGCAATAGATTCTCTGCTGTCCTCTATACTGTTTTCAAGCCCAGCGATTAATTTTATGACTATTATTTTAAATTCGCTTTCTGTTATATAGTTTAAATCATTTTTGATCAGTTCATTTCCTGTCATTAATTCCTGGAGATTCTTTTGAGGGGAATTCTTCCGTTTCATCATTTTGGATAGTCCCTGGAGTGGTGCAGAACTGCGGGGCACTTCCCCTGTGCTGTCTTGAATAACTTGCGTTGGTGGGCGGGGCCGCAGTCAGAACTGATGTCTGCCCCCAGCCCAAGCTGGGGCCACAGTCTGACTAGTGTGTGCCTTCTCGTTCCCTCTCTTAGGGGCGGGATTCACTGTGGGGTGGCTGGCCCGTCTGGGCTACTTGCACACTGCCAGGCTTGTGGTGCTGGGGATCTGGCATATTAGCTGAGGTGGATCAGCAAGGTACACAGGGGCGGGAGGGGCAGGCTCAGTTCGCTTTTCCTTCAGTGATCTGCTCTGGGAGGGATCTTGCGGCATCGGGAGGGAGTCAGACCCGTCACCGGAAGGATGGATCCAGAAGGATGGATCCGCAGAAGCACAGCGTTGGGTGTTTGCATGGTGCAAGCAAGTTCCCTGGCAGGAACTGGTTCCCTTAGGGATTTTGGCTGGGGGATGAGTGAGGGAGATGGCGCTGGCGAGCGCCTTTGTTCCCCGCCAAGCTGAGCTCTGTCATTCAGGGCTCAACAACTCTCCCTCCCGTTGTCCTCCACCCTCCCACTCTCTGAGCAGAGCTGTTAGCTTATAACCTTCCAGATGTTAAGTCCCACTTGCTGTCCGAACACACTCTGTCTGGCCCCTCTGCTTTTGCAGACCAGACCCAGGGACTCTGCTTTGCCAGCGGGGTGCCCCTCCGCCCGGCTCCCTCCCTCCAGACCGCGTAGCGCGCACCAACTCGCTGCCCTTCCTACCCTCTTGGTGGGCCTCTCATCTACACTTGGCTCCAGAGAATCCATTCTGCTAGTCTTCTGGTGGTTTTCTGGGTTATTTAGGCAGGTGTAGGTGGAATCTAAGTGATCAGCAGGACGCGCGGTGAGCCCAGGGTCCTCCTATGCCGCCATCTTCCGCTGTTTCTTATTTTTTTCTAAGAGAGACAGAATGCATGCACAAGTGAGGGAGAGGCAGAGGGAGAGGTGCAGGGAGAGGGAGAGGGAGAGACTGAGACAGAGACAGAGACAGAGAGAGAATCCCAAGCAGGTTTCATGCCCAGCACGGAGCCAAACGAAGGGCTCATTCTCACAGTTCCTGAGATCCTGACCTGAGTTGGAAACCAAGAGTCAGATGCTTAATCAACTGAGCTACCCAGGCTCCTTGAAGAGCAATATAACAAATGTCCATTATAACCTTGGGACCAGCTGTAAGAGCAGCAGCAGGAATTTAGCTTGTCCCATTAATCATATATATTAATCATATATATATGGAGAGAGAGGGAGAGAAAGACATGATCATATATGTAAATATCCTATATATTCATATTAATCATGTATTTAAATCATATAGTAATAATAATAATCAGAAAACTACCTTGAGGAGTTAGGAACAAGACAGAATAAAGTTATTGAGGAGCATGAACAGTGCAAGAAGTCTGTGCCTCAATATTCCTGGCAGTCTCTTCACTTGATCTTCTCTACTTATCCCTAATCTTGGCCTAATTTGGCATGTTGACTTCATTTTTTTTTTTCCTGTTGAAAAGAGACTATTTTCACATTATGGAAATAGGTTCTGACTTTGAAATTGTCAGAAAATAGAGAGGGAGAGGGAGAGAGAAAGAGAAAATGAACTTCTTGTTCCTGGTGTCTGTAAAGATAGACAGCTAAAAAGTCCAAGGCCTTAATGGGCCAACTCCTTGGAACAATGACTTTTGCCAGACATGAAATACAGTTACTCACATCAGAAATGAGCATCCAACTTAACAAGATAAGTTTGAACCCCATTGTGTGGGGCATGTTCCTCACTTCCTTATATGAAGAATGGAAGCATATCAAGCCACCTCAGAGATACCACATCTTAACCCTGGCACAACCCATGCAGTATGTTAGAAATGCCTGCTGTGCTGCTGAGGACAAAAAGACAATGTTTTTGAGAGTTCTTCAGCCTTATGTGGCATAAAGGGATCTGCAACTTCCTGGATACTTCCAAGGAAGAGACCAGTTGAGAACTCAGCAACTGACAAGTATGCAGTTATACTACAGCAAAGGCTATAAAACATTGACAGCCTAAACTAGGAGCTCAGTGGAGGTTATTATGGCTGAGAGGTGGCATTTGTCATAACCTGGCAGAAGTGGACCTAAGTCTGCAAGGAAGGACTTCTGAACCTAACCAAGTCAAAGAAAGCAACATCATGTTCATTCACTGCAGATTTCAGCCTTAGTCATCAGTAATGCTCCCAGTGACCAGGTGAGAAGGGACAGGACTGCAGTGTCTTTACTTCCTAGTAAAATTCTTTTTTAAAAAAATGTTTATTTATTTTTGAGAGAGAGAGAGAGAGAGAGAGAGAGAGCAGAGAGAGGGAGACATAGAATCTGAAGCAGGCTCAAGGCCTTGAGCTGTCAGCACAGAGCCTGACATGGGGCTTGAACCCATGAACTAGGAGATCATGACTCCAGCTAAAGTCAGATGCTTAACCGACTGAGCCACCCAAGTGCCCCAACTCCTAGTAAAATTCTAATGTGTGTCATTTCCTATGTATGTTCTACCATTTAATTCTACTGTGCCTCATTTATGCTTTGCTCTTTACCCAAAGATTTTCCAAGGGTGGTCCTTAGGCCATCTGTAGCAGTGTCACCTAAGGTAACTACTAAAAAGCAGACCCCCAGGCTCCCTCCACAACCCTACAAAATTAGAATTTCTGATGGTATAGCCTTGGAATCTGTACTTTTGAAAACAAGATGCTCAGCATCTGTGAATGGTAAATATATTCTAGTAAGGAATAAATTGCTCTTTCAGTTATTTTGGCAGTTAGACTTTTCAAAATTATGAAAGGATGATAGTGGAGCCATGAGAGGGATGGTCTGTATATGGGTTACGGGACCATATGTAGATCCTGAAACTGGTGGTCCCAGGCGGTGGCTTATTCCTGCAGTGAACACAAGCCACAGCAAAAGAGCTTTTCTGACATAATAGATAAATAACAAAGAAAATTCCTGGAGAGACTGATAGAGAGAGAGAGCCATTTACTGGCCATAGTACAGGGAGAGAAGAGGGGAAATCAAAGTGGAGAGGAAATAACGATTTATTCCTTATAAAGTGGATAATATGATTAGCTTTTCAGTTTGTGTGTGTGGAGAGGCAGCAGCTGGAGATAGCTTTTGATCTCAGGCAGTCTGACTAGAGAATCCTCACAACAGTGGGTGGAGGCAGCTCTCAGATCTCCGCCCTGGGCAAGGAGGCTGTCTCTTTGAAGTGCACCCCTCTCTACCTTTCCTGCTGATAGACAGTGAAGAAGGAGACTATGTCCCCAGGGCAAATTGGGCAGCCTTGAAGTTTCCTCTGTCCCAGGAAGTTAACAGAGATGACTCTGTGCACAGTTGCACAGTAGTTCAGGCTGCGTTTCAGTGTCTTTCCATCACTCCTTGGCTCTGTCTCCATCCTAGGCAAATAGCAAGTGTGCTTTTCTGCTCCTCCTAATGACAGAAGACTTGTCTGTGGAGCCCTCATCAGCTCATATTTTATTCTGTACTATAACTTTCCTTTTCGTCCATCAAAACTGGCCTGAACCCATTGTGTCAGGGCCTTGTTATAAAATGAATTCATACTGAACTCTAATGACTTATGGTAATAATACCTAACATGCACTAGGTTCTAGTTTATAGACTTTAGTAACTTTTCTGATATTTAAACTCTTTTTTAAAATTTTTTTTAACGTTTATTTATTTTTGAGACAGAGAGAGACAGAGCATGAATAGGGGAGGGGCAGAGAGAGAGGGAGACACAGAATCTGAAGCAGGTTCCAGGCTCTGAGCCATCAGCCTAGAGCTCGACGCGGGGCTGGAACTCACGGACCGTGAGATCGTGACCTGAGTTGAAGTCGGACACTTAACCGACTGAGCCACCCAGGCGCCCCACTTTTCTGATATTTAAACTAATCTTAGTACAGGATTGGCATTCTTAGTTGCTCAAATCACTTAATGGAAGCAATTTACTACTCTGCTAAGGATAAGGCTTATTTCACTGCTGAAAGAGAATTATATGGTAATTCTCTGAAAATGCCAGCCTTGCTTTTCCTGAGATCAAAACATTACGCAGAGAAATTCAAAACAATCTAAATCAATGAAAAAATATACCATGTTCATGGATTTAAAAAATATTGTTAAATTACCTATTTTTCTAAATTCATCTATGGATTCAATGAAATCCCAACCAAAATCTTAGCAAGATTTTTCGAAGGTATTGGTAATCTTATTCTAAAATTTATATAGAAATGCAGATGATGGGCAATAACTAAAACAAACTTGACAAAGTAAGTTGAAAAACAGTTATTACCTAATTTCAAGGTATATTATTAAAGCTACATTAATAAAGACATTGTAGTGTTGGTATAAAGATAATAAAAAAAAAGACAAGCACATAGATCAATGAATAGAATAGAATCAGAAAGTGTGTGTATTTGTATGTGTGGGTATGTGTATACACCATCAATTGATTTTCAACCCAACTACCAAGTAAATTCAATAGGAAAGTAGAGTTAACAAATAGTGCTGGAACAACTGGATATCAGTGAGGGAAAAAAACAAACAAACCTTCATTTCCTCCCCTACCTTAGGGAAACATATTCACAATACCATATCTGACAAAGGACTTGTATCCAGAATATACAAAGAACACTTACAATTCAACAACCCAATAGAAACAGACAAAAGGAAATAATGAATCTTTACTTAAACCTCATTCCTTATACAAAAATTAAGTTAAAATGGATCACAGACTTAAATGTAAAATGTAAAACTATAAAACTTAAGAAATAACAAAAGAAAATCTCTGAGATTTAGAAGTAGGCATGGAGTTCTTGATACCAAAAGCATAATCCACATGAGAAAAAAATTATAAGTTAGACCTCCTAAAAAAGTTATAGAATACCTGTTTTAGTTCCTTTTGGTTTAGTTACTATTAAGGCTCAGTAAGTTTATTAGACATTGTAAAGCTTCTCTTTGAATTGCCTAATTTTTGCCCATTTTCCCATTAATGTTCATTTCATTCTTTTTTTTAATGTTTATTTCTTTATTCTGAGAGAGAGAGCAAGTGAGCAAGAGAGGTGCAGAGAGAGGGAGAGAGAGAAAATCCTAAGCAAGTTCTATGCTGTCAGTGCAGAGCCTGATGCAGGGCTCAAACCCATGAACCGTGAGATCATGACCTAAGCCGAAACCAAGAGTTGGATGCTTAACTGATTGAGCCACCCAAGCACCCCTGTTCATCTTATTCTCAATGATATGTAACAGCTTTTTATATATTAAGGATACCGATATTAGTCTATCATATACTGCAGTATTTTTATAATTAAAATTTAAATTATCTTCTTTTTTTTAAGGAAGAAGCAGAAGATATAAGTTTAATCAAACTAAATTATCTTCTAATATTTTGTTGATGTTTTTGTAACATGGAATTTTGTATATTTTGTCAAAAGTATTGACTCCTTTTTTAATGCTTTCTAAGTGGAAAGTCCTTCCTTCCATAGCTAAAGATATATGATTTTTTGTCAATATTAATTTCTCATAGTTTAATTTTTTACATATAAGTATTTCATTTATTTTTTTTAATTTATAGTTTTTACAAATGCATGACCTAAATAATAGCTCATAGACTCACAACAAGCATATATAAGTTCCTCATATGACTTCTCCAACAGCATTTGTGATTGACAGTCTTTTCAGCCTCCCAAGGCCTCCCCTTTGTGTATCCCTTAGGTAAGACCTCTGTGGAATTGAACAAAACCACACTTCTTTTGGTTTGAATTGACAAATATGGCTTTATCCCAGGAAGCCAAAAGCACTCCACCCATTGACCCTAACAAAAGCATGTGATTTAGGTCCTATCTTTCTTTCTCTGCCTGCACTCTGCCATGAATTCCCCACGTGGCCCCTGGAGGTGTGCCATATACTTATTCCAGTATCTATATATCTGTAAGTAGTAAACTTGTCTATTTCTCTTTGTCGTGTGCTTTTTTGTTTTGTTTTCTAATTTTTTTTAACATTTATTCATTTTTGAGAGTCAGAGAGACAGAGCGTGAGTGGGAGAGGGGCAGAGAGAGAGGCAGGCACAGAATCTGAAGCAGGCTCCAGGCTCTGAGCTGTCAGCACAGAGCCCGATGCGGGGCTCAAACTCACAGACTGCAAGATCATGACCTGAGCTGAAGTTTGTTGTGTAACTGATTGAGTCACCCAGGCGCCCCTGTTTTGTTTTGTTTTTTGAACTGCACCTTGCCATCTGATATCCTGGTTCCACTTAACAGATGTTAATTTAACAAAGTCATAACAACCCTTGACTCTGTTTCTGAACTATACTCTGTTTCAGTGAATCATCTATTTCTAAACTCACACTGGGGTATATTTCTCTATTTATTTGATTTCTTTCTTTCTTTCTTTCTTCCTTTCGAGAGTGAGTGAGCAGGGAAGAGGGGCAGAGGGAGAGAGAAAGAGAATCTCAACCAGGCTCTATGCTCAGCACAGAGGCTGACACAGGGCTCAATCTCATGACCCTGAGATCATGACCTTAGCTGAAATCAAGAGTTGGACCCTCAACCAACTGAACCACCCAGGCACCCCTACTTAATCCTTTTTTATGTCTCTCAGTAAAGTCTCCTGGCTTAACAGTCACCTCCTATGGTAACAGGTTTTCAGTAGTCTACTCCAAGTTTCTTCCAATATTTCCAGGAGCCCTAAGTAGATGTCACACATGTAAGCCAATCACCTAGTGCAGGTGATCTTTTTCCTGATCTTTTTTCCAGATCTTTTTCCTGATCTTTTTCCTGATCTTTTTTCCTGATCTTTTTCCATCTCCTGTGTGTTAAGATCCCTTCTCTGCAAACTGTCTTGGAAAAGCTTCAAAGCTCCTTTGAATGTTACTTACTATGAATTATTGCTGCTTATTATGAATCATTGAGGGTGGAGTTTCTGAATGCTCCCATATGAGATGTCAGGATGGTTGGGTTCTATAACACAAGTCAGCATGGCTTTAACGTTATCCCTTTGACTCTGTCATTTTGGTGGGCTTTCAAACTGCCAATATCTGCATTCCTAGAACTATCTATAATTGGCTGGAAGCACTAGACAAATTGACATCCTCAAGAACAGCTCCACTCCCTACCAATGACTGATGGGAGCTGGTGTATAAATATCCCAGCTTCCTTGTTTCTTGTGTGGGATAAGATTTTCCAGTTTCCTTCGTGGGAGTCAGCACCCATAACAGAGCTGTATAGCCAGGTTAACAATTCATCCTTCATTGGATGGTTTTGCTTTCTTCAGTTTTTCACTCCACTGCTTGCACTTCCTAAATCCCTAAATAAACACCTTTTCTTAGGGTCTGTTTCTGGAGGAACCCAAACTAATGTAGACTCCCTCAGAATTTGAGGAAAGGATTTCCTTCAGGGAAGATAATTTTTGTAGGGAAATTTTTCTAAAGTTATTATTTTGTCTGATATTATTATTCTAATAATTATTCTTATTAATAGAATAATTCTAATAATAATAGAATTCTAATAATTCTAATATTATTCTTAAAAGGCTGCTATATACTTTATAATATTTCGACTATATCAGTGTGTTACATATTGCCTAGTATGTGCTCATTCATCAATCTGAGAGCATATAAAAATTAAATTTTATTTACTCAACAGATATTTATTGAGCTCATGTGGTGTGTCAGACATTGTTCTAGAGGATCCAGCAGTGAACAAATTAGATAAAAATCCCTGCTTTCAGGGAATTTATATTTGGAGCGTGGGGGCAGACAACAAAAAAAGTTAATAAGGAAAATAAGCAATATGTTAGATACCAAGCAATGCCAAAGAGGAATAGGCAGAGAAGTGGGATGGGAAGTATCAGAGGGGGATCCAGGTCACAGTTTAGAAAGGGTGAAGCAGGAGGTCAGATAAAATAAAGACCTAAAAAAGTGAACAAGTGAACTACTCAAGATACCTGGAAAGAGTTCCTAGGAAGAGAGAACAAAATGTACCACATACGTTGATGTGAGAATGTGCGGGCTTACAAATACAGATACATTGAAGAAGTAAATGCAGAGCAGATCAAGGAGCACAGTCTAAGACCTTGAAAGGACTTCTGTTTCAAACTGTTTATTTGTTAATTATTTTATTCAAGAAAGTCCTCTGCATCCTTGCTTTTGTATTTACTTGTGTGTTTATTTCAATGCCTTCATTTGCTTGAGCTATCCAAGGTTGAAAGAATTGTGCTAAAATATCCAATATTATCATTCGGTAAGTTTTCTTATTTTTCTAACAGTTTTTGCTTTATACATTTCAATGCTATTTTATTGGGTACATTACATTGGGTAAAGTGGGGGGTGCTTGGGTGGCTTAGCCAGTTAAGCATCCAACTTTGGCTCTGGTCATTATCTCACGGTTCATGAGTTCGAGCCCCACGTCAGGATCTGTGCTAACAACTCAGAGCCTGGAGCCTGCTTCAGATTCTGTCTCTCCCTCTCTGTCTGCCCCTCCCTGCTCATACTTCATTGCTCTTCCTCTCTCTAAAATAAATAATAAAAAAAGTTTAAAAATTAGAAAAAGTAAACTGACTATTATGCATTTATTGTATATTATACCCATATAATGGGTATAATAATACGAGGTAAACTTTTGTCCAATGTAATATTTTTCTTTTATTTTTAAGCATTTTATTTTTTGGGTATATTTCATGTAAAGTGAAATGCACATATCTTAAATATGTTCAATATAATTTTAAAATCGTATACACTGTTATAACCACCCCCAAAACAGGTAATAGAGAAACATAATCACCACATAAGGTCTCCTTTTGACAGTTTCCAATCAGTTCTACTCACCTACCCAAAGACCACCACCTTACTGTAGGCTGGTTATTATAAATGAGTAAAATTGTACAGTATTTGCTCTTGTTTGAGTTCCTTTGATCCACATATTGATTTTTTTTTTTTGCCTTGGAATCTATACTTAATTTTTTCCAGGTTTTCTATCTTAGTTCCAGTTCATTAACATACAGTGTTATATTAGTTTCAGGTGTATGATATAGTGATTCAACACTTCCGTACATCACCCAGTGCTCATCAGGACAAGTGCCCTCCTTAATCCCCATCACCAGTTTTTGTCCTCCCCTCCCCCAACCTCCTCTCTGGCAACCATCAGTTTATTCTCTATAGTTGAGAGTCTGTCTCTTGGTTTGTCTCCCTCTTTCTCCTTTTTCCCTTTGCTCATTTGTTTTGTTTCTTAAATTCCACATGTGAGTGAAATCATATGGTATTTGATTATTTACCTTAACATTATACTCTCTAGTTCTATCCATGTCATTGAAAATGGCAAAATTTCATTCTTTTTTTATGGATGAATAATATTCCATTGTGTATATATAGTCACTGTATGTCTTTTGTCCAATGTAAATTTTTCGGTGAATTCTATTTAGTCTGATACCAATATTGCTACCCTTGCCTTCTTTTGTTTGCATTTGATTTACCTGAGTATCTACACTCATTCTTAATTTTTTGTTTATCTGTTTTGTGTTATTATTATATATTGATAAATTTTACTAATTTTTCTTTGTCTTTTGGTGGTTTTCTGAGGATTTCTTTGTCCTATTTTTCCCTTAGTTTGGAATCTATGTATCTTCTCTTCTTGCACTCATGATTACTTTGATTAAAATAAAAAATATCATAGCCCACTTGTATTTCCCTATCAAGAGAAGGGAATAGCATGTATGTAGGATGAGAATTTTTGCCTGTTTTTACTTTTATTATTGTCATCATCATGAGCCATATTCACATATTTACCCTCTGAGCCTGCACATTCAAACACTTGCACATGTGCAAACATACACACAGATACACACACACTTTGTATTTGCCATTTTACATGGCTAGAATTGCACCTATCCACACTGGTTTTTTGTTTTGTTTTGTTTTTGTTTTTGTTTGCATTGTTGAGAGTGGGTCTTTGGGTCTCAGACCAGAAAATCATGAAGGAACTTTCTCCTCAAAAGGCAAAGTATAGGGTCATTTTGTCTCCCAAATACTCAGTTCTCTGGATGACTTTAGACTGAATATACTCTTCCACATCTGCTTGCAACAAGATTGTAACAGCAGCAGCAGCAGCCCAGAGAGATGTCAGATAGCTTAAAGGAAATTGTATGCAGTGGAATATTCCTTTTTTATTAAAAGCTGTTTATCATTCTTATCTTGTTGAGTATGTGGGCTGCTCTGGCTTGTCTTTTTAAATGTACACTATTGACTGGATCTCTGTCTGATTGTGTTTGCTTATTAAAAGCCCACCCCAAATGCCAGCTATGGTGAGCCCAACACCAAAGGACAGAGTCCTTTGTGGCAATTGTGTGAGGATGTCAGAACATAGTCTGAGGCAGGCAGGACAACAATTCAGCCTGAAGTATCTGGGAGTCTGGGAATCCCCTCACTAGTGGCTTTCTCAGGGAGATAGGAAGTTCCTACCTTTTCCTTCACTAAGCTCTATGCCTAATTATACTATTTAATCTTTGTAAGAGCCTTATGATATAGATATTGTTATCATCCCCGTTTTACACATAAGGTACTGAGCCTCAGAGGTGACCAATTCAAGTCAGCTTTGGCAGATTTAGGATTCAAACCTGTGCATGTCTGGCCGCCATAACTTCTACTTTCTCTAATGATGCTTTTAGGAGCCATGGGAGAAAATAGTAGATTGGGACCATCACCATTAAGTAATTACAGAAAAGTGTTTTTGAACTTTCATGGACTCTTTTATTTACCCACATCTGTACGTCAGCCATTTGAAAAAAGAAGTCCCCTGGATTTGGAATCCGAATACCTAGCTTTTGTGACTTACAAGCTGTGTAATTTTGAGCAAGTTACCAAGACTTCCATTTTCTTTGTCTGTGAAATGAAAAGTTTGGCCCAATCAGTAATTTTCAAACTATACTCTAAAGCCCTCTAGAGGTAGGAGGCGTGGGTGAGGGATGGCTGTGAAGGCCTGCTCTGGGGTCTTGCTGCTTGTTGATTTGTTAAAACCTCTCTATATAAGATTTCATTTGAAAACACAGGCTTCCCTTCTATAGAGTACTTGGGAGTGGGTGGGTGGGTGGGTGAAGGACTCTGTAAGAGAAAGTATTCTTGCTGTTGTAGAACCAAGGCCTCACCATCTCTAGCTCTCATTCTACTGCCTCGCCCTGGGTGCAAGACAGCTAACATAGATGGGGAAATGAGCCAAATAGAGGGAAAGTTTGTAAGAACTGGCAGAGTGAGGGATGAAAATGGGTCCTAAGCAGCAGCCCCAGGGACAGTGCTGGCAATCAGCAATCAAGTCCAAACGGAGTAAGGAAAACACAACTTAGTTCTTCTCTGTATTAATGGGGAGAGATTGGGAAGGAAGCAATGGGCAAGGACACTATTCTAGAAGTAGAAAGGATTATATGGCCAACAAAAGCATATTTTCAGGCCAGCCATAAAGAGAGGGCCTATGTGTGCCTCACAATACAAGAATGATATGCCCAAATCCAAGATGGGAAAAAGAAAAAGTAGTTGTCCTAAACTTGTGAAATGCATTTTGTTAGCTCTGTATATTGAAAAAACTTAAGTCCTGGTTATACTTGTTTGATGAAACTGTTAAATCATAATTTTCTGCTTAGAAAATAAACACAAAGGAAGAGTCCCAGCTCCCTCTAGTAAGAGACTCCCCCTACCTCCAGTGTAGTTATCTGCATTAAACTTACATTTCCCCATCCTATGCCAATGAGGAAGAGTGTCAGGGACTGTCTAGATTGTTCAGGTTGAAGCCATCAGACAGTATGTCAGAGAATAGCAGGAACAAGGTCATGTCTTCTGTTGTGGCTAAAGGATAGACCAGCTCAGGTGGAGTAGAAATGTACCCAGAAGAGAACAGAGAAATGCAGGCACCTAGAAGATCCACACAATAAATAATATAAAAACTACTTGACTGACAGACCTCAGAAGAAAGGAGAAAGGCTTACACTGTAGAACCTTTAAGAACACATTTTTTTTCCTGCTTCTTGAACAATGGTTCACATTTCCATTTTGCACTGGGCTCCACAACTTATATAGCCAACTCTGCTTGCAATGTGTGGGATTTATGGGAAGAATAAAATATGATCCTTCCTTTTTGGGGAATCCTGTTTTTCATTTCTTAAGCACTCTCCTGTGAGCCCACTTTCCCAGAATGTTTTCTTGAATGACAATGAAATTTATGTTCATTTGTTAGGACATAGAACTCTCAAGGTTAATTCTCACCTTTTGCTCTTCTCCATCTCTGAAATGCTAAGGAACTGGTGGTGATATTTTGCATTCTCATTTCCATGCCTTTGTGTTCCAAAATAGCCTTTTGAAATTGTGGTCTGTAGGACTTGGAAGGTCACCTCTTCCAAAACTTTTCTTCCCTCCTGCCATTTATTTTGCTAAGGGACAAAAATTTTCACTATCACTTGTTTTAAGGAGGGTGAAAGAATGGCATGTCTTTTCTTTCTCATACCCATAATTATCTGCCTCTTCCGGTAAGACATATGTACCAATCCTAACAAATAGCTTCTTGAATCCTACCTGGGACTCTATTTTCATCCTTGTGGTGTGGAAGCCAAAAAGCCTGTATTGGGAAGCTCTTTAACAGTTAATATGTTAACTGGAACGTGTATGAAAACACAGCATGTCTACACTACTGCACAGTCTTGACTGCCTCTGCCAAAACAACTGGCCATTTCTACAGGCAGAAAACAAATGAAATATACAGTGCAGTCAAGCCAGTTATTTTAGGGTCTGATGAAAAAAATCACTGCACCAGTGGAATCTGGTCTCACCACTAGACCAGTGACAAAACAGTTAACTTCCCTGGGTTTAAAACTGGGAAAATAAAGATTATAATGTCAGTGGTTTGAATGTTATGGTGGGCTTTTTACTGTTTGCATTTGCCCAGCATCCGTCCCCTGTGCTTCACTTTTCCTTGAAACAAGTATAGCTCTCAGAATTCCTTAGGATACATTTACTCTTTTTTTGCGCTCTATCACATGCCCTTTTGGCAACTTTTTCTAGAGGACTGCCCTTGGTCTGTTTGGTCTACTAGCATACTTTGCCTTACATGCCCAAAAAGAGGAGAGTGCCTGGCGATTTACAAACTTCCCTCTCCAAAACAAGCCTATAACCAGTGATAGTGGGTGCTGGACTATGAAATCCTGTTGAGATGACTCTGAGACTCTGCTTACACCTTGAAGCTCTCCTTGCAGGATCAGACTGACGTGATCTTGGATATAATTTTCCAGGGATCCCACTCCTGGTTGACTTCCTCCTTGTTCTCCCTTCCCACATCCTTATAAGCTTTTCCCAGAAGCATTTCACACATCATTTGCAGATAAATCCTCACCTCAGAGAATGCTTCTGGAGAATCTAAATGAAGAGAAGTACCATCCCTCCATGATTGTAAGAAGTCTTGGTGGAACTATCAGTCAGGTACGGAATTCCACAGACCAAGAGTGGCATGTGACCCAAAGCACCAACCAGACCCTCTCAAGTCGGAATTTACATTTCCCTCAGATGACTCAGGTGGAGAAGCTGGTTTCCATGGTGATACTCTAAAGATACCAGCCAATCATTTCTACTTCCATATCCACCACAACCGTGATTGTTGGTCTTCCACAGGCTTCATTTTCCCAACTGTCTTCATTTCTGTGAGCTAGCCTATATACTTAGAATAAATTATGTTTTTCCATTGCATTACTGAGAATTGCTTGTGATTAAATAACCCTAACTGACACAGAAATCAAATAAAATAACAAAGAACTGCTTTGTCAACTGCGAGCACTCCTCTGAAGTTATCTGTTATTATTGCAAAAACAGTCCCACTTAGTGCTATTTTGCTGTTCACTATATTGCTTATTTGACATTACCCAAAGAAAACACCTATATTTGCCTTTTAGAGCTTTTACTTGTGCATTTCACAGTTTCCGCAGTTGACAAGAAAACTTTCTGAAACTACCAAAGACAACAATGCACACGTGGTCAGAATTTTTATTTATTGGTGACAGTATTAACATCTTCCATGAACAGAATAAGGTGATTCCAGACATCTGTGCTTTATATTTGTTAATTTATCAGTTTTTGGCATAGTTGTCAGGAGCACATTGGCTGTTACAGAAGAGATGACTGATATAATTCCTTAGGTATATATCCAGAAAATCACAATTAGCTGGTTTCTAAATCTTTCACTAATATTTCTAATAATCCAGTGCAACTACTGGTTTTGCAAATAACTCATTTATAGTAGGTATCTGTGAATAAAAAATATTCATAATAATAGCTTTTATCTTTTATAAGTGCTTTGTAGTTTATTGTCCAGTGTTTAGGACATTACAGGACATTTTTATGAGATATTTCTGCATAATAAACAACCCCAAAGCTTAGTGC